>NC_056066.1:55753608-56056638 GCF_016772045.2 Ovis aries | reverse complement strand
TCTGAGTTACCACTTCCCTTTTAACACTGTGGTCATTACTTAAGTGTAAGTCATGAACCAGATATCCAGCTTTGTGTTATCCTAAATGATCACCTGGTCATCACATCTGTTGAATTATCCACTTTTGTTACAAACTATCCCTGGGTTTAACCGGGCTTCCCAGGTGGTGCTAGTGGTAAAGAATGTGCCTGCCAATGCCAGAGACACAGAGATGCAGGTTCGATCCCTGGGTGGGGAAAATCCCCTGGAGGAGGGCATGGCAACCCACTCCAGTGTTCTTGCCTGGAGAATCCCACGCACAGAGGAGCCTGGTGGGCTATAGTCCATGACGTCGCAGAATCAGACGTGACTGAAGCAACTCAGCACATCCCTCGGTTTGTTTCTAAGTTTTTCTTCTGTCCCAGTGATCCTTGATTGTTTCTAGATTGGAACAGACAGTTTTAATTTAGTGTTCATGTTTTGTGGAGATAATCCACACTTGTGCTCTTACGCTCCCTCCCTCCTTCTTTTCTTCCCTCCTTCCATGTCTCTCCATCTCTTCCTATTTCTCCATCTCCCCCTCCTCCCATCTCCTAACTTTAAGGCTGACCTTATGCATTTATTCTTCTTGATAAACTTTAGAATCATGTTATCAAGCTTCAGAAAAACCCATGTTGCGATTTCAATGGGAATTTCATTAAATATGTAGTTCAATTTTAGAAGTCTTGATAGTTTTGGTACATCACACTTTCTTGTTCAAGAATATAATAATACATCTTTCTATTTCTTCATCTTCTGGGTTTCTCAGTAAAGCTTTAAAATATTTTTATGAAGTCTTAGACATTTGTTGTCGAGATTATCCTGAGATATATTTTGTGGCTCTGATACATGGAATCTTTATTATATTTTTATCACCAGTTCTTATGTGGATTTATTTATTAAACAGTCACTTAGTAATCTCTCTTCAATACCTCAGTAACTTTTTAGATGGTTTTCTTTTGTTTTCCAGGTAGACTTTTTGAGTTTTACGTATGAAAATAATGATCTTGGTCTCTAACTTTACAACAGATCATTTTAGAATGTTTAATTACTTTTCATAGAACAGTGATAACTGCAAAGATGGGGAGGATTTTTGCCTTTTTATAGACATAAATGAAATGCTGTAAGTATTTTACTGTTCTCTGTGATATTACATGGAGATAGTTATTCTTTACCATGACAGCAAATTTCCTTCTGATTTGATTTTACTAAGAAGTTTTTGTCAGAAAATGAACGTTGAATTTCCTTAGATGCCTTTCTATGCCTACATCCATGTAGGAGGCAATGATAAGATTTTTCTCAGTTAACCTCATAAAGTACCTTACTCTAAATATATAAGCACTTTTGTAAGTACCCTACCATTAACTTTTCCTTGTCACTTTGCTGGTGTGCCTTTTGTAGACATGCTTGGATATGGGCTTACCAATATGAGGTATTTTATCACAGTGCAAAGTTTAACCCATTTACTTTTTTGTTGTAATAGATATGCCATACTTTATCTTCTTTGCTTCATCCTGTTTTCTGCATTTATGCTTCCTTGTTTTCTTTGCTACATGGCGTATATTGGCTTTAATCATTTTGTCAAGGGGTCTTGAAGATTTGTCCTGCTTTTTATTGCCATTAATAGTTGCCTTTAAGTGTTCAAAGAAATGCCAAAACATATATTTCTGTAGTTATTAATGTCAAGAAGGACAAATATCCATTGTGTCCCCTTCACACAATAAAAGGAATATATCAGTTAATAAAAAGTTTGGCTAAAAGAAACAGAAGCCATACTCACTGTGGCTTAAATAACTGAGGGTTTATTTTTCTTAAAAGATGAGACGCCTGAGATAGGCAGTTCTAAGCATTGGTTCAGTACCTCAACAGTGTCAGAGCTAAGATCTCTGCCAGTCTCCTCTTCACAGTGATGAAATGGCTGCCACAGCTCCAGTCATCACACCAACATTCAAGGCAGTAAGAATGAGGGAAGGTCTGTGCTAGCTGTTTCTGCCTCCGAAGCCCTAACACCTATAATACTTTGATTAATATCTCATTGGTTGTAACTGACATGTGCCCTTATCGCCTGAGTACAAAGCATGTTTGGGGAGAGAGCATCCCTCCTGCCCAGGTCAGGTAGGTGGCAAGGAAGAAGGTATGTCAGCCCCAGATTAATTTATACACTTGTGTTTCCTACCATCATAATACCCTCTCTGGGGACCTTCCCACCAAATGAATATTTTCTTTTGTAAGTTGTATTAAACAATTGTCAGTTAAAATGAAGGATGCCTTAAAATTTTCCCAGCCCACAGTAGGTGGTTAAAACCCATTAGTTGAGCCATCTTTTCCAGCCTTTTCACAAATCACCTTCGTTTAAGTGGCTTTGCTTAAATTGCCAAATTCCATATCCTTTATTCTATGATCTCATTTTTTATCTGCATTTCATTCCGACATTATTGCCATTTTTATTCCAAGTAATAACAAAATACATTTTCTTTCAAATAATTTGTATTGGGTTATCTATGAGAAAAGCTCCTTCAATAAAAAACACACATAACAAATACTGTCACCAGCATCAGGAAAAAACAAACAGATATCTATCTCTGCCAACACTGCTCTCTGATGTTATAATGCATTCATGTTTAGATACGTGGTCTGTCTTGGTTAACTCCTTTATGGTTTTAGAGCCTGTCTGGTTTAACAGTGGGACTTGAGGGGACAGGGTGTTGACTGCAGACATCTGTTCCCACTCCTTAGACCACTCAAGTCAGGAAGAGGCTTACTTTAAGGCTAGATGATGCTCTGCAGAACCTGGCAGGTTTATGTGTGTGTTGCAAATTTTCAGTTCAGTTCAGTCACTCAATCATGTCTGACTCTTTGCAACCCCATGAACTGCAGCACTCCAGGCCTCCCTGTTCATCACCAACTCCCAGAGTCCACCCAGACTCATGTCCATTGGGTCAGTGATGCCATCCAACCATCTCATCCTCTGTCATCCCCTTCTCCTGCCCTCTATCCTTCCCGCATCAGGATCTTTTCCAATGAGTCAACTCTTCGCATCAGGTGGCCAAAGTATTGGAGTTTCAGCTTCAATATCAGTCCTTCCAATAAACACCCAGGACTGATCTCCTTTAGGATGGACTGGTTGGATCTCCTTGCAGTCCAAGGGACTCTCAAGAGTCTTCTCCAACACTGCAGTTCAAAAGCATCAATTCTTTGGCGCTCAGCTTTCTTCACAGTCCAACCCTCACATCTATACATGACCACTGGAAAAACCATAGCCATGACTAGATGGACCTTTGTTGGCAAAGTAATGTCTCTGCTTTTTAATATGCTGTCTAAGTTGGTCATAACTTTCCTTCCAAGGAGTAAGCATCTCTTAATTTCATAGCTGCAATCACCATCTGCAGTGATTTTGGAGCCCCCCAAAATAAAGTCTGACACTGTTTCCACTGTTTCCCCATCTATTTCCCATGAAGTGATGGGACCAGATGCCATGATCTTCGTTTTCTGAATGTTGAGCTTTATGCCAACTTTTTCACTCTCCTGTTTCAATCTCATCAAGAGGCACTTTAGTTCTTCTTCACTTTCTGCCATAAGGGTGGTGTCATCGGCATATCTGAGGTTATTGATATTTCTCCTGGCAATCTTGATTCCAGCTTGTGCTTCCTCCAGCCCAGAGTTTCTCATGATGTACTTTGCATAAAAGTTAAACAAGCAGGGTGACAGTATACAGCCTTGACGTACTCCTTTTCCTATTTGGAACCAACCTGTTGTTCCATGTCTACTTCTAACTGTTGCTTTCTGACCTGCATATAGATTTTGATGTATAATTAATTCCGTGTATGCTCAATTGTGTCCAGCTCTTTGCAAGCCCATGGACTGTATAGCCCACCAGGCTCCTCTGTCCATGGGGTTTTTCAGGCAAGTATACTGGGATGGGTGGCCATTTCCTTTTCCAGTGATCTTCCTGATGCAGGGATTGAACCTGAGTCTTCTGCTTTGCAGGTAGGTTGTTTCCTGTCTGAGCCACTAGGGAAGCCCAGTTGTAACTTAAATGGGCACAAATCAGTTGAAGGTTGGTTTAAAAAAAAGAAGAAGAAGAAGAAAGAAAGCCACAAGGAATGCTGTGTCTCTGTGGTGCCTGAGATGAGCTGCAGTTGAGACTACCTGCAGGGCCCCATCCTTGCCCTTTGAACCTGCCACAGAGGCAAGGTAGCCTGCTCCTCTTGCCCTCTGACCCACAACTGGGGAGGTCCTGGAAGACTCTCTTGTCTATTGGGCAGTGATGTGGGGAACAAGCCCAGGTAAGTTTGAACATGAACCATGAAGCCACAGAGGGGGAGACGTGAGTAAGTAAGCCTCTTGACTTTGTCGGTGCAGGGGACACCTGGTCTGAGAGCTTGGCTTACAAAGATGTGCTTTTGTGCCACAGCTGCCAGGAAGAGTGGACGCCCATGTGGCCTGCTGAGCACAGCCATCCTGGTCCCACAATTTGTCTCTTCAGCCCAAAAGCAGATTTCCAGGCCCTGCAATAAAACAAAGTGATTCCCTGAGTGCCAACCCTGGGGTGTACCCTGAGCCCTGGGGTGTGCCCTGAGCCCTGGCAACATCACTATTGAGAGTGCTCCTTCCAAGACTGCAGGTTTCTGCTGCTTGGTGCTCACATCTGCTGTCACCAGTCAACTCTGGTGACAAACAGTCACATTCCACTGGTTTCCTCCCATATTTCCTGGGACCTCTTCAGAGTAAAAGGGAGTCTCCAATTATGTGCTCCTTTTTTTTTTCTTTCCAAATCAAGAGAATGTTCAGCAATTAATGGCATATTTTAAATATGCCAGGAAGATCTGCATTTTTCTCCAAGGAAGAACCAAGTGACAGCCTCCTTCCGGGTGGTAATCGGTGGACCTGCTGTGCAGGATGGCAGGGTATTTTGCCCTGCTGAGAAAAACCCTTTTTGTTTGGGGTGGGTGGGACTTTTTAACATATGTGCTGTTGCAGAGGCATCATGGCAAGGCCTTTGTTAAGATGTATTTCTCAGCATTTATTAGTGAGATTTGGTTCAGGGAGACCGTCTTCTGGAGAGGTAAAACCTTAGCTAGGACTTGGTGGAGATTTGGTGACAAGTGATTCAGCAGCTGGTACCAGGGTCTTCTGGCTGCAAGAAGGCTGGTTGTTGGGGGAGGGAGCAGCTGGGCAGATGGTCCTGCAAAGGGTGGTTAGCAAGGAACAAACATTGCACACTGTCCCTGGGTCCATTGGGGTCTGCCTTTCCCTACCCTGTGATTCCCCCAGAATCTCCACAGATGTCCCCAGTGAGAATGTAGTCTTCTTTTTACTAAAAAATTATTTGGCTGCACTGGGTTTTAGTTGTGGCACACAGGGTCTTTAGCTATAGCATTCAAACTCTTAATTGTGGCATGTGGGATCTAGTTCCCTGACCAGGGATCAAACCCGGGCTCCCTGCATTGAACTGGAGTGTTAGCCACTGGACCACTAGGGAAGTCCTGAGAATGCAGTCTCTGAAGCTAAGAAAGCTTGAGTTTAGGGGGTTCTTGGTGGAGCCCCTCCTAGACTGTGACCTTGGGCAACCTCTGTCCCCTATCTGTAGCGTGAGGGCCTTGTTGCAGGATTGTGAAGGGGATTCAATGGGAACATCCTGGACAGAGCTGGCCAGCAGTACGGGGCAGGCTCACGGGGAGCAGACACCCTGCTCTGCCTGGTCAAATGGGGCTTAGGCAGGTTCCTCTCAGCTCTGTGAATCTTTAGTCTTCCCTGGAGGCTGTGCACATGGCCCTTTTATCCTGGAATGAGGTTTCCTGGCTGGCTGACTTTCTCTCCATGTTTGATAAAATTTAACCCATAGACTGTTCATAGGAGCATCACTTGGAAAAATCCAAAGTGGAAACAGCAAATGTCCACCAGCTGGAGAGTAAATTGACAAAATGTGGTCTATCCATACCTTGAGGGTATTAAGGAGCTCTGATAGACACTACCTCATGGATGAGTCCCAAAATATGGTGCAAAGGGAAACAAGCCCATCACAAAAGGTTGCATTGTATTTGATTCCATTTATATGATGGGCTGGGGGAGGGAGGGTTGGGGAGTGACTGCTGATGAGTGTGTGATTTCTTCCTGGGGTGATGACAGTGATATAAAATCAGATTATGATGGTGGTTTCACAGTTGTCTATGGGCATGCCTCATTTTATTGTGCTTTACTTTAGTAAGCTTCACTGATACTGCATTTTTTTTTTTAATAAATAGACATTTTGTGGCAACTCTGCTTCAAACAAGTCTATTAGTGTCATTTTCCAAGTGTTATTTTAAAATTAAGGTCTGTATATTGTTTTTTTAAATACAAATTTATTTATTTTAATTGGAGGTTAATTACTTTACAATATTGTATTGGTTTTGCCATACATCAACATGAATCCGCCACAGGTATACACATGTTCCCCATCCTGAACCCCCCTCCCTCCTCCCTCCCTGTACCATTCCTCTGGATGCCAGACAGCAAAAGAGACACAGATGTATAGAACAGTCTTTTGGACTCTGTGGGAGAGGGCGAGGGTGGGATGGTTTGGGAAAATGACATTGTATATTGTGTTTTTAAGATACAGTGTTGCTGCTGCTGCTGCTGCTGCTGCTAAGTCACTTCAGTTGTGCCCAACTCTGTGCGACCCCATAGATGGCAGCCCACCAGGCTCCCCCATCCCTGGGATTCTCCAGGCAAGAACACTGGAGTGGGTAAGATACAGTGTTATCACATATTTAATAGACTGCACTATAGTGTAAACATTACTTTTATAAGCACTGGAAAACCAAAACATTCCTGTGACTTGGTTTATTGTGATCATCATTTAGTTCCGTAACTGAATCTAAAATATCTCCAAGATACCCCTGTAAATATAAAAATAATTGAATTGTATATTTTAAATAGGTAAAGCTGTGAGTTGTATAAATTAAACCTTAAAGTTATTAATTTAACAGAAAATGAATTACTGTCCTTCAGTGTCTGTTTCGTCTGCATGGTATACCACACATACTTTTGTATACAATGTATGCATTTATATCCCTTGTACACAATGCACTATGTTTACATGTAATAGAAAATTATCAGAGAGAAACTTATACCTATGTTGTACTTAATCAAGTTAGATTAATGCGTTGGTTCTCAAACACTGATTCATGGATTAGTATTTTTCAGTTATGAAATATTTTAAAAAAGTAAGACAAAGTAGGTAATAGTACTTTATCAATACTTTGGCAACCTGATACGAAGAGTCAACTCATTGGAAAAGACCCTGATGAGGGCATGAGGAGAAGGGGGCAACAGAGGATAAGATAGTCAGATGGCATCATTGACTCGCTGGACATGAGTTTGAGCAAACTTCGGGAGATAATGAAGGACAGGGAAGCCTGGGGTACTTCAGTCCATGGGGTTGCAAAGAGTTGGACATGACCGAGCAACTGAACGACAAGAACAGAGGTTAATTTTTTAGTTTTGACAAATGTGTTATGTTTATAAGATGTCATCATTGCAAGAAGCTTGGTGAAGAGTATATAGGAACTCTGCCCTATTTTTGCAACTTTTCTGTAAATATAAAAATTCTCCAGAATGGAAGTTTACTTAAATAACTCCTCCCTCCAAGCAACCACAAGCAACAAAATAAGGATGATGGTAATGACTTTAGTACACACTCAAGATTAGAAGACTCTCCTTTATTCTAAAATTATACTCTTTCAACCTTTTGCTGTTAAAGTGTCCTTTTATGAAGTGGCATTAGATGGAAATTGTATTTGTCCACTTGAGGACATAAAAAATGACAGTTCAGGTGAGTTCTCCAGGGTTGTAACAGATGCTGTTGGGGTCCTGTCCCAATTGTCAGCCTTCAGTCTTGCCTGCATGGCTGGGAGTCTCCAAGACACGCTGTCCACACTGGCCCCTAAGGCCCCGGTGAGACTGAGCCCCTTGGTCCACACGGGCACGCTGCCCTTTGATGTGCGTCCATCATATTGGCCCCTTCCTTTCCTCACCTCCCCACCCCTAGTGGTGTTTACTGGGATCACGTGAATTTCCTGCTCTCAGAGCCTTGGTCTTCTCTGGGGGTAGGCAAATTAAGTCACTCGAGGCTTGTGAATTCCAAGTTCTGAGGACCACAGACTAAACGTTAGGCAGAGACATGGACTAATGTATGTGGCCCTCAGGATGGCTGTCAGCAGCAGCCACGCTCAGTGATGGACCTACCGTAGACTCCTGAAGCTGCCACGAAAAAGTCCCAACAACTGAGTGACATGTGTAGCAGAAATCTAAGTCTCACATTTCTGCAAGCTCAGAGTCTGAAACTGAGGCATTGGAAGGGCCCTGCTCCCTCTGAAGGCTTGGGGAGCGTCAGCCCTGGTCTTGTCTAACTTCCCACTGTGGCTGGCCAGCCGTGCCTCTCCTTGGCTCGCTCCACACCACTCTCACCCCTGACTCTGTCTCACGTGGGGTTTGTTCTCCTGTGCATCTCTGCTTTCCTCTCCTTGTCTCATACTCCAGCCATGTCGCACTAAGGGCCACCTTACCCCAGTGTGTATCCAAATAAGGTCACATCCTGTGATCCTGCCAGAACACGGATCTTTGAGGGACTCCGCTCAACCCCAGGCAGGATGCAGAGAGAAAGCAGACGAGAGACCTGCCTCAAGATGCTGTCTCATGCGTGGGCCTTGTGGGGGTGGGGAGATTTTAACTGAACAAACACACTCATCAGTGAATAACAACAAAGGTAAAGACTTTCCAGGGCTCCCTGGTGGCTGAGTGGTGAAAAATCCACCTGCCGATGCGGGAGATGTGGGTTCGATCTGTGGGTGGGGAAGATCACCTGGAGAAGTAAATGGCTATACACTCCTGTGTTCTTGCCTGGGAAATCCCATGGACAGAGGAGCCTGGCAGGCTTACAGTCCATGAGATCGCAAAGAGTCAGACATGACTGAGGGACTAAGCACACAGTGGCTTTGCTAGCAGGGCCCACACTTGCTGGCTGCAAACCACAGTAGCGATTACACCCAGAAAAACCACACTCAGCACTGGCTTCCAACGTAAGTGGCCTAAGTAATTGCATCTGAAGCCCCATTTGCAGAAAGGGGCTGACTGACAGTTCATTCTCTCTGAGACATTGAGATTGATTACCTAAGAAAGACAAGGAAATCACACAGGAAGCCTCATTATTGGGGCAAAGTGTGTAACTCTGTAACTGACTGTGCTGCGTCCACAGAGCAGGGGGTTTGACGCCGGGCTCTCTGGGAAGCTCTAGATATGAAATGACTTGGCCTGATGCAGCTCCGATGCTGAAAAGCGCAATGCTCAGGACTGCGTGATTCAGTGAGAAAATATAAATGGAAAATTACTGGAGCTGAAATTTTATTGCCAAGTTATTTATCTTTGTTATTACTTTCCGAATCCTTTTGTGCGTTTTGTTCACGGCGCTGGATAGAGGCACACTTACTTACACTTTAAACAGAGATTAGGAGGGAAAAATATTCCCCACGACACCACAAAATACCAGATTAAGTCTCAGCCAGGTCTGTGACTTCTCTCATTACAATGAAATATCTAGACACTGAAGCAACAATAAGACTAAAAAAAAAAAAAAATTCTGCAGTGCTTTTCACAGACAGTTCACATGGCTTCTTATTGATGCCACTTAGCATTTCTTATTAGAATAATAATGTGAGAACAGGGCTCCCAAAGACATGGCCTGGGATTTCCTAATTTCCTAATTCCAGTCTCCAGCTCATCAGGCAGGTATTCTGGACCACTTCCAGGACGGAATGGGTGACAGTGATGTAGGTGAACCAGACGAAGATAATCTCAATATTAATAACAATCATAACCTGCCTTTTACTCTCTCATAGCTCTGTTTCCTTTTTTATTTAATTAAAAATTGCATATGATTTTATTAAATTGAAACTGATTTTCTTTGTAAAATTTTTTAAAAAGACATTTAAAACATATGATACATAAGCATACATATTTATATGTTCTAGCAGAAGTTCACATTTTTTTTCATTCATTCTTTGTGCAATGATTTCCTGCCACATTCAGAGAAAAAAGAATTACACGTTTTGCGTTTGGTTCTCTTACTTGATTTTTCACGGTAACGCAGCATGGGCAGTGGGGCAGTGGGGCAGTGTCACCATCCTGACACCAGAGCACACGGCTGTTTGGAGGCAGGCTGTGGACCAGCAGTGCTGAGGCTGGTACCTGGCAGCTTGTGAGAAATGGTAGAGATGCTGACCCTCAGCCCAGGCCTGGACCTGAGAGTTGGGGCCCTGGAATCTGTGTGAACAGCACTCCAGGCAACTGTCAGGAGGGCTTTTGAGGTGCAGAAGCCGGTTCCTTTATCGCATTGCAGTTGGATGGCCGTAAAGACATTGTTGTATGAGGTTAGGTCCCCTGGGTTCAACTCTCTGATTCACCACTCCATCACTGCCCTCTAGGACATCAGAAGAGTCAGTTCTTCACTTGCCTGCCTAAAACTAGGTGCATTCTTATAGTGAGGGTCAGGTGCGGGCGTTTTCACTGGTCTGAGTCCTCATTCTTCATGTAACCTTCCTAGCCACCCCACACAGCCAGATAGATGTGACATGCCTTCAAGGAAGAAGGGGACAGAGTTTTCTAGCTGCTGGTCTGAGTGTCTGTCAGAGTCATGGATGCTGTGGACAGAATGAGCTCTGCTGCCCCAGAAACCAGATAGAGACTGTGGCTGGGCTGGAGGAAGTCAGGGACCACATCATCAGGAGGTGTGGTGGGGAGAAGCATTGGCTAATATGGAAGCAGAGTTCAGGAAACAGCAAGGCAGCAGATTCTGCAGCCTGCAGATTCCACAAGAGATCACAATGATACCCCCCCACCCCACAAGTTCTTACAGAACTCTGCCCTGCCCCCTCCAAGGTCCTAGTCTCTGCCCCTATTCTTTGTGCTGGCTGTATTGGGTGGAGGTGGTAGGAGTGAGGCTGTGTGGCTTCTGGGGCTCTGTTGAAAAAAGTGAGGCAGGGTTCCTTTGGCTCCGTCTCTCTCTGGACAAACCCCTTGTGGAGCTCTGAGCTGCCAGGCTGGGATTCCTCTCACCTGCAGTCACCATGCTGTGGACAGGTATACGGAGAGAGAGAGAGTGATATCCCATCTTGGCAGTGTGGCATGGAGTCAGACAGGGTCTATCTGCTATCAGAAGTAGGGAGCTGGTAGCCAAAAAGCACTGATTACATCCAAAGGGAGCTGTTTTCTGTGACTTTGTGTTCTAACATGAGAAACAGGGATGGGGGTGGCATTCAAACAGAAGAGGACAGAGCGGAGGCTGTCAGGATTATCCCAACAACTGGGATATTTTGAGAAAGGCACTGAAGAGATGGTAAAGACGTCTAGAGTAGTGTGCTGGGAAACCTGTGGTGGGCCAAGTATTGGCTCCCAAAGATGTCTGCTCTAGTCCCCGGTAGTCGGTGATGGACAGGAAAGCCTGGCGTGCTATAGTCCATGGGATTGCAGAGTCGGACATGACTGAACCACTGAACTGAGTTCCTGGGACCTGTAAATAACTCACCTTACGTGGCAAAAGTGCCACTGGGGATGTGGTTACATTAAGGACCTTGGGATCGGAGATCATCGTGTACCCATCAGGGGGCTCTGTGCAATCTCAGGAATTCTTACATACCTGGAAGAGGAAGGCAGAGGAGTGTTCAGAGGTAAGAGCTAAGAGAGGGCCTCCACCCACCACTGCAGTGCTGAAGGTGCAGGCAGGGAGCTAGGAGCTCAGGAATGTACGTGGTGATACCAAGGAGCTGGGCAGGGCCCTCAGCTGACAACCAGCACACACCCCAGCAGCAAGGAAGGGCATGCTGCCCTCACCGTGAATGAGCAGGAATGCTTTTCCTCTGAGGCCAGTGCAAACTTCTGCCTTCAGACTGGGGAAGTAGTAAGTGATGTCTTGTCACTGCATCTGTGGCCCTTTGCTACAGTGCTTAGTCACTCAGTCGTGTCTGACTCTTCGTGACCCCACGGACTGTAGCCTGCCAGGCTCCTCTGTCCATGAGGATTCTCCAGGAAAGAATACTGTAGTGGGTTGCCATGCCCTCCTCACAGAAGTAGCCACAGAAAAGGAATAAGGAAAAGAGCTGTGGTGTATCAAATCAACAGACCTGAGCTCAGCGCAAATTCTGGCTCATCCTCTTAACTATGACCTTGGCCTCTTAGAGACTGAGACTCCCTGCCTCTTACAAAGAAAGAACAGAATGACCCTCCTCCGGGGGTTGTGTGTTAATTGACTAAGATTATTCTTGAGGGCAGTTAGCATAGTAATACCCACCTCATCCTAAATGCTCAATGACTGTGGGATTGAGCAGTGAGGGAAAGAGAGCTCCTAAATAGTTTCAGGATTTTTTTTTTTAATAGATAAACTAGGTCAAGAAGAAATATAGCTTGAATATATGTTGCAGGTTAATTCAATTTTGAAGTCTTTTGAGAGCTTTAGTATTTTCAGCACTCTGAAATTGTAGACTGCTGAAAATACTCCCAATACATTGAAATTTCATTAGAAGGTAATGCACAAAGCCACACCTTATTTTTCTCAAAAGAAAAAAATGTGAAGGGAAGGAAGAAGGAACACATCATTTTAAAATTCCACTTCCAAATGCATCCATTTTGTGACATTTAAAATAGCAATCAGATCCATATGCCTCAGCTGTAGTGTCGCAGAGAGTTGAAAACCAACCACACGAACGTGGGATTATTTCTGTCTGTAAAGGTTAATCTTGTAAGAGAGCAAATATGCATGTCCCCCATTTCATATGGCCTAATGTGGGGTTTCTCTTTTGAATTGTTTTTCCCTTACACACACACACACACACACACACACACACACACACACACACACACACACACACACACACACATACGTACACAGTCCTTTACCCAAGTCATTTATTTGTATCTTTCTGGAAGGACTATTAATAGAAGCTTGGTGTCTTGGGGTTCAAGTCCTAGCTCCACCACCTGCCAGGGCTTGGGATTGGGTTGGCTCCTTGTCAGCTGTGTCTCTGTGCCTGTGAGCCCATGCCTGTGACATGAAGACTGTGGGGGTACCTGTGTGATGAGCGGGGCTCTTTGAGGGGGGAAACGAGAATTCTTGTGGGGCACTTAGCAGAGGTGGTGCCTCGGGTCCTCAGGCTCTCGTTGTCTCTGTTGCGTTCACTCACCCAGGCAGGCCAGTGTCTGACCATGCTGGAGTTTTCCAGCTCTAGCATCTCAGAAGTCAATGAAAGCTCTAGGACTGGGCATCTCATCAGCCTGTCCTTCACTCTTCAGCTCCTGGGTGTTCTGCCAAGGACTTTGCTGCTGTTGTTCTGATGTGGTGTGCACTTAAACACATTCACCATCCTCCACCTTGCGCTCGCCTCCACCTCACGGTACGAATATCCACACTGAGCCCTTGTCCTCAAGTGACCCAGCTGGGCCAGCCTCGCGCACATGGAGTGACAGAATCCATCTTTGCTCACTGGTTTATTAACGTAAAATTACTTTTTAACTCACAATTACAATAACAATGATTATTGCAATTGAATTGGAATTCAAGGAGCCTTGCGGTGGTTCAGTGATTATTTTTATCTTGCCATTACTGATGTTGTTAATAACTCATGAGAGTTATATTCATCATCCACTCTGATTAGTGTCACGTCAGCCACAGTGGAAGCAGGAGCCTTTATTAGAGCCCTGTCCAAGGCGCATGTCCTTGCTGGCATCCTCGTCAGCTTCTGTTTGACCCCTGGACTGTCCCGGCTTCCACCTGTCCAGTGGTCTCCATGGAATTCTCGGGCACGGCAGCATCTCAGACCTGTTCCCCTAAACACATTCTTTGGTTCGGGGGTATTTATGCAGCCCATTTGCAGGATGCTGTGATGGAAATTCATTCTCCCCGCCTTTGAGCTGGGGAACAGAGGGAGGGCGGGTTTGCCCACAGACCCTGGGCAAGAGCCGCCGTGGGAGGAGTGCAGGCCCTGGGATGCCACTTTTCTTAGGGAAAGGGTGGGCATGGGGCCAGGCATTCACCCCGAGACCCAGTGGTGCTGCCTGGCACGAGGTGGGGGCATCTCTGTATTAGAAAATGGCAGGAAACAGGACTGCCTGGGCATCAGAGTGCTCGGTCCATTGTGATCGGACCAGGTGAGAACGATGACGCATGAGGGAGTCCTGAGGTATTGCTGGGAGTCATGCGTTCCAGTGTCTCCTTGAGGCTGAGGTCAGGGAGGGGCTGGGGCTCTATGGGGAGAACTGTTTATCTGAAGTGGGAAATCTGCAAACCCACCCCCCGGGGTGACTGTGGGGCACCGAGTGGTGATGCCACAGGACACGGGTTGGTAGAGTGAGACAGCTACAGACACGGAAAATAAAGGAGGATGAAGGCTCCCAGGAACTCAAAGATGCACCGATGGGGTGTCATGTGTAGGTCTGCTGGGCGCAGCTTCCCGGTCTGCTGGGAAGCTCTGTGCAGGGGCCATCAGGGTGGCCTCGAGCTCCAGTGAGTGCTGTGGAATCTCCACGAGCACCAGGGAAGCTGAGCAGGGCACTGGCCATTGCGTGTTAGGTTTCTACATTTATATATATATTTATATATATATATATTTTGGTCCATTTGTGGAGGCTTTCTGCATGGGGAAGCCTGTGCTTTGGGGGCAGGGCTGCAACTCAGGGTCCTGTCAAAACTGCGAGCACATCCAGGTGACCATGCCCTTTACTGGCCCTCACCCATCTCTTCAACCAGTATTTCTGAGCAGAAATACTGCTTTTAAAGTACCAGACAGCAGGGCTAGAGCTGTGAGCAAAACTGTGAAGTCCCTGCCCTCACAGGGCTCCTGTTCTGGCCCAGAGACAGGCAGGAAGTAGGTAAGCAGTCACATGGCTTGTTCTGGGGTGGGGTGGGGGTGGGGTCATGCTGCAAAGTGAAACAAGCTGAGAGCTGGAGAGATGGCTGGAGACTCCGCTGGGAAAGGTCTTCCTGGAAAGATGTGGGTTGAGGGGGAACAAGTGCAGCCGGAAGTGAGGGACCCACGAGAAGTCCCTGGGGGCAGAGCTGTGCTTGGTCTCACAGTATCTTTGCAGAAGAGTAGTGTGGGGGGGTGGGGGAGGGTAGCTGGGGAGGGGGCAGACCACCAGAGAAGCACAGCCTGGGAGCCTGGGGAGGTGTTCTGAGACTGAGGCATGAAGTGGGCTGTGGGGCAGAAGGGTAGGTGTGTGTATCCAGGTCATTCAGGGGATCCGAGTAATCTACTCAAATGTAGCCTCTGTGTTCCTGATGGCCCTCAGGTGGAGCTGTGGACAAAGTGTGTGCAGTCCTCGGCCATGCTCGTGGTGGGACCTGGTAGTGGTACCAGTGGGGATAGAACACGCAGGCGTATGGCTCAGCTAGCACCTCTCAGCTAGCGATTCTGCTCCCAGGAATCGCCCGAGACTCTCTGGTTAGAGCAAACCGGAAAGTGACACCTGGCAGGCCCCAGAGAACTTGCATTTCAAACAAAGAGCATTTCTCTGTGTGCTCAGTCGCAACATCTGCCGGACATCTATTCATCCATGTGCAGGACACCCTACTGTTTGCTCCGTCTCCCAGGAAATCACTCAGAATGTTTACAATACTGCCCCTTGCTCATCAGAAACAGACCTTCTGCCAGGCAGTGGGGAGCCATGGCGGTGCCACATCAGAATCCAGGAAACTGATTCAGCCACAAGGTGCGCTGCTCGACTCACGATTTACCTGGGAACTGCAGGTTCCAAATTTCATGAGTGCCCCCTCCCAGGGTCTCTGATTGGTAGAATGTTCTCCCTGAGGGTCCTTTCTCCCCATTGCTGCACATGGAGCCCCTCCTGGTAAAGGCCTCTGGATCTGCTCTCCCTTGCTGTGAGCTGTTTGCAGGCAGGGCCTTCTGCACCACAGGCATTGGTGCTGTTTGCTGAATGAATGAAGGAAAGAGTGGTCGTGGTGTAGTGCATGTCACTCAGTCCTGTCTGACTCTTTGTGGCCTCATGGACTGTAGCCCATCAGGCTCCTCTGTCCATGGGATTTCTCAGGCAAGTATTCTGGAGTGGGTTGCTATTTCCTCCTCCAGAGGATCTTCTCAACCTAGTGATCAAACCAGAGTCTCCTGCATCTCCCGCGTTGGCAGGCCATTTCTTTTTCCCACTGAGTAACCCGGGAAGCCTAGCTGCGGTATAGTGGGTTCAGTGAAGCTCACTGCAGGCAAGCCATGAGTGCATGTCCAGCACCTTTCCTGCAGAAAGCGGGGACTCTGAGTGCCCAGCACCAGCCTCACCCACTCCTGGGGGTTCCAAGACCAGGATGGTTATTGTGAGCATGCGCACAGCAGCCAGGGAACCGCATGAGCTGGTGGAATGGCTGGAGAAGGAGGAGGGGTTAACTTAGAAGCAAAGTGAGATCCCGCCTGCAAGACACACTGGAGCCCAAGGCGGATGTTAGGATTTTCAGCTGCAGAACATCCCCCTCCTCCTGCATTAGAGGAGAAGCCCAAGGGTGTTCCCGCCCCACTTCGGATCCTTCTGGAAACCACCAGGACCTTGGACAGGGAGGTCATGAAGATTTTCTGCAGCAACAAAAATGAAACCCAGAACGAATCTATTTTTCCCACTTCCAATGTGGGCTCACCTGACCTGTAATTGTGATGTTCATGCTGGTTTTGCCTCTCTGCCCCTAACTATCCATTTGATTTGGGAGATAAATATGCTATGGCATCATTGAGAGAGAAATACACCTCAGAGAGTGGAGACGGGGGTGCTCGGAGGGCGCTGAGTGAAATTTTAATCAGTTCTCTCTGGTCTCTACCTGCTCGTGTAACTAATCACATACATGTGTCCAGAGGGCAGAGCTTGGCACAATATATTTCCATTAACAAATCACTCCTTAATCAGCCTCCCCATCCAGGGAAGCTCAGGGAACAAGAGGTGATCTTTCTGTCACTTGGGATGCTTGGTGGGACACAGCCCGATCTTTGTGTGTGGTGGGCATCCCATGCGTGACCTTTCACAGAGTCAGCTTCTGCATTTCTTGGCCCCATGGTTGGGTCTGCAGGGACCTTGCCTGCACGGACTCTCCTCCTCCTCTCCTGCTTCATGACCTCAGGGCCTGCTTCAGCCTAGACACTTTAGTCAGTGGCTGATGGCCACTCACTCTCATTCCCACCTTGGGGAGGGGTCTTCTTATTGGCAAAATCATTTTCCTTAAATGTGTCAATATTTGATTCTAACAAATTCTGTCCCTCCTGCTGGAAGTCCAGACCACCCGCTCAGCCAGAGTGGCAGGTGCATCATGCGCTGTGGGGTCCAGGTGCACCGCAGTAACCTGAACTCACCCCTGTAGCTATACTTACCCTGTCTCCAGCGAGACCACCTGCTTTCCTGCCCTCGCACCTGAACACAACCCAGGGGACAAGTAAAACCTCTTGGTGGTGGTTGCTAAGAGTTCTTGTTACCAAGAAAATCCATGCAAGTAATAGAAACTGCTGTTGGCTCAGATCACGAACTCCTTATTGCCAAATTCAGACTTAAATTGAAGAAAGTAGGGAAAACCGCTAGATCATCCAGGTATGACCTAAATCAAATCCCTTATGATTATACAGTGGAAGTGAGAAATAGATTTAAGGGTCTAGATCTGATAGATAGAGTGCCTGATGAACTATGGACGGAGGTTTGTGACATTGTACAGGAGACAGGGATCAAGAACATCCCCATGGAAAAAACATGCAAAAAAGCAAAATGGCTGTCTGGGGAGGCCTTACAAATAGCTGTGAAAAGAAGAGAGGCAAAAAGCAAAGGAGAAAAGGAAAGATATAAGCATCTGAATGCAGAGTTCCAAAGAATAGCAAGAAGAGATAAGAAAGCCTTCTTCAGCAATCAAGGCAAAGAAATAGAGGAAAAGAACAGAATGGGAAAGACTAGAGATCTCTTCAAGAAAATTAGAGATACCAAGGGAACATTTCATGCAAAGATGGGCTCGATAAAGGACAGAAATGGTCTGGACCTAACAGAAGCAGATGATATTAAGAAGAGGTGGTAAGAATACATGGAAGAACTGTACAAAAAAGATCTTCACGACCCAGATAATCATGATGATGTGATCACTAATCTAGAGCCAGACATCTTGGAATGTGAAGTCAAGTGGGCCTTAGAAAGCATCACTACGAACAAAGCTAGTGGAGGTGATGGAATTCCAATTGAGCTATTTCAAATCCTGAAAGATGATGCTGTGAAAGTGCTGCACTCAATATGCCAGCAAGTTTGGAAAACTCAGCAGTGGCCACAGGACTGGAAAAGGTCAGCTTTCATTCCAATCTCAAAGAAAGGCAATGCAAAAGAATGCTCAAACTACCTCACAATTGCACTCATCTCACACGCTAGTAAAGTAATGCTCAAAATTCTCCAAGCCAGGCTTTAGCAATATGTGAACCGTGAACTCCCTGATGTTCAAGCTGGTTTTAGAAAAGGCAGAGGAACCAGAGATCAAATTGCCAACATCCACTGGATCATGGAAAAAGCAAGAGAGTTCCAGAAAAACATCTATTTCTGCTTTATTGACTATGCCAAAGCCTTTGACTGTGTGGATCACAATAAACTATGGAAAATTCTGAAAGAGATGGGAATACCAGACCACCTGACCTGCCTTTTGAGAAATCTGTATGCAGGTCAGCAAGCAACAGTTAGCACTGGACATGGAACAACAGACTGGTTCCAAATAGGAAAAGGAGTACATCAAGGCTGTATATTGTCACCCTGCTTATTTAACTTCTATGCAGAGTACATCATGAGAAACGCTAGACTGGAACAAACACAAGCTGGAATCAAGATTGCCGGGAGAAATATCAATAACCTCAGATATGCAGATGACACCACCCTTATGGCAGAAAGTGAAGAGGAACTAGAAAGCCTCTTGATGAAAGTGAAAGAGGAGAGTGAAAAAGTTAGCTTAAAGCTCAACATTCAGAAAACGAAGATCATGGCATCCGGTCCCATCACTTCATGGGAAATAGATAGGGAAACAGTGGAAACAGTGTCAGACTTTATTTGTTTGGGCTCCAAAATCACTGCAGATGGTGACTGCAGCCATGAAATTAAAAGACGCTTACTCCTTGGAAGAAAAGTTATGACCAACCTAGATAGCATATTCAAAAGCAGAGACATTGCCAACTAAGGTCCGTCTAGTCAAGGCTATGGTTTTTCCAGTGGTCATGTATGGATGTGAGAGTTGGACTATGAAGAAGGCTGAGCGCCGAAGAATTGATGCTTTTTAACTGTGGTGTTGGAGAAGACTGTTGAGAGTCCCTTGGACTGCAAGGAGATCCAACCAGTCCATTCTGATGGAGATCAACCCTGGGATTTCTTTGGAAAGAATGATGCTAAAGCTGAAACTCTGGTACTTTGGCCACTTCATGCGAAGAGTTGACTCATTAGAAATGACTCTGATGCTGGGAGGGATTGGGGGCAGGAGGAGAAGGGGACAACCCAGGATGAGATGGCTGGATGGCATCATGGACTCGATGGATGTGAGTTTGAGTGAACTCCTTGAGATGGTGATGAACAGGGAGGCCTGGCGTACTGCGATTCGTGGGGTCACAAAGAGTCAGACACGACTGAGCGACTGAACTGAACTGTTGGGATTTTTTTTTTTTTAAGAGGACAAAAATCGGGATTAAGCCTGGGTTTCAGTCTCCTGACAAAATATACTAGAGAAAAATGGAGGGTTTTGTGACAGGAAACACACACAGGATCACAAGAAAGGCTTAATAGCTGGATTTTTACCTGACAGAAGCTGTGTCCACTGTGAGATCAGCTTATCTCTTCGTCTCTCCCTCTTTCACCCTCCTTGGCTTTCTCATCAGTAAAATGAGGTTGGATAAAATAGACTGTTTCATAGGATAGGAGATACTGCTTGTAAAGTGCTTATTAGCACAGGGCCTGGCACACGGCAAGTGCCCAATAAATACTTGGCTGTTAGAATGGAATTACTATGCTTATTAGCAATCCATCAATCAAAAATATGAAAGTCAGGCCATTCCTCAGTGATCAGCCAGTGCATAGGGAAAGGGCAGAAAAGAGTTTGGGATTTTCTTTCCAGAATCTCTGTTCTATCTTATTTTCCTTTATCTAGCTCACTTTTCTTCATTAGTCATTAGCTACTCTTTGTTGAATGTTTACTATAGTCTTGGTGCTTTTCACAGACTGTCATATTGAATCCTGAGTTCTCTGTGACCTCCCCACTTTGCACTCTGTGTGTGTGTAGATCAAGTGTGAGAAAGTTTAAGTGTGTTGCTGAATGTTCCAGCCACTGGGTGGTGTGACTGGGATTTGAATCCAAATAGGTGACTCTGAGTTCCTTCTCCTGACTGATACAGGGTGATTAGGCATCATCGTGGTGAAGGTGCTCTGTATAGCCCGGGGTTTACATCTTCCTGGGTCTCTCCTGAAACTCATTCCTGGCCTTCCCAGGTGGTATAATGGTGAAGAATCTGCCTTTGAATGCAGGAAATGCAGGAGATGTAGGTTTGATCCCTGGGTCTGGAAGATCCCTTGGAGAAGGAAATGGCAACCAGCTCTAGTATTCTTGCCTGGAGACTCCCATGGCTAGAGGAATCTGTCAGGCAACAGTCCATGGGGTCGCAAAGAGCTGGACATGACTGAGCATGCAGGCACATTGAAAGTCTATAAAGAAAAAAAAATCCAGAATGAAACTTATTGCTATTGACTGACGTATAATAGTAAGGATTCTCATTGGCAGCCTCCAGCAGGGGGCTTCACTGTGTCCATTTCTGCCAATCCAGCAAGGATGTTCTTGGTATCCCCCTGGAACCTTCTGGATATAATGCTTGTCATTGCAGCAGCTACCCAAAGTAGAGAGAATTAAGTTTGCAGCAACATCAAAAACCACCCACCCAATCCATTTTTCTTTGCTTGCTGTTCATTTTGTATTTTCTTCTCCTATCTCCATCATCTTTTTTCCTCCATGTGACAAGATTCACATCTAATTCTCTATTTAACATACCAATGCTTCTTGCAGAAAGTATTATCTGCTGTTCCTTAGAGTGTGGGTTCATTAGCCTTTGCTTGAGAGGGGCTGTGTACTGTCGCTTCTCTGCCTGTCTTTGTAGGTTTTAGATTAATTCCTGCCGTGATCATGTTCATTGGGATAATTTTATCAAGATTTCCTTTCTTTTGTGTTATTACGTGCTTTCTTGGTTACTTTATTAGATTTGAAAATATCTTATTAAAGCCACTTCTTTGCTTCTGATGAAAGTATAACTTTTCCAACTTGGCTCTTAAAAACTTGCAGACCAAACATTTATTAGGGCCTCCCTAGAAGAGTGGGGGCAGGGCTGGGTGGAAAGGTTGGTAAGAGAAGACTTATACCTTTTAATATAAATGGTTCTGTATGGATTTATTTATAAGCATCAGAAACTCTTTCGTTGAATTATTTTAGTCAATAAAAGAAGGCATGTAGACTTAAGAATGTTAATATTTTTTCCTTATAACCTTTTATAAAAGAGCAGTTCTGCTTTCCAAGATATAGAAATATAACAAGTGTGCTGTGAAATAAATTTTAAGAACTGGATGTTAAAAAAAATTGTCTAATGGCTGTCCATCCAGTGGAAATAATGGCACCATGGCTGCATGCAGTTCAGGAAAATGCCTTTCTTACACTTATTTTAATGAATTTGTTTGGCTGTATGCAGGATCTTTCACTGTGGGCCACAGACCCTCTCGTTGTGGCAGGCTCAGTAGTTGGGGCACTCGGGCTCTAGAAGTCTCAGTGTACAGGCTTAGTCGCGCCGCGGCACGTGGTATCTTAGTTTTCAGGCCAGGGATTGCAAGCGGGCCATGGGTTGGTTGGATTGTTAACCACTGGACCACTAGGGAAGTCTTGGGAATATGCCTTAATAGAGACGTTTAAAGCCATTTGGTCTAACTGCAGTTTACTGCTCAGGTGCTCAGGTACTGGGCTTGGCTGGGATGTCCAGTGTGCAGAGGTGTAGCTGCATCCCCCATATTCACACCATGGAGTGATACCTCATGCAAGCAAATGATTTCCATCTCAGCCTTCATGGAAAACCACGTGTTCAGTCGCTAAAATGTATCTGACTCTTTGTGACCCCATGCACTTCAGTACACCAGGCTTCCCTGTCCTTCACTGTCTCCCAGAGTTTGCTCAAATGCATGTCCAGTGAGTTGGTGATGCCATCCAACCACCTCACCCTCTGTTACCCCCTTCTCCTTTTGCCTTCAATCTTTCTCAGCACCAGGGTCTTTTCCAACGAGTTGGCTTCTTTGCATCAGGTGGCCAAAGTATTGGAGCTTCAACTTCAGCACGAGTCCTTCCAATGAATATTCAAGGTTGATTTCCTTTAGGATTGACTGGTTTGCAGTCTGAGTCTCAAGAGTCTCCTTCAGCATCACTGTTCGAAAGCATCAGTTCTTTGGCAAAACCCACACGGATTGGCAGTTAATGAAGACTGGGAGGTGTTTGGTGATTCAGATGATGACAGGCCTTATGAAAAATGACAAACAGAGCAAGGAGACAGAGAACACCTCATATTTGGTCTTCACCAAGAGTTAAGTCCTTTCTTGGGCAGGTGTCTGCTTCTTGCCTGCAGACAAATAAGCTGGTTAACTTGTCATGCAGGTAGGATGCCTGTGGATGGAAAATGAGCTGGGCTTGGAGAGCGACCCCTGATGGACAGAGAGCCTGCCTGCACTTGGCCGACATCCGTGGCGGGCAGCCAGCCTCCTCCCCTAACAGACATTCTGCAGGCACCTCCTCCCTCGCCTTTGCCTCTCCCTGCCTCTCTCTCCCAGTCAGCCAAATAGAAACACTTTTCCGAAGCTACAGTAGCCAACACATTACCAGTCCTCTCTCTCTCCAACCCCCACAGACTCCCCCACTCACATATGAGATGTGTTACTTAGACACGAATCTAAAATTAATGTATTCAAGCTTGGTTCTTTGGGGAAAAGGGGGATAATCAGCAAATGTCAAAATGTTTCTTCCAGATTTCTAAATGAGTGTAAAATAAAACAATAGAGTCCCCCCACCCCCTCCTGGGAATTACTTGGCCATCCATTTTCTCATAGACACAAGGCATCTATTTGCTGTTTCCTATAGTGAATCCAGTGGCACCCCACTCCAGCACTCTTGCCCAGAAAATCCCATGGATGGAGAGCCTGGTAGGATGAAGTCCATGGGGTCGCTAAGAGTCGGACACGACTGAGCGACTTCACTTTCACTTTTCACTTTCATGCATTGGAGAAGGAAATGGCAACCCACTGCAGTGCTCTTGCCTGGAGAATCCCAGGGACGGGAGAGCCTGGTGGGCTGCCATCTCTGGGGTCGTACAGAGTCGGACACGACTGAATCAACTTATCAGCAGCAGCAGCAGAGTGAATCCAGTTGGGAATACTTTATGCTAAAGATCTCAGAGCTCCGAGGGAGATGCCACCCCTTTCATAAGAGGAGTGCTGAGTCCCAGGGATCTAAGGTGGCACCCTTGAACTCCAGATGAATCACTCAGCTGTGCCTTTGTGACTATCATGTCTCTGTAGGTCTAGGAGACCCTAGCCACACACCCAGAGTGAGCGCCTTCTCTGGAGAGCTCCGGTAACCTCTAGAATCTCGTATAACTGGAAATCTTTATTGGAATTATCCAAGCCATTACCCTGCTCACTGTATTAGCTCTGCCCTCGAGCACTCTTGACTGCGTATCATGGGGATGGAGTGCTTTGTCAATTGGAACTCAAGCCTCCTGATCTTAATTAGAGATGTGCCAAAGTACCTGAATTTAATGGAGAAGGTTGGCAGACAGTTCTCTCTCCACCCCTCTTGCATTTAATGACTTCATTACTGATTACTGCCCACAGCCATGCAAAAATTAGACATGCTCTGCAGAAAAGCACCAAGGTTGACATGCAGCTACGTTGACATGGCAAGTTCCATGTGGAACTCTGCACATTTTGCAAAATGGGGAGGGGGGCAAAATGTCAACACATTCCCTACCCCCCTGTCCGTACTCAGCCCAGCAGGCCTTGGAGGGGATGCTATCCGAGGTGGGGTGATGCATTATTCATGTGCTATCTCCCAGGCACAGATAATTCAATATTCTGCTCTCAATAATCTTTTCCAGTGTTATCTGTATTCATTCTCTCCTTTTGTAAAGAAGGCTGCTAAGTAATTGTTAAATATCTCTCGCATTCCCTGAATAAATTGGAGATACAGAAAAATAATAGGGATATGATTGCAGCAGATTCATTTGCTCGTGCTTGCCCTGATTCAGGGGGGCAGCGTGGCAGCAAAAGCTGCAGCGTCCCTGAACCACCAAGAAGAGCTGGACTCACAGCTCTTTTTCCAACAGAAAAGACTCGTCCTGACATCTGCGGTCCTTAGCACTCCCTACTCATACATCACCAGCTCCTAAGAGTATGAGGGGGGCAGCTGGTACCATCGGCAGCTTCCTCTCCACCCAAGAGCCAGGCAATGATCCCAGTCCTGTGGATATCCTGCCAGCCTCATTCTCTTATTTAAGCTAAACATTTCCCTCTCAGGCAGGAACATTGTAACTATTACATCCGTCTGCTCTGCAAAGTGAATTCGCAGGTTCGGATTTTCCCAGTCCAAGCAATGGCTTGTAAGCACAGTAAATACAGCTGGAAGAGACTGTTTCTGTAACACTTGATTGGAAGGAATAAATAGCAATGGGGTGAAAAGAAAGGTAGAATGTTCCTAGAGCTGCCACGAGAAGAGTGGAGACAGGAAGAGGGTGACTGTTTCCAGGAAAATCCACCCAGTGGAGGCATGGTTGCTCTAGCTTTTCCATGGAAAGAAAACATCCAGGGAGCGTGATCTCAGGCACAGACTGTGGGCTTGATCATTCTTCCTCAGGGAACCATGGACTGGCTAAACTCAGGGGCTGGTCAGGTGTTGTTTCCTCTTCCTCTGAGCACCAGGGATCCCAACAGGAAGGAAAGGAGGTCCCTTTGGAGAAGAGCTCCTAGCTTGGGTGACCTATTGGGCTTTGAAGGTGGATCATGGGAGGGAGGGCCAGCGATGGGCACAGGTAACCTTGGGTTTAGTGCAATCCTAATAGCCTGCTTCAGGCTGGGCTTCACTCTCATGGGGGCTCTTACGAGCTCCTCTTGCCATTGCCTTGAGCTGCATAGATCCACTCAGGCGTTTGACACTGTATACTGAGAATGGAATCTAAGACCACATGGTCACAGGTATTTATAAACATGTGTCTACCAAGTAACTACTCACCAAGGCTAGTCTCTCCTGCTGTCAAATCTGCCTTTATATTCCTGGCTTTTTGATCATGTTCAGTGTATTATTTGTCCACATTCTTCTCCTGTCCTCTGGGAAGCTGTCCTGTGCTGCCCTCCTCCTCTGCTGGGACAACTTCGTTTTTCCCATTACCATCTTTCTCTTCCTGATCTCTAGCCAGAGCTCCTGGCACATGCCCCCTCCCTTCCTCTGGTCACTACTCACAGCTCAGATTTGGGTCCTGCTCTTCAGGGAGGACCTACTCCTTGACGTATTCTTGTTTTAGAACTTGTCACATCAGTCATTAGAAAAGACTCTGAAGCTGGGGAAGATTGAAGGTAAAAGGAGGAGCGGGCAGCAGAGGATGAGATGGTTGGATGACATCACTGACTCAGTGGACATTAATCTGAGTGAACTCCAGGAGATAGTGAAAGACAGGGAAGCCTGATGTGCTATAGTCCATGGGGTCCCAAGTTAGATACAACTTAGGGAATGAACAACAGCAACACATCAGTCTAGACCTGAACCTCCAGAAGTCTTTGTACAGGGGTAGACACCCCAAACTCACATGCTCTAACACATGGGATCTGCCGGCTGCCAAATTCCTTTCTCCTCCAACTTCTGAGGCCTTTAAATAGAGCCCCGCCCTGCTCTCACACTCTCCACTGTCTGGAAGAGAGATTTTTCCCAGGGCAATTTGTCCATGTGGGGCTGTAAATGGGCCTGTATTATCAACGCCTTTGAAGCTTCAGTCTTCTACACTGTTCTGAAGTGTCATGTGTCGATGGCATTAGTAGGGTTTGGAATCCAGAACTAAAGGTGTTACCTGCTGGATAGACTGTGAGTGAGCCCACGCAGCCCTCATTTGATGCTAGACTTGCCAGTCCCCAGCTTTGTGACCTGGGCCAGTTAGTTCACTTCTCTGGGCTGATATTGTCACCTGTAAGAGGAACTGGGCCCTTAGGATGCAGATTCTAATGTGTACTGGCTGGTGCCGCCTGCTTCCCATTGCTTTCTTCTTGGCTAGCAGGGCCCCCATTGCCCAGGGAGTGCATTTGATCCAGAGCAATCTCCCAATCCTCCCGTAGGGATGGGCACATGACCCAGACTGGACCAAGCCAATCAGCTCGGGATGCTCACATGATCTAGACTAACCAGTCATCTCTGGAACGCACACCTTACTAGGCAGCCCTGGACCTCTCCTTGGATTATCAGCTGGTGTCCTCTTAAGAGGGAGGCTGGGCTTGAGGGAATTCTCAAACACATAGACTTAGATGGGCCTGCAGACCCAGAGTTTTCTGGCCATGTGAGTTTATTTCCTTTGACCCTGCTAGTTTGATTGAGAGTTCCTATGACTGGCAGCTGATGAATGGCGCATAGTGTCTGGCACAGAGTGGATGCTGAGCATTTCAGAATGGGAACTGCACCCCAGCCTGTGGAAAGACAAGCGAGTGGGTTTTGCTCCTATGCATGGCCTGGTAGCAGGTGGCTGAGTACTAGAAGAATGACCCTTTACAGTTGTTGGAAAGGCCACTTGCTTTGGAAGTATCTGGGAGAAACAAAAGGCACCTCTTTAAGCCCTAAGCACTCAGCCTCTTAGCAGAATGGAGAGCTCCCATCCTTAGAATGGGCAGTGAATGAAAATGTATTTCTTCAGTGCAACTCCAATAGACATTTCCTGCTCAACCGGTATTTCCCCAGCATCCAAGAGAGGCTAATGAAAATGCACTTTCATTCCCAATTCCTGCTGTGATTCATTCCTTTTCTTCAACGGAGAGTATAGCATTTTATCCATGGATTGCAGGCAGAGAAAAGCTTTGCTTTTCCGGAAAAGAAACTGTGATACTCTTTTGTATGCGATTAAATCTTGATGTAACTTGAGTCAACGTTTTGGGGTCAAAGCATATTGAATTCCTCCAAGCGTCGGTCTTGGAGGCAGAAGCTGTCTTTCTGATGAGCTAAACCGAAGTTAAGCTAGTTAAGGCCCTTGTTGAATAAGCGACAATTGGTAATCTCTCAGAATTTCAGGGACCTAAATAAATTGAGGGAAGTACACGAGAGTTCAAGTGGAGTCTTGTCTCATAGAGCCTGACAGTTGAGCGTCACGTAACTAGGACTGACAGTACCAAGCCATGAATTATTCCTGCATAATGATGCCCCTCCAGTTGAAGACAAAAGCTGTCATTACTTCATCACTCAGCTGTGTGTTATTTATTCTGGGGCAGCTCAGCACGATCCATGAGAAAACATTTTCTTTTTCCCCCATGGAGGACTGCTGCCTCTGTTGGGTGAAAATAATCCTCTTCTAATCAATGAACTCACAGTCGATTTTCCCCAGAGTGATGAATTTCCTGGAGATCACTGTAGGGGATCAGAAGGAAGGAAAGCTGCTGTCTCTCCTTGGTTCACTAGCTCTGCTTTCACACCTTGCTGGAGGGTGTCCCACCTCTTCCCAAGAAGTGACTCCTGATTTCCCCAGTCTTGTGACTGTTGATGGGAAAAGTCAGAGACCCATCAACCAAGGGCACTGCTTCTAATTCATTTTGAGGGGCAGTCAAGGGCATTGCCTCTAGGCCATTGGGGGCCTTCTGAGAGGAGACTCTGGCTGTGGGAGCACCTTTGGAGGCTCACAGCCTGGGGACCCAGCCATGGCAGGGTTGGCTTGGCCCCTTCCTCTGGGGCCCCTCAACATGATGGTTCACTTGGCTCCTGCTTGTTTTGGTAGACTTAGTGTGTGAAGGGAACTTGCAGGTTTACACCCAGGCTGTGTATTTTGTCAGTGAGACAAATTAAGTGCTTCTTAGGTGGGTGTTTCAGGATGAGCACTGGAGACTCCTGGGTCCCCTAGCAAGTAAAACTGCTCCTGACTGGCTAGTGCATTTCTGCTTCTGCTTCTTGCTGGCTAGGGGCTTGATGTCTTAGTCCATTCAGGCTGCTATAACAAAATACCAGACCAGGTTATAAACAACAAGCAGTATTCCTGAAGTCTAGGGAAATCCAAGATCAAGGTGCTTGCAGGTTTGCCATCTGGCAAGACCCCCCTTCCTGGTTCATAGATGACTGTCTTTTCATTGTGCCCTCATGCGGAGGAAGGGGTTTGTGAGCTCTCTGGGGTCTCTTCTATAAGGGCACTAATCCCATTCAGGAGTGTGCCACCCTCCTGAACTAATCATCCCAAAGTCCCCACCTCCTGATGCCTTAGTTCAGTAATGTTAACATAGGAATTTGGAGGGAAATAAACATTCAGACCACAGCCCCTGGGGATGTTATCAACTCTCCCTGTGGCAGGAAGGTGATCCTATCCATGTTCTAGTGCTATCGGGGGGAGCCATCAATTTAGCACATAAAAGATGCACAGTGCTGGCACAGTTGGAAACTCTGGCCTTTATTTTTCATAGGTCATTGGGCTAAAATATTGAAGTCTTGACAGAGGAGAAAAATACTGTTCTATTTTAGGAACTATCCTATTGTTGCTAGGCACCAAAAATTAATGTGCATTTTACCTCCAGTGATGGTGCAAGTCCATGGACAATGATGACTTGATGTACCCATAATTTGCGCTTGCCCGCATCTTCAGGTTAATCCAGTTGCACACAGTGGGGTCCTTCACAGGTGAGCCCTTGGCTCTAGAGAGACAATTGTTGTTTAGTTGCTAAGTTGTGTCTGACTCTTTGTGACCCCATGGACTGCAGCATGCCAGGCTTCCCTGTCCTCCACTATCTCCTGGAAGCTAATGAGAAGTGAACGTGTTAGTCACTCAGTCGTGTCTGACTCTTTGTGACCCTGTGGACCGTAGCCCGCCAGGCTCCTCTGTCCATGAAATTCTCTAGGCCAGAATACTAGAGTGGGTGGTCATTCTCTTCTCCAGGAGATCTTCCTGACCAAGGGATTTAATCTAGGTCTCCTGCATTGCAGGCAGATTCTTTACCATCTGAGCCACTAGGGAAGCCTTCTACCTCCTGGAGTTTGCCCAAACTCATGTCTTTTGAGTTGGTGATACTATCTAACCATCTCATCCTCTGCTGCCCCCCTTCTCCTTTTGCCTTCAGTCTTTCCCAGCATCAGGGTCTTTTCCAATTAGTCAGTTCTTCACATCAGGTGGCCAAAGTATTGGAGCTTTAGCTTCAGCATCAGTCCTTCCAATAAATATTCAGGAAGAGTGAGAGCTGGACAATAAAGAAGCCTGAGTGCTGAGGAATTGATGCTTTCGAACTGTGATGCTGGAGAAGACTCTTTAGAGAGACAGTTGCAGCTTAGAAATTGTTAGTCCAACCTAGTCCAACTTCCCTCATAGAGAGTCCAGAAGGTAGAGAGTAAGTGACTCTTGTAATCTTTGTGATCTACTAAATACAGTGGTTCCTTAGAATGGTTGCTGCACTGTTGAATAGGATATTGGATTTAATGACAGCCATAGCGTAAAGAAGCATTGATTTCTTTTAGACATGGATTCTAGAATGTCCCTTGAGGGCTGGCTAGTAATGACCATACAGGATCTCCACTGGGAGAAGGCTGGAGTAGCATTAACTTAAAAACAAACAAACAAAAAAACACCCCACATTTGGGAACCAAAATGCCAGCTGGGCATACTGGAGCATGTAAGGTGTTTTAGTGTTTACAAGCCAGAGATTTAGGCTGATCTTAGTGAAAACTCACCCAACTTTCAGTCCTGCTTGATGGAACCCTTGAAAAGGTTATACCTTAAGAACTGCTGACATTCCTATTCCAAATTTCAAAGCTATGGGTCATAGCCCAGGAACACAGGGTTGCAGTGACCTAGATAATTTGGGTTCAAGTATCTGTGAGGTGTCACTAAAGGGTGGAGCTTCTCAGGACATGGGAGAATCAGAGAGAGAGAGACAGGTGCTAAACTGCAGATGTGGGAAGCTGGCCCAGCTGAGGAAGGAGGCAAAAGTGAGTGACTTAGGAGAATTTTAAGAGAATAGATCCCAAGGAAAAAGAGAGATTGGCATTGGAAGGGGAAAGAAATCAAGATACTGTTTACATCTTTCCTGCTGATTCTATTTTGCACAGAAGAAAAAAAAAAGATTTTAGTCATTGCTTGTGAATTTTGACTGAGGTTGGGCATGTCTGTTTGGGAAGGGAGCACATTTGAAGGATAAGATTTTGGTAAGGAAAGTGATTTTATTTCTTCTAACATAGCACCTTTCTTCTTGCCTGGAGAATCCCAGGGACGGGGAAACCTGGTGGGTTGCCGTCTATGGGGTGGCACAGAGTCGGACATGACTGAAGCGACTTAGCAGCAGCAGCAGCAGCAGCACCTTTCTTCAAGCCACCAATCTCTTGTTTTCTGAGTAGATGAGGATTTGTTGTTGTTTAGTCACCCAGTCATTTCTGACTCTTTGCATGCCCATGGACTGTAGCTCACCAGGCTCCTCTGTCCATGGGATTATCCAAGCGAGAATACTGGAGTGGGTTGCCATTTCCTTCTCCAAGGGCTCTTCCCAACCCAGAGATAGAAACCGAGTCTCCACATAGATAGGGATGGTTTGTGATTCACATATTGACTGTGAGGTGCTCCTGGAATGCATGAGAACGATGTTTAAGAAAAGGGCTGAGTAGTCTCAGCATTGCTTTGACTCAGTTGCAAAGCAGTTGACTTAGGCCATCAGTTGACTTAGCCAGCACCCCCCGCCCCCCCACCATGCACACACACTTTATATGGAAGTTAAATTTGCGACCTGCAGGTGTGGAGTATCACAGGTGGAACGTGGTGGTTTCTCTATAATACTTGCCTCCGGGTGCCCCTGTGAAAACAGCTAAAAATAGGAACCTTTGGAAAGAGAAATCACCAACTGGGGAGCTGAGGACTGGAAGTGACCTCAAAAGCCAGGAAGATAAGCTTTCCTGTGGGCTGAGGCCACTGGGAACCTGTGAGGAATTTCCAAGAAGTTAATTTCTGCACAGCTCTTACGTTACCTAGACTGTTATTTAAGTAACTGCTGCTGGCCATTAAGAATTTTTTTCTTACTGAAAAATAACCAGCATTTGCAGCAGCGACTTGCAGTCTTCACAGCTCTTTCGCACACATGATGCACAAGCAAGCCGGGAGGCAGAGGGAGCAAGCTTTGTTTTTCTGGAAAACAGAGATAGGTGAAGCCGGGACTCAGACCCAGGCTTCTGACCAACCAGTGCCTATAAACCCCCACCTCTCGTTGGCATAACTGGGTCCTCTGTTTTCCAGTGTCAGCCTAAAGAAAAACATGCCATGAGAGCTGAGGATTTGAGTTTTATTTGGGGTCTCACTGAGGACTCTAGTCTGGGAGACAGCCACTCAGGAGCTCTGAATACCATGTTCTGAAGAGGTAGGGAAGAAGCCAGGATATGTAGGAATTTGTTGGCTGGGATACACTCAGTAGAGCTTCAGTTCAGTTAATTCAGTCACTTAGTCATGTCCGACTCTTTGCGACCCCATGAATTGCAGCACGCCAAGCCTCCCTGTCCATCACCAACTCCTGGAGTTTACTCAAACTCATGTCCATTGAGTCGGTGATACCTTACAGCCATCTCATCCTCTGTCATCCCCTTCTCGTCCTGCCCCCAATCCCTCCCAGCATCAGAGTCTTTTGCAATGAGTCAACACTTCACATGAGGTGGCCAAAGTACTGGAGCTTCAGCTTCAGCATCAGTCCTTCCAATGAACACCCAGGACTGATCTCCTTTAGGATGGACTGGTTGGACCTCCTTTCAGTCCAAGAGACTCTCAAGAGTCTTCTCCAACACCACAGTTCAAATGTATCAGTTCTTCAGCGCTCAGCTTTCTTTACAGTCCAACTCTCACATCCATACATGACTACTGAAAAAACCATAGGCTTGACTAGATGGACCTTTGTTGGCAAAGTAATGCCTCTGTTTTTTAATATGCTGTCTAGGTTGGTCATAACTTTCCTTCCAAGAAGTAAGAGTCTTTTTTAATTTCATGACTGCAATCACCATCTGCAGTGATTTTGGAGCCCCCAAAAATAAAGTGTGACACTGTTTCCATTGTTTTCCCATCTATTTCCCATGAAGTGATGGGACGGGATGCCATGATCTTAGTTCTCTGAATGCTGAGCTTTAAGCCAACTTTTTCACTCTCTTCTTTCACTTTCATCAAGAGGCTCTTTAGTTCTTCTTCACTTTCTGCCATAAGGGTGGTGCCATCTGCATATCTGAGGTTATTGATATTTCTCCTGGCAATCTTGATTCCAGCTTGTGCTTCCTCCAGCCCAGCATTTCTCATGATGTACTCTGCATAAAAGTTAAATAAGCAGGGTGATAATATACAGCCTTGACGTACTCCTTTTCCTATTTGGAACCAGTCTGTTGTTTCATGTCCAGTTCTAACTTTTGCTTCCTGACCTGCATATAGGTTTCTCAAGAGGCAGGTCAGGTGGTCTGTCAGAATTTTCCACAGTAGAGCTTACATCTTGGCAAAAAGAATATTGTTTATCACATGAAATAGACATGCCAAGATGATGATTTTAGTGCTTTTCTCTCTATGGGAAGATCTGGGATCATTGAAATTCTTCCTGAAATGTATGTCTTAACTGTTGAGGGGCCTGTTAGTCCAGAGTACAGAGCGCCTCATCCAGTCTTCTGTCCTGTGTTCCCCTCAGGGTGCACTGTCCGTGGGTGAACAGGATCAGCCACATTCTTGGTTCCTTATTTTGTGCGCCAGTCACTAGAGAGGTCCTGCATTCTGTAGTGCATGGTCCTTACTGGGAGAACCTCTAATGCCTGAGCTGTTTGTAAGGCCTCCTCAGACAACCACTTTGCCTTCTTGCATTTCTTTTTCTTAGGGATGGTTTTGGTCACAGCCTCCTGTACAGTGTTATGAACCACTGTCCATAGTTCTTTGGGCACTCTTGTCTACCAGGTCTAATCCCTTGAGTCTATTTGTCACCCCCACTGTATAATCATAAGGAATTTGTTTTAGGTCATACCTGAATGGTCTGGTGGTTTTCTCTACATTCTTCAATTTAAGCCTGAATTTTGCAATAAGGAGCTCATGATTTAACATATCTCAACAACCTCAGATATGCAGATAATACCACTCCAGTGGCAGAAAGAGGAACTAAAGAGCCTCTTGATGAAGGTAAAAGAAGAGAGTGAGAAAACTGGCTTAAAACTCAATATTCAAAAAACTGAAATCATGGCAGCCAGTTCCATCACTTCATGGCTAATAGATGGGGAAAAAGTATAAACAGTGACCAATTTTATTTTCTTGGGCTCTAAAATCACTGTGGAGAGTGACTACAGCCATGAAATTAAAAGATGCTTGCTCCTTGGAAGAAAAGCTACAACAAACCTAGGCAGCATGTTCAAAAGCAGAAACATCATTTACTGACAAAGGTCCACCTAGTCAAAGCTATGATTTTTCCAGTAGTCATATACGGATGGGAGAGTTGGATCATAAAGAAGGCTGAGCACCGAAGAATTGATGCTTTTAAATTGTGGTGCTAGAGAAGACTCTTTGAGAGACCCTTGGACAGCGAAGAGATCAAACCAGTCAACCCCAAAGGAAATCAATCCTGAATATTCATTGGAAGGACTGATGCTGAAGCTGAAGCTCCAATACTTTGGCCATATGATGTGAAGAGCTGGCTCATTGGAAGAGATGCTGATGCTGGGAAAGATTGAGGGTAGGAGGAGAAGGGCAGTCGAGTCTGACACTGTGTGACCCCATGGAGTGCAGCCCACCAGGCTCTTCTATCCATGGGCTTCTCCAGGCAAGAATACTGGAGTGGGTTGCCATTTCCTCCTCTAGAGGATCTTCCAGATCCATGGATCAAATCCAGGTCTCCTGCATTGCAGGCAGATTCTTTACCCTCAGAGCCACCAAGGAAACTTTCCTTCTGAGGGACCTTACAGCAAAATTTGTGACTGCCATGAGCTCATTTCTTTGAGAAACTGGAAAAGAAGAAATAAGCCCACACAGAATGATATATATGTATTTTGTAGATCTTGCCTTTTTGAGAACAACAATAACAGTGGCCTCCGTGGACACTTTTCCTTTTAACTTAAAAGTGCAGCCAGAAGGCAGGAGAAGGGGACAGCAGTGGATGAAATGGTTGGGTGCCATCAACAACTCAATGGACATGAGTTTGAGCAAACTCCGGGAAATGGTGAAGGATAGGGAAGCCAGGTGTGCTGCATTCCATGGGGCTGCAAAGAGTCGGACATGATTGAGAGACTGAGCCACAACAAGGACAGCCAGAAAACATAGCCTCCAAATTACAGTCTCCCGAGTGGCTCGATCCCTGAGCAACTGGGTGGGGAAAGGACGCCCCTCCAGTGATGTCCTTGTCATGGCTGAGTTATAGGTAAGGAAAACCATCTGGTCTTGCCTGAAACTCTTTCCCTCCTGTTATTAAGAGATTACATTGGAAAGAGACACTTGCTGTTTGGGGCGCTATTAATAACTTCCCATTTGTAGCATCACCCAGATCCCCAGAGAAACGCAGCATTTCAGTTACTGCACTGCCACCAAACTCTTGCTGGATTGGGTGGATAGACAGACAGGTTCAAATGGGTACTGGGTCTGCTGGTACAGGGGGCAGTGCGGAAGGGGGCGCTTTGATATCATGTCAAGATGGCATTTGAATAGGAGAGAGATTCATCATGGCAGGAAGCAAAGGCTTCTCTGGCTTATGAAAGTATTAAATATAATTCACCGTGGAATGCTCAGACTATATTTAGCTGGATATTGGAAAGGGTGGAAGAAGGATGTGTTTAAATAAAGGTTTGGACAGCTTGTCGTATACAAACTCATCACACTCCGTGTACACATATCTCTGCAAGTTAAGAAAAAACCAAGCTGCCGTCTGATGGCTCCCCTCCATGGAGGTTTCTGCTCCTGTTCTGATCTCAGACACTCTGAGCGCAGCAGTTCTCATTAACGCTGATCTTAATGGGAGATATTTGTCTGCTCTGCTCGGCCGTTTCTACTTGTATGAGATTGCCATTTACAACAACAAGTGTAATAGCATCTTTGAGCTTTTTAATTAAAAATTAATTAGGAGATTTAAGAACAAACTCATTGGGGGTTACTGTACAATAACATGTTTACAAAATTAGGTCTGGGCTCTTTGTTCCAGCCAAGTGTTTCCATCAATTCTCTGTCTATTAAATGTAATTACGTATGATGCGTCCTCAAAATTATAATGTAGCATTTAAAAAGCAGCTGGGAAAAGTCTATAATTTTAAGTTTGGAATTAGGGTAACTATTAAAATGCAAATACAGGCAATCATGGTTGGTTGGTTGGGGAGTGAGGGGCAAGTGTCTTAAAAACAAAGTTTCAGCCTCGGGGTCCTTTTAGAATGACTTTCTCTCTGTTGGTCTTACCTTCTTACTTCAGTTGGGATGTTTCCTTGGGGGAGGCAGACTGCACAATACGAAGTGACGCAAACAACGAGTGGCGAGAATGAATGTTCTATACACGCCCTTGGCATGTATTCCAGCACTTACTGCCTTTGAATGAGAGACCGCTGTTGACTAAATGTTTGCTCTGGACTTATATGTGTGTGCTTCTGGAACACTCTTCGTTCTCTTATCAGAACTGGTGCTGTTAGTCACTTTGGAAGCAGATTCAATAGTTGTTTCCAGAGTGCATCTCTCCCGCAGGTAGTCAGTCATATGATGAGAGTGCTTTAATGTCTGCTCAGGCAGGGGTTTAGGCTCCAGAACACCAGTGTTCTTTCTCATCTCCTTGGTGCCAGAGATCTGAGGCAGGGGCTTCACGTGACAGGGTGCATAGACCCTCATCTGCTTGATAACTTTTGTTAAATGGATGGAACTGTGTGACAACTCAAAATTATATGGAATAAGTAAAAACCAGTGCATCTCAGAGAAGAACACAGGGTGTGGTTCTGCCACCATCTTCCTTTCCAGAACTCCATGGAGATGTTAGTCAGAACTGGAGTTGGAGATTGTCCTTTATAGCAATCAGGAACATTGAGTAATTATTCGGTGGGTAGGGCTTCACATTTCCAAGCATCCTGTGCTCTTGTGGGCCTTTTAGGAAACATTGTAAACAATAAAACAGGGACTAGTTATTCTGAAGATAACTGATGTATCCTTACAAGAAAAACAAACCATCCTTATGTCATATAAATGAGTATTTGTCTTGAAAGGTAGTTTCTAGAAACATATTCATATGTGGAGTCAAAAAGTGCTCAATTGCCAGCATCTGAGACAAAAGACAAACTGCTGTCCTCTGACAAAGGGTATCACAAACAATTGGTGCTGGGAAAACTGGTCAACCACTTGTAAAAGAATGAAACTAGATCACTTTCTAACACCATACATGAAAATAAACTCAAAATGGATTAAAGATCTAAATGTAAGACCAGAAACTATAAAACTCCTAGAGGAGAACATAGGCAAAACACTCTCAGACATAAATCACAGCAGGATCCTCTATGATCCACTTCCCAGAATTCTGGAAATAAAAGCAAAAATAAACAAATGGGATCTAATTAAAATTAAAAGCTTCTGCACAACAAAGGAAAATATAAGCAAGGTGAAAAGACAGCCTTCTGAATGGCAGAAAATAATAGCAAATGAAACAACTGACAAACAACTAATCTCAAAAATATACAAGCAACTTATACAGCTCAATTCCAAAAAAATAAATGACCCAATCAAAAAATGGGCCAAAGAACTAAATAGACATTTCTCCAAAGAAGACATAGGGATGGCTAACAAACTACATGAGAAGATGCTCAACATCACTCATTATTAGAGAAATGCAAATCAAAACCACAATGAGGTACCACTTCACACCAGTCGGAATGGCTGCGATCCAAAAATCTGCAAGCAATAAATGCTGGAGAGGGTGTGGAGAAAAGGGAACCCTCCTACACTGTTGGTGGGAATGAAAACTAGTACAGCCACTATGGAAAACAGTGTGGAGATTCCTTAAAAAACTGCAAATAGAACTGCCATATGACCCAGCAATTCCACTGCTGGGCATATACACTGAGGAAACCAGAATTGAAAGAGACACATGTACCCCAATGTTCATCGCAGCACTGTTTATAATAGCCAGGACATGGAAACAACCTAGATGTCCATCAGCAGATGAATGGATAAGAAAGCTGTGGTACATATACACAATGGAGTATTACTCAGCCATTAAAAAGAATACATTTGAATCAGTTCTGTTGAGATGGATGAAACTGGAGCCGATTATACAGAGTGAAATAAGCCAGAAAGAAAAACACCAACACAGTACACTAACACATATATATGGAATTTAGAAAGATGGCAATGACGACCCTGTATGCAAGACAGCAAAAAAGATACAGATGTGTATAGTGGACTTTTGGACTCAGAGGGAGAGGGTGGGATGATTTGGGAGAATGGCATTGAAACATGTATACTATCATGTAAGAATCAAATCACCAGTCTATGTCCGATGCAGGATACAGCATGCTTGGGGCTGGTGCACGGGGATGACCCAGAGGGATGTTGTGGGGAGGGACGTGGGAGGAGGGTTCATGTTTGGGATCGCATGTACACCCGTGGTGGATTAATGTCAATGTATGGCAAAACCAATAAAAAAAATTTTAAAAAAAATTAAAAAAAAGACAGTCACAGAGGTAAAAGACAAAGACTTTGAGTAAACTTATCAAATGCAAGACTGAAAAATGAATGCTTCCAAATTAACATTCTCTATTTAATTCAAGTATACATATGTGCTTAAGCCGATTACTTAAATATTATTAATAGTCACTGGGCTTTTTCATCTTATTCCAGGAGTTTTTCTACCCAAGTTGGTCAAAGTATGCTTGAGGATAACCTCTTATTGGATAAATAGGGAATCCCTTTACACTGAGGGCACACGTTTGTCTTTGTGTCATTTTCCAAACCTGGGACCAGAATCGATGATGGGAATGATCAATGGAGGTGGAAGGAGCTGGTCACTGAACACCTGAGCATTATGCAGGGGCCAGGTTAACAAAATTCTGATTGAAGTCAACTAACAGTTAGAACTGGACATGGAACAACAGACTGGTTCCAAATAGGAACAGGAGTACATCAAGGCTGCATATTGTCACCCTGCATATTTAACTTATACGCAGAGTACATCATGAGAAACGCTGGGCTGGAAGAAGCACAAGCTGGACTCAAGATTGCCGGGAGAAATATCAATAACCTCCCATATGCAGATGACACCACCCTTATGGCAGAAAGTGAAGAGGAACTAAAGAGCCTCTTGATGAAAGTGAAAGAGGAGAGTGAAAAAGTTGGCTTAAAGCTCAACATTCAGAAAACGAAGATCATGGCGTCTCGTCCCATCACTTCATGGGAAATAGATGGGGAAACAGTGGAAACAGTGGCTGACTTTCTTTTTTGGGTTCCAAAATCACTGCAGATGGTGACTGCAGCCATAAAATTAAAAGATGCTTACTCCTTGGAAGGAAAGTTATGACCAACCTAGATAGCATATTGAAAAGCAGAGACATTACTTTGCCAACAAAGATCCGTCTAGTCAAGCCTATGGTTTTTCCTGTGGTCATGTATGGATGTGAGAGTTGGACTGTGAAGAAGGATGCGTGCTGAAGAATTGATGCTTTTAAACTGTGGTGTTGGAGAAGACTCTTGAGAGTCCCTTGGACTCCAAGGAGATCCAATCAGTCCATTCTAGAGGAGATCAGCCCTGGGTGTTCTTTGGAAGGAATGATGCTGAAGCTGAAAGCCCAGTACTTTGCCACCTCATGCAAAGAGTTGACTCATTGGAAAAGACCCTGATGGTGGGAGGGATTGGGGGCAGGAGGAGAAGGGGACGACAGAGGATGAGATGGCTGGATGGCATCACTGACTCCATGGATGTGAGTCTGAGTGAATTCCGGGAGATGGTGATGGACAGGGAGGCCTGGTGTGCTGCGATTCATGGGATCGCAGAGAGTCGGACACGACTGAGTGACTGAACTGAACTGAACTGAATCTTTGACTTGGAGAGGGTAATGTATGGTAATGTTCTCAATGTGTGGTAAACATCAGGCTGGCCTGTGGCGTTTATTAAAATACAGACTTTTGGTCACCATCTCCCAGAGGGCTAGAATGAGACCAGAAACATGTACTTGGAAGATGCATTTCAGATTAATTGTGATGGAGGGGGACTGAGGAACCCATCTGAGAAACGTGTGTCCTGGGATAGTGGGGCTTGTCTGAGGAAACAGCCATCACACTGAGGCCTGCAGAGGGGTCCCAGGGAGGTGATGTGTGTGTGACAATCCAACATCACGGGAAAGCCTGGGTGACAAACACCAGTCAGAGGTCAGAGTGAAGGACCTAGACTTATGTGTGAGGTTAAGAGGAACTTTGCCCAAAGGGGGATCTGGGCTTTGACCTTGGATGCTAAAGATGACCCCCCAGGCCTCTGAGACATCCTGTCCAATGGGAGTATACTTGTTTGCTGGACATTTGACCACCAAACAGCCCCATGGTGTGATGCATGGTGGGGCCTTTGAGGTACACTGAATCAGCTCCTACCTCTGGGGGATTGGAGACTGGAAGTGTCAGCCTGAGCCTTCAGGAGGGCTTGAGACTAAAGTCAGCTTGCAAACAGGCTGATCAGGGCTCAGCGAGGACTCTGGACACTGGGGCTGGGTGACCTTCCCCACTTGGCTGTATTCTGGAGCATTGTTGTATGTCAAAGCTGGGGATGGTAACTGCACAGAACCTCCTGGGGATAAGACAGCCAGAGGCTTCCTGTGTGCACCCTCCCAGACTTTGCCTCTCTCCCTTTGGCTGCTTCTCATTCCTATCCTTTTGCTACAAAAAACAGTAATTGTAAATATAGTGCTTTCCTGAGTTCCATGAGATGTTCCAGTCAGTTATCAAGTGGGAGGAATTCTTGGGAAGCCCAAGACTTGCAGCAGGTGATCAGAGTGAGGGAGGCCCTTAGAACCTTAAACCTGAGACTGGCATCTGAAGTCATGGGCCAGCTTGTCAGTCTGAAGCTCCATGCCTCACCTGAAACTTGGCCAGCTCCCCTGCAATATATGTCAGCATGGACCAGCCTCAAAAACACAAGATTGAGAGAAAAACAAGCTCCAAAAGTCAGTACAGTGTGATACCATTTATGCCAATTAAAAAATGATGTATGGCAAAACCAATACAAAGTTGTAAAGTAATTAGCCCCCAGTTAAAATAAATAAATTTTAAAAAACAAATATCTGATAAAAATAAAACAATGCCATGTACTTTTCATTAATTTATATGTACACATATACACAGAATCTGCACTTTAAAATATTTACAAGCTTGTAAAGTGCATGGGCTTCCCTGGTGGTTCAAACAGTAAAGAATTTGCCTCCAATGAAAGAGACCAATGTTTGATCCCTCTATCAGGAAGATCCCCTGGAGGAGGGCATGGCAACCCACTCCAGTATTCTTGCCTGGAGAATCCATAGACAGAGGAGCCTGTCAGGCTACAGTCCATGGGTTGCAAAGAACTGGACACAACTGAACGACTTTCACTTTCACTTTTTAAAGTGCATGAGTAAATGCATATACTATATAGTTTATGGACAAGGCAATGGCACCCCACGCCAGTCCTCTTGCCTGGAAAATCCCATGGATGGAGGAGCCTGGTAGGCTGCAGCCCATGGGGTCGCTAAGGGTCAGACACGACTGAGCGACTTCACTTTCACTTTTCACTTTCATGCATTGGAGAAGGAAATGGCAACCCACTCCAGTGTTCTTGCCTGGAGAATCCCAGGGACGGGGGAGCCTGGTGGGCTGCCGTCTATGGGGTCGCACAGAGTCGGACATGAATGAAGCGACTTAGCAGCAGCAGCATATAGTTTATATATACACACATATATTTTCTCATGCTTATTTATATGCAAAGTACTGCAATATTGAGTTGAAAGATGCACACCACTTCCATAACAGTGGCTGTGTCTGGGGCAGGAAGAGAAAACCAGAGTGACAGACTTAATATATGTTGATTCTGGGTCATGATCATGGGATGCCTGTACTCTTACTCTGTACATTTTCCTGTATTAAAAATGAATGCAGAAAAAAGAAATCAAGGCAAGGGAGACAGAAGTGCTTTTAGTGCACTGTGAAGAGGCCTAGTGGGTGGATCCCAGAGGCAGGGGCGCCTGGAGAACAAGGCGTGTGGGTGCTTTACGGGGCTTCCCCCATGCCGAGCTCTCCAAGGACAGCCAGCGTAGGAGAATTCTGTCTGCCTGCCTTGCACAAGAAGGGGTTCAGGAGTTGCCTGTCTTTGGAAGGTTGCCAGGGAGGGCACAGCTGTGGGACCCCGGAATTCAGATTAAATTGCACCTGCCAACTCCCAGTGGAGGTGCTGTCCTGACTGGTGACCTGTCCATGGTCCTGGAGCCTTCTCCTGTGACTCACGGTGCACATTGGACTGAGGAGTCACCCTGGCCACCTGGGGCCTTCGGGTCTGCCCCTAGCTGAGAGCACCCGCAGTCTCCTCTCCTGGGCCCCCTGCTTCCCTGCCTGCTGTCTGGCTTCTCCCATAACTGTGGTTTCTTGCCTCCTCTGTCTAATTATGCTCAGCAGTGGCACAAGTCAATAAAAATCCCATCTGGCTCTCACATCACAGAGACTGTATATGCCTTGAAAGTTCACTTGCGCTGAGCTGAGCACACGATTCTAAATCACAGGTGCCACCCGAGTCAAGGTGACATGGCAGGAACAGGAAAAAACCAGCCACTGGAACCACAGTGCCAAGGGGCAGTATTTCACCCTCAGTCAGGAGAATGAAGGCTGCTTTCTGGTCGTTCAGGTGATCAGAGGGACAGAGGAAGCTTTACAGGTACCTCTGCAGACCCGTGTGTGTTGGGCCCTGTGGGCATTTCACCCAGAATACGTCACCGACCTGCAAATTGCACTTAGTGCTGTTTGATATATTTGGGGACCCAGTGAAATGGCACCAAGCATCACAGATTCACCATCTCAGCACTTACAGGCATTTTGACAGCCGCCCCCCACCCAAAAAAAAGAAAGCCCACAGTGCTGCTGGGACAATGTCAAACCATGGGTGGATACTGCTCTTCTCAACTCCAGAGGGTCCTGGGACCCTTCCTGACACAATAAAAGTTTTCTAGGTGAGAGGGCATCTCAGGCTGGACAGCAGGGCTGGGGGAACCTGGGTTTCCAGAGAGGACACGGACCTGATGCCCTGATACACGTGAAGTGGGGAAGAGTCCCTGAGGATGGGGTGTGTGGTGAGCCCTGCAGGGTGAGAGACAGGGGCAGGTGATGAGCTCTGAGATCAGAGGACGTGGTCATGTGAAGAGTGTGAGAGGCTGTTGAGTGGAAGGAAGAGCCGAGTGGACACTGGGTAGACTGAAAGGCCTTGGGAGAGATGGACGTCAGCCACTGTGGACAGAGGCGTGGGCAGGAGAGACAGCAGTGGGAAAGGAGGCTGGAGAGACAGGCAGTCATATAGGATTACAGACAGTAAGGATTCGATTCTCATCATGGTGGGAGTGGGAGGAGGAGGGCCAGGGAGAGAGAGACAGAGGCAGGTAGAGATACACAGAGAACCAGAGAGGAGAGGAAGGGGAGAAAGAGCTGGAGAGGAGAGGAAGGTGGAGGGAAGACGGAGGCAAGAGGAAAGGAGGGTGGGAGTGGAGGAGGGAAAAAGGAAAGAGAGAAAAGGGAAGGAAGCATGAAGGAATGACTGTCAGCGTGTCCAGGGCTGCGATGGCAGCCGCCCATCTTCCCAGTCACTGCCCCGCTGGCAATCACAAGTCTCCAGGAGCTGCAGTGTTCCAAGCTCTGGCCCCGGAAACCACTGGCTCATATCTGACTCTCATGTTCTCCCTTTGACACCATCTCTATTGCCTCCGACTTCCTGCTTCTGTAGCCCCAGCCTGGTTCCCCATCTCTGGCCCAGGACTGGATGTTTCCTTAGACTGTGCATCCAGTGACTGAGCCTTGGTGTCTTCCAGCAGCTCGAGCCTGGGGTCCTCTCCTGGGCCAGCCCTGCTCTTGCTCTGGCGGGGCCTCCCGCCCCTCCTGCCTGCCCCCAGGAGGGTGAGCAGTTGCTGACACGGTCCTGCAGGGGCCAACTTCAGGGGGCCTTGTTGTAGCCCTGTGTTCTGGGGCCCTAGAAATCAGCCATCTCAGTGGAGGGAATACATTTCTTGGCAACCAGAACTGGTGGACAGTGTCTGCCCGTGGGTTACATGCTGTAACCCACTGCCCATGTCAGGGCAGCTGCCTGTGAGAGTGAATGAAACGCTTGTTCTAGTGACAAATGTGACCCCAGTCCCATGTCCCTTGCAGAATTCTAATTATGACCTTTGTCGATAATTCTAATAAAAACTTGTGATAATTAAATTAGAATCAGCCTATAGGTTTTTAACATGAAAGGAGAAACAATTTGCCGAGATAAGGTAATTTGGAAAAAAAAAATGAAACTGCTTGTACTATGTATTTATGAAGTAGAAATTCATTTTCCCATCCAATTTTTGCTGGCTGTTTCATGTTGGGTAATAGGTCTGTCTGACAACAATAACAAGCTCTGATGGAAATGTGGGCACCCTCTTACCGTCAGGTTCCCTTTTAGAGCAGGTCAGTGATCACACATCGTCATTAAGGTTTGGAGGTCTCATTTGACTGACCCAGGCTAATTACAGTGGGAGCAGGTTTGCCAGGGAATTCCCTGGCATCCCACTTTCCTGGGGCTTTCCACCTTCCTGGGGCTTCCCAGGTGGCTTACTGGGTAAAGAATCTGCCTGCAGGAGACTCAGGAGATACAATTTCGGTTCCTAGCTTGGGAAGACCCCCTGTAGGAGGGCATTGCAACCGACTCAGGTATTCTTGCCTGGGAAATCCCATGGACAGAAAAGCCTGGTGGGCTACAGTCCATGGATTGCAAAGAGTTGACTGAAGTGACTCAGCATGCACGAGATCAAGGTGAGATAAATAGAGGTGAAGGTGTGGTGCAGGTCTCGCCATGTGGTAAGCAGTTAGTGGTTAGCCATCAGTGGTTAATAGATCTTTATTTCTTTGTTCTCTCTCTCCTGGCCTCACATTTGTGCCTTGCACCCCACCTGTCATGCACACCCTTGTGGAAAAGACCATATCTCATATGGTCCAGAGCGTGGATAAGGTGCTTGGCGGGAGCTCAGTGAGGCCAGCAGGTTGGTGGGTTATCCGGCAGGCTGTCTCTCTTCTGTGCTGCCCCGGATTGTGAAGACTGGTTCTGACAGGGCCACTCAGAGGAGCGCCCTGTGGTCAGCAGTGCACCCCATGGGGCTCTTCTCTGGCAGTGCTGACCCATGTCTGAGCTTCTGACTCTGACTGTCAGAGACTCAGGAGCGGGTGAGCATCTGCCTGTTTTGCTCACCTCTCAGAAACAGCTTAGGCACAAATGGGCTCTCCTGCAAAGAGTCATAAATTCATAATCACATTTAATTCCTCAACAACAAAGACACACATTTGTCTAAGGGCTAAATACTGAAAAATGCATAGAGCAAGGAGAAGGTCGTCAACAAAGATTTAACTTCAAGCCCCGTGACTAATGATTTATTTAGGGTGTTGTGTGTTCTGGCTTGATCACAGCTGACCATGTTTGAAAACAACCAGATTGTGTGGGAGGCACAATAGGGGCGCCCGTGGGGCAGCATGAGCTGGGCAGGTGGATGGGAAGCCCATGTTTGTGAGCCCAAGGATTTCAGCAGTTTCACCATCTCCCCGGACCTCAGTTTCCCCACTTGCCCAAGAGGAGCTGAGCTTCCGTGTGCAAAAAGACCAACACCAAGTGGAGAGCCATTGCACCTTAGCCGCTGTCACTGTTATTTGTGTATTTAGGAGTATGAATGGGGCTTCCCTGGTGGCTCAGCAGTAAAGAATCTTCCTGCAGCGCGGAAGACACAGGAAATGTGAGTTTGATCCCTGGGTTGGAAAGATCCCCTGGGGGAGGTTATGGCAACCCTCTCCAGTATTCTTGCCTGGAGAATCCCATAGACAGAGGAGCCTGGAGGGTTACTGTCACAAGGAGTTGGACACGACTGAAGTGCCTGAGTACACACACCCAGGAATATGAATACAAATACAATTTTTTCTTCCTGAAAAAAATCGTATTTTATTTTTGGTACTCTGAAGTGAGAGAAATATTTTAATTGACTGATACAACATGTTCTGCATCTGACATCCTAATGAACGGTGAACACATTTGCATTTATGAGTGGTCTTGAAAGAACCAGAGACTTTATTTTGTGAAAAGATGTATCTCTGTCACCAACAGACCTGTCCTTCATTGCTGCAGACTTAGTGGGCTTTCAGCGATTTGAATGTGTGTATCAAGACAATGTAGAGGAAGTTGTGTCACCTTGAATATATGTATTAGAACCACAGATCGCCGTGAGCATGAGCTCTTGCGCAAAAGCTAAGAGCTTAAAGGGCACACGTAAGACCAGTTAATTTCAAGCTTGCACCTCCTCACTTGGAGGAGTTCTACAGAGAGAAAAATGGGGCCAGGGAGACAGTGAATTTGATGAGAGACCCCACAATCTGTGATGCAGACCCGCTGTCTCTTCTCTCTGGCTATTTTAAGACAGATAGCCTGAAAAATGTAAATATTGACTGAACTTGATCCAATAGTTATGCAAAGAAGATACAGCCCAGAAAATAAGAAGCAAAGAGAAAGCAGTCAGAGGTTTGCTGGTTGGTGGGTGTTTGGTGTTTCCGCCTACTGGTACCAAAGCCCAGAGATGAAGCATTACCCCTCAGTTTCTGCAGCCTCTTTTTTTTTTTAATTTTGATTTTTACTTTATTTTACTTTATAATACTGTATTGGTTTTGCCATACATTGACATGAATCCACCACAGGTGTACATGCGTTCCCAAACATGAACCCCCCTCCCACCTCCCTCCCCATAACATCTCTCTGGGTCTCTTTGATCCTGAAGAAGGAGCAAGGAGCCCCTGGGTCTCAGTTTTCTTCCTCAGAGGAACAAGAAGCCACTGAAGGATTGTAGACAGAGGGGTGAGATGATGAGGTTGAATTTTGGAAAGCTTGCACTGCCTGCTGTGTACAGAAGGGATTTTAACAAGACACGGAGACCAGTGAGAAGGTTCCAAGACCAGGAGGGCAGAAGTGATGGAGTGGTGTGATGAATGATGATGGATGGAAGTTCCCAGATGTGCTCCACTTCTGTGCCTTTTCTGGCAGGCAGCTTTAGAGCTGGACATTTAACCAGTTTCTCCCTTGAGCAGAAAGGAAACCCCCCAGCCCATCACCTTCTTCCACCGGGAAATCCAGCAGGAAGGAGGGACCTCACCTTTGACACACGCAGCCACCTGCAGCAAAGGGTAAACAGCAGAGGCAACGCTTGGACCTGTACCTTCATCCTTTAAAAGTGGAAGTTTGAGAGGAAGGTTAACGTCAAATGGAACAATATTTGCTGTAAATGGCGAATGCCACAGATACGGAAAGATTACTTTTTTGATGTTGGCTCTTTCTTTGAACTTTGAAGGGCCCACTCTTCTTTCAAACCATCCACCCTTTCCACTGTCACTGCCACATCACAGATTAAAGCCCTCTGCACCAGCCTTTCTTAGCAGTGCTCCCTGCACAGGTCAGATGAAAGCTGATGCAAACAGCAGCATCATTTCCACGAGTTAAGAAGAGAAATTCACCGAACTCTGGGGTTATGGGGAGAAGGGCCCTGATAAACAGGCCTGGCATGGAGATATAACTCATGGGGAGAGAGCTGGGGTTCAAGGCTTCCTGTTTGGGGCAGAGCACATGGAGTCCTGGACCAACCTTTCAAGGGCATAACATTGTCAATTTCTTTAGCGTATTTGTCACACTCTTATGGATGCCATAATTAGTTATTTAATTATGATGTGTAAAACAAGAAATTAGTAGGGATACAAACGATGACATGTAATTATTTTGCCACTCCAAGGTGATGAACTTCCATGTCGACCCGATGTTGGGACTGGAACACAGGTTCCCATAAAACAACTCTTGGTGAGCAGGATTCAAGATGCAGGGAATAGTCACCACACCCTCTGCATGTTGCGAGGGGCTGGAGGGAGACAAGTCGCCTGGTGCAGGACGGTGACTATGACCAAGTACTCAGGAAGGCGCTGCTTTTAGTCTCCACTCATCCTGCCCTCCTGGGACTTGGATCTGTCATCGGCTTCATCACAGATGGGGAACTGGAGGTGGAGGATGCCAAGGAGCTTGTCAGGAGTGATACCTCTGGAAGGTGGTGGAGACAGGTCTCCAATCCAGGTCACGCCTGTGGGATCACTCTCTGCTCTCCTGACATTATAACTCGTCCGGGTCTGTGTGGAGGAGAGACGGTCACGGACACCAGAGTCGGGAGGCTCACGGCTAAACTTCACAAGTGCTCTCCCTCAGCCCACAGCCAGGAACGTGCCACATCCTCAGCTCCCAAGTGTTCTGCATAAGCTACTTGCAGATGGCAAGTACACATTCCTCTGTACACACAGTTTAACAGTCCCATGCTTTTAAGATACTGCCATAGACTCTTTGTGTTCCCCAAGTTCAAATGTTAAGCCTCATCCCCACTGGGATGGTTGTAGGAGGTATACCTCTGGGAGGTGACGAGGTCCTGAGGGTTCAACCTCATGATGGGATTAGTGCCCTTGTTAAAGAGACCCCTCAGAGCTCCCACCATGTAAGGACACAGTGGGAAGACAGCGTTCTGGGAACAGAAAGTAGGTCTACAGCAAACCCCAGATCTGCTCACGCCCTGATCTCAGACCTCCGAAAATGTAAGAAATACATTCCTGTTGTTTGTAAACTATCCAGTCTGTGATACAGTTATAGCAGCCTGATCTGATTAAGAGGAATACTGAGCTCTTTGAGAAAGCAACTTGCAGGTGTTTGGGACTGAACACCATATTTATCTATTTATCTATCTATACTTGAAATATATTTATAACAGGGTTGGATGATACTGCTTCTTACTCATGCACATGGAAATAGCCAAGTGAGATTGGAATAGTTTGTTGTGGCTGATATAACAGTTACCACAAATCTGATGGCTTAATGCAATCACTGCTTCTTCTCTCACAGTTCTGGAGGTGGAGGTTCAAAACCGAGGTGTCCGCAGAGTCATGCTCCCTCTGCTGCTCCAGGAAAGGACCCTTCCTGCCTCTTCTGGCTTCTGGAGGCTCCAGGCTCTGGCATCACTCTTTCTTGGCCTCATCTTCACATCACCTCCTATGTGTCTGCATCTTCTCTCCCATCTTCTATAATGCCACTCACCGCTGAACGCAGGACCCACCCAGGTAATCCATGAAGAGTTCATCTTGAGACCCTTAGCATAACTATGCCTGCAGAGACCATTCCCCAAACAAGGTGATGTTCGCAGGTTCCAGGATGTGAACATGTTTTGAGGGCTCACTGCTCAGCCTTGGAATGACTGAGTGATCATTTGTTCAAAGTACTTAGAAAAATGCCTGGCACCAGTGAGAGGTCCAGGAGTGTTAGCTGTTGCTGTCATGTTAATAGTGATTGTTTCCTAGGGGAGGGACCCTCTGGCCCTTTGGTTAAACTGGACTCATGGGAAAGGAGAGCAGGCATAGTTGGGTGAGGGAAGTGGGTATGGGGGCCCCATTCTCATCCAGCATCGCTGCCTGTGGGAGCTCCTTGCCTTGGACCCCACCATCCTGGGGAGAGCTTGTCTCTTGGCGTCTGCTTCTTTGTTTGCTCAGAGCAGATGTTCTAAAAGTGTCACATGCTTTCCCTCCTGTGGAGCTCGGCTCTGAAGCCCCAGCCGGAGGACTTATGACATCTCTAACCTCAGAGCTACCGGCCACCTGCCCTCATGGGAGTTGCAGGTGGAGCCCAGGCAGGTGGGTCCACTGAGCTCCTCGTCCATGGTCTCTCTCAGAGCTGCTCTGAGCACTGAATGGATGGATATGATGTTTGTTAGGCTATTTGAGCCCAGCTGAGTCTCCCTGTCCTCTGAGCCCTTACATTCACTGAACTGATCACGTGCAGACAGCTCGGTTGCCAGAGGACCAGGATGGAAGGGCTGGGCCCCTGAGTTACTGCTGGCGCTCTAAATTGGGCCTTGGTCCTCAGCCACCTCATTCACTGCCTTCTCACCCAAGTCTCCCGCCCTCCTGACCTCATCAACCCTGGAGTCTGCCTGCTTGAGCTGCCTCCCATCCCGTTTGTTCACCACCTGCCCACCTCACATTAGGAGAATAGTACTGTCTTTAGGCCGCTTACAGCCTGGCATGTGAGATCGACTGGGGAAGAAGGGACCCCGTCACCTGCTTCCATCAGCCAATTTCTAGTATCACAAACTCTTCAGGAAGACCCACCTCACGACTGCTCCCCACACTCACATGCTCCCCCAGGCTGTGAGTTATACACTCACTGAGTCATTTCTAGTTCGCAAGTATGTTGGTTAGCCCCACTAGCTGGTGCAATTATACCATGTAATTAACTGGTACACAAAACAATGCCATCTGAGTGCAAACAGGAAGAAGGCTGTTGTTTTTATGAAAACAGTTGAATTTTTGGAAAGACTCAAAAAAGGCAAGGTACTAAAATCTTCCCTTAAAATGTTTCTATGAGACAGCAAGAACGGATTGAAGGGAAAAAAGTCCCAATTCCAACAATGCCTGAACGTGCTGTTGCTGCAGATTGCTTGTGAGCTCTCACGCCTAGTTAAGTAAGCCGGAAATGACATCATGGGTGTAGTGGCTGCAAAGCCCCAAATCTAAAAGCGAAGAGGGATTGATTTCCCAAAAAGTCAGCAAATATGTAATTGAACATCTGTCTACATGTTTTATGTCCAAGCGTTTAAGGCATGTATCATGTTAATGATTTCCTACTTTGTGTGACTTTTAAAATTCATTGTTTGATCCTTATGCTTTTGTCGAATAAGAGGATATCTGCTGGGTAGGTATCCTGGTCGAGGGACCAGGTGCCCCATAGCGCTCATGGGAAACTCAGATCACTCTGGGGTCCAGGTCTGTTGTCTGCAGTCTGGAGGCAACAATCGTAGTGTCTCTCCCACGGGGCTGTTTGAGGACTGAACATGGCATGGAAAGTTCTTGGTGGCGCCCGGTTCATCCCAAGCATGAAGCACTTGGATTTTAATTGTTGTTATTATTCAGAGAAGAGGAAGTGTCCAGAAAGAGTGTTTATTTACTCCTTTAAGAAATTGTGTGTGTGTGTGTGTGTGTGTGTGTGTGTGTGTGTGTGTGTGTGTGTGCACATGCCTGCTCAGACAAGTCTGACTCCTTGCAATCCCATGGACTGCAGCCTGCCAGGTTCCTCTGTCCAGGGGACTCTCCAGGCAAGAATCCTGGAGTGGGTTGCCAATTCCTTCTCTAGGGGATCTTCCCGACCCATGGACTGAACCCGTCTCTTTTATGTCTCCTGCATTAGCAGATGGGTTCTTTACTACTAGCGCCACCTGGAGAGATTTATATGTGTATATATCTGTATTTCTCTCTGTGTTCCTTAGAGGGTAACTCCAGGAATGACTTTCCTTTCAGTCTGATTTTAAAAATAATCCTGAAAACTCACTTCCTGAGAGAGAAAAAGGAAGTGCAGACAGAAGATGAAGTATAAGCAGCAGTTACCTGCCTGTCAGTCCTCAAAGCCCCTAGGATGATTGTCAGCTGGCCTCTTGGTGTGAAAATGCCATGTCCTGTGAGTGGAGGGGCCACCTGGACTCAGATAGAGCCTCCATGTGTTTAACTTGCAGAACCTGTCTTACCTGGTGTCTAGTTAGAAGGCAGAATCTTTTAAAAGGTAAAATATAGCCCATGGAGATTATTTAACTTTTTTTTAAGCTCCTTCTATAATAAAAAAGAAACATATAGCATGGAAATGAGCGATTTATGGAAACACATAAAGGAACACATTTTCCCAGCAAGTCATTGAAACTTAATTTAGAGATATAGACCCAGATGATGGGATGCATTTTAAAGTTGCTTGTTTCTCCTCCTCTGGGTGACTTTGACTTGCCTTTGTGAGAGCACCTGAATCTGGGAAACAGCCTGCAGGATCCCCAGGATGGCCAGGCTCCCTGAGGACCAAGGGGGATCACAGTTCACTCAGCAGGGAGGTGTAGATGACGGTTTCCCCCTCATAGGACCACAGGCCTGGAAGTCCACCCTGGCATTGAAAGGTACAGGAAGTGGGGTCTTCCTCTTTTCCTTTATTTCCACATCACTTGATACCATTGGAAAGTTATTCAACAGACATTCATTCAAAACTGTTAGCTAAGTATGGTCATCCCTCAGGGGACTTGCTCCCTGAGGATTCCTAAATCTGAGGATGCTCATGTCCCTTATATAAAAAGATTTAGTATTTGCATGTAACCTACATATATTCTCCCATATACCTTAAATCATCTCTGATGACTTGTAATACCTCAGTTCAGTTCAGTTCATTTCAGTCACTCAGTCGTGTCCGACTCTTGGGTGGTGCGACCCTGTGAATCGCATCATGCCAGGCCTTCCTGTCCATCACCAACTCCCGGAGTTCACTCAAACTCACGTTCATCTAGTCGGTGATGCCATCCAGCCATCTCATCCTCTGTCATCCCCTTCTCCTCCTGCCTCCAATTCCTCCCAGCTTCAGAGTCTTTTCCAATGAGTCAACTCTTCGCATGAGGTAGCCAAAGTATTGGAGCTTCAGTTTTAGCATCATTCCCTCCAAAGATCTCCTTCAGGATGGACTGGTTGGATCTCCTTGCAGTCCAAGGGACTCTCAGGAGTCTTCTCCAACACCACAGTTCAAAGGCATCAATTCTTCGGCGCTCAGCCTTCTTCACAGTCCAACTCTAACATCCATACATAACCACTGGAAAAACCATAGGCTTGACTACACGGACCTTTGTTGGCAAAGTAATGTCTCTGCTTTCAATATGCTATCTAGGTTGGTCATAACTTTTCTTCCAAGGAGTAAGCGTCTTTTAATTTTATGGCTGCAGTCACCATCTGCAGTGATTTTGAAACCCAAAAAAATAAAGTCTGACACTGTTTCCACTGTTGCCCCATCTATTTCCCATGAAGTGATGGGACCAGATGCCGTGATGTTCATTCTCTGAATGTTGAGCTTTAAGCCAACTTTTTCACTGTCCTCTTTCACTTTCATCAAGAGGCTTTCTAGTTCCTCATCACTTGCTGCCATAAAGGTGGTGTCATCTGCATATCTGAGGTTATTGATATTTCTCCCGGCAATCTTGATTCCAGCTTGTGCTTCTTCCAGCCCAGCATTTCTCATGATGTATTCTGCATATAAGTTAAATAAGCAGGGTGACAATCTAAAACCATGTAAATACTTGTAAGAACAATCTAAATACCGTAAAAATACAGTTGACCATTGAACAGTATGCTCTTAAGCTGTGTGGGTCCATGTGTATTCAGATGCTTTTCAATAATGCACAATCTGCCCTCTGTACTCGGGGAATTCACATCTCATCTGTGGATTCAATCAGCCTCAGGTGAAAATTTCTATCCTCAGTTGAATCTGTGGTTGGAAACCCTAGTATACTGAGGGGGTGACTCATTGCCAGAGTTTGGCAAATTCAAGCTTTGCTTTTTTGAACCTTCTGTAATTATTTTTTCCCAAATATTTTGAAACCACCTTTGGTTGAATCCTCAGATGTGGAACCTGTAGGTACAGGGCTTCTCTTGTGGCTCACTGGTAAAGAGTCTGCCTGCAATGCAGGAGAACCAGGTTCAATCCCTGGATTGGGAAGATCCCCTGGAGAAGAAAATGGCAACCCACTCCAGTGTTCTTGCCTGGGAAATCTCATGGAGAGAGGAGCCTGGTGGGCTGTGGTCCATGGGGTCACATACAGTCGGACAAGGCCTAGCGATTAAACAACAGCAAAGCTCTTACTAGTTTCGTGGGCCCCAGCGTGGAGCTGCAGACTTTGTTTCTTATCTCATGTGATCCTCCTTGTACCCTGTGGGGAGGGTGTCTTTACTCCCATTGGACAGATGAGGAAACAGGCATGAAGAGATTAAAAACTTACCCATGTCCTCAGAGTTGGTTGTCAGGGGGTGGGGTTTTATACTACCCACGTGGGCTCCCACGGCTCGTCAATTTCATCTCCTGATCATCACTTCTTGGTTTCTCTTCAGCTTCTGCATCATCACGTCTCTTCTTACCTCCCTTGGATTCCACAGTGTTTCAGAGGATCTTGCCCTTACATGCACTCTTGGCTGTTTCCCTTCTCTTGGCTGTATTTGCATGGCAAAGCCCAGCTGGGTGAAAACCAGCCCATCTCCCCTGCTGTGCCCAGGCAGGTGAATGTGTCTAAACAAACAAAATACAAACCAATAGGCACCACCACCTGGTCCATGCCCTGTATTTATTTAGTTTTAAATGCAGGACCACAGATGTCTTTCTTTCTGTCCATCAGTCCTGTATTGCTTCTGCGGTCTGCCCACTCATCCACTCTCCGTGGCAACTGCTTCACACCTTTTCTGATCCTCAAGTCACCCACCCCTCCTTCACTGTGTCCATTCCCAGCTCTTGACCTTGTTCCCTGTTTCACTCAGAAAACAGAAACACTCCAAGGAAACTTCTTGTATTTCCCCATCGCCATGTACATCCACCAAAACCCTCTGGTCTCCAGCCTCAGCCTTTCTCCTGCCGCTGCCAACCTCCCCATCTGTCCACGAGAGCCAGCCCCTCTCACCTCCTCACACATGTCTCTCCAGGAGCTTCTCTTTTATGTTACTCAGCATCGCATTTCCTCTACCCATGCAAATATGTTAATAATGTTGTCTCTCAGACAAATACCAGAAAACCCTTCCCCTTCAGTCACTGTCTTATTTCTCTACATCCCTTTAAAAAAATGCATGGAAACAATGTCAGTTTTCATTACCTCTGTTTTCTCCCCTCCCAGCCCCTCGGGGGCCTCTGAGATTATGCTTTCATTCCCACCCCTCCATGTCAAGGGGTTTCATCACCATCTTCATGATCTATGCACTGCTAAAGCTAGGGAGCTACTCTCGGTTGCATCGGGCATTAAATATTACTTTCTCCTTCTTGAAACCTCTCTTGACTTGGCTTTGGGGACATTATTTCCTCTTAGTTTCCTTCTAGCTCTATGGCTAGTTCTTCTAAGATGTTTCTTTTTTTGTCATCAGCTCCTTGTCATCACCCAGACTTCTATATATTAGAATGATCTGGTACTCTGTCTGTGGGCCTCTCCTCTATCTGCAGCGAACATCAGCCTTGCAGCAGAGTTTTGTTCAGGATGAAGGCCTGTGGATTGTTGCACCAGGGAATTTGTGGATGTATCAAGATGATGTCTGGTTTCCTTTATGTTTAGTCTGGTCAGACTCCTGTGTGACGTTTGTGTGTCTCATTTCCTTTGAGTCTGAGCATTAAGCCAGAGGGCCAGGTGATTGGTTATTGATTGTTTCATTCATTTAGCCATATTAATTGAACATCTGCTGTATACCAGGCTCTGGGCTAGCCATTGAGGGTGGACCAGACTGGCTTCTGGCATGCAATGAATTCAGTTGAACTGAGAGTTTCCCAATACCATGTCTCCAGAACAATCCTTGTGATGCTGTGTCTTGCTGTCCCTCTTCACAAAGGTCCCTGCAGGGCTTCCCTCTGCAGCCACCCCCACGTGCGCCCCATTCCTGCGTGGGGGTGGGGAGGTGTGAAAGCGCCAGAGATATCTGATCAGAACAACTGAAACACACGCACATCTTTGAGCACTGCTGTTTCCGCTATCCATTTTGATGGTAACAAATATGAACCATCGTTAAATCCATGTCGATGGCATAACTGTTCACAGCCGAATGGAGAATGTGGCTGGAAATGACAACTTTTGTTATGGGGCTGCCTAGTGTTATTTAAAACCGCCACATTATCCAGGAAAGAAGGAAGAAAAAGCCAATCCCTGGCCAGAATCATTCGTAAAATGGTCTAGTCTTTTGTATCCATTATTCAGCCCTTCAAAAGAATACCGCTTCCCCGGAGAGAAAGCATATTGACAAAGTTCCCAGTCTCTCCACCCAAACAGTGGTCCCACGCTGAGGAGGAGGGTATGATGTACACTGCTCGTTCGCATGGGTAGTCACTTAGTTGCATCCAGCTCTTTGCGACCCCTTGGACTGTAGCCCACCAGGCTCCTCTGTTTAAGGCATTCTCCAGGCAAGAATACTGGAGTGAGTTTCCATTTCCTTCTCCAGGGGATTTTCCTGACCCAGGGATTGAACCCAGGTCTCCTGCATTGCAGGCACATTCTTTACTGTCTGAGCCGCCAGGGAATCCCTACACACACCGCAATTAAGTCCAATTACATTGAAAACGAACAGCCAGGTTTCTCTGCCCCTGCAGTTTCCAGAGTGTGAAGAGAGAAGGAAAAAATAGACCAAAAAATTAGTGACAGAGCCTTGATGATGAGAGTGTAAATGGGCCCTGTCTCAAGTTCTCACCCTTCCCTTTCCTGTTAGGCCAGGGATGGGGGAGGGTCTCTGCAAAGAGTGGCCACACATGGTGGTTCTGGCCCCTCCACCCACTGCCCTTAGTAAAAGGTGCTGCTGAGTGTCACCCTGCCTCTCTGTTTGGTTCTGCTTGCCTTGAAACACATTTTTGGAGGAAATGATCTAGAGAGTTGCCAGGTTCCTCATCCTCTTTCTCTTCAGTAACTAACTTTCTTGAGGTCCCCCTCCAGAATGAACAGTAGGGGGAATTCATTCCAGATAAAAATTGCGCTGAAAAAAACAAAAACAAAAACAAAAACCCAAATGGGAGTTGAAATAAATAACATTGTGTAGCTTGATAAATGCATGTGCAGCCACAGCAGAGACTCCCACCTAAGGAGATATAATTATGAATCTGACCTGGTGAAACCTATGCAACAGTCTGCACAGAAAAATGAATAGGCTAAGCAGGGCCTGGGGTGGGTTATTTCCATATATTTGTCCTGGAAAAGTTAATCAAAGTGAAGCAGAGATGGAGGAGCCAGAGTTATTCTGATAGTATTAAAAAATTTAATTCCTCTTAGCCCTTTGCAATCTAGTCACATCTCTCTTTCTGTTTCTATTTCTCCATTGACTCTATGCCTACACGTGTATTTTCTTTGTGAAATGTATGTCACTCTTTACTTTGTATAAAGGGCCATACAGTTTTCTTTGGGAAAGTGCAGAAGCAGGAAAGGTGATTGCAGGGGAAGAGCTAGTGACTTTTCACATCCTCACCCTCCATCCTTAGGGATGCCTGAGAGGCACCATGGGTACCATTTTATCTGAACTAGGCAAGGGTGAAGGTGTTGCTCCTGCGGTTTTAGGTGGTGGGTGTTTGCCTGGTGCATGTCTCCAGGAGGGTTAAGAGCATCTACGTGTGAGTTCCTGAGAGCAGTGAAGGGTCAGATGTCATGAATCCTCCTGCTCTCCTTGCCCTGAGCAAAGCACAGGGGGGTAATGGTGCTGTTCCTGGTCCCATTTTCTAGGCCCAAGGACAAGGGCTCAGCAGTGCTGCTCCGAGGTCAGTGAGCAGGTCGAGTCCCCTCTACAGGTTGAGGTGGGAAAAGGGGTTCAGGGCCAAGAACTCAGATGCCCCTGGTTGTTACTGGAAGAGTTGGTGCGGGGCCCTGCCTGGCCCCGGGCTGCCTCCCCCAGCACGGTGCAGTGGGCTTGCCAGGCCAGCTCCGACCACCACAGTGGGAGACTAGGACTGTCTATGTACCCAGTTGCTATAGTATCAGGAGTCAGCAGGGCCTCTATCCCATGCAGGACCCTGGTTCTGGTGGGAGGTCCTCTTCCCCTGCCCACTACCCCCACACCCACGCACTGCGTCCCAGATGGTTCACAGTGGAAGCATCTTCCCAACCTCGGCCATTGCCTTCCTTCCTGGGTGGTTTTGGTGGAATATACTTGGCACCACACTCCACCTTCATGATTTTGCCATTTCTAAATCACTTCTATTATTATTCACTTATTTTCTCCTGAGTTGACTTTATATACTTTATTTGTGAGAATAGTTTAGATTCATAGAAAAATTGAGAGGAAGGTACAGAGGCTTTCCATAGACTCAGAGTTCCCACCCCACAGCCTCTCCCATTATTTGCATCCCCACCAGATAGTGTATTTGTTATCACAGATGAACCTACATCGACATGTCATCATCACCCAAACTCCATAGCTGACCTGAGGGCTCTCTCTTGATGTTGTACATTCTCTGGGTCTGGGACAAATATATAACAACATATATCCATCATTATTCTGTCATACAGAGTATTTTCACTGCCCTAAAAATCCTGTGTTTCATCTGTCCATCTCTTGTCCTTCCCCTAAACCCCAGCTACCAATGTATTTTTTTACTACCTCCATAGTTCTTTCCTTCCCCAGAATGTCTGATCAGGGGAATCAACTTGATTTCTTTCACTTAGAAATATACATTTAAGCTAACTTAGTTAACTTTTAAATTGAAATAAATTTATTTTTGAGGGAACCAGGACTATAGATGGAAGGAAAACTAGGACCATTTGTATTAATAGGAGATAACAGAAAAAAATGGATACAATATAAAGTGAATACATTTTAGCTAGATGTCATTAATTATCAGAGAATCAGAGCCCAAGATCTGTTTCCTTTATTGAAAAGATAAATGGGTAAATCGAGGTGTCAAAGACCCATTATCATGAAATAGAGATATTTTTCTTTATCCGAAGAATTGAGAAACAGTTAAAAAGGAATAATACACATTGCTGTGTATATCAAATAAGTTGATGCCAGTACAATAGTGGCAGTGAGTTCACATTTGTAATTAATTTCTCATTTAATTTTGCTCTGTGAGGAGTTTGAGGGCAGAGAGAGAAGTGGGAGACAGACAATGAGATGTTGGATGGCATCACCCATTCAATGGACATGAGTTTGAGTAAGCTCTGGGAGATGGTGAAGGACAGGGAAGCCTGTCATGGTGCAGTCCATGGGATCAGAGTTGGACATAACTTAGCAACTGAACAACGACAACTTCTAGATTAAAGATGAAGAAATTGGTTTTGCCATATACCTCCAATTAAAATAAATACATTTATTTAATTAAAAAAATACAAAACAAAAGATGGAGAAACTGAGGCTCAGAGAGGTTAAATAATGCGCCAGATTGAGAAGGCAGTGGAGCCAGGATCTGAATCTGAGTTTTGGATCTCAGATCTCACATCCATGAACACTGTGTTCTGTCTGGATGGGAGAGGGTGTGGTTTGTGCACAGGCTCCCAGCTCCTGGCATCAGACGTGGGGTATACTGTGTTTGCCTCACCAGGGTTTTGATCAAGAGAGAAATTTTCTTCTCTGACACTGTCTTATTCCCGAAGATCTTGGAGCAATCTGCTAGAGGTCCAGGGTGCTCTCTCTTCCCACTTCGGGATCAGCTGTCAGCCATGGTGCGTGAGTGGTGTCTGCACCCTGGGATTGTAGGTCTCATCAGGAGAAGCTCCGCCCTTTGTAAGCATCTTCCTTTCTCAAGTGCCTTTGGCAGGGAATCATAAAGCAACACACAGCTGCCTTCCTGCACAAAGCACTACTTCCCAGCCCGGGGGTGTCTGTCTCCCTTAACGCCTGACACCTGGACAGATTAGGACGCAGGCTTGGAGTCAGTTTATTAGAGGGGCTGCGCAGTAGCCCCAAGGAAACTTTTTAACTACTCAGTGATGAAGGATAGGAAGGGGTGAGTAGAATGCTTGTCCTGAAGTTGGACAGTTTTCTGACCAGTAACCTGAGGAAGTGACCTGCTGTGCTCACCAGACAGATAAGATCTGTAAGCCCATCACCTGTGAGCAACTGACAGGGGTTATTACATGTGCAAATTTTATGCATGAAATTCAAACATGGAAGGAGGTGCCCCCTAACTTTTATGACCTGCAGATAAGTTATGTGCTGAGTTATGCATCTGCTAATGTTCTGGCAGGTATGTGTTTTCTGAGTTGACCATGTCTTCGGTTTTGAGCAGGAAAATTGATGTCGCTGTAGGTTCTTGTTCTGAATCCTCCTTTTTTCCCTTCTTCCATCCCTGCTTTCACTCAACAAATATTATTAGTGAGGCTAGTACACACCAGTCACTGTGCCTTGTGTAAGAGTTATCCTTTCTGTGCATATCTTGTTCCAGGCTACCTTGTTCCACCCAGCCTCTTAGAGGAAGTAGAGATAATGAAGGTACTCACCTTCCAGGCTGTGGTTGTGATGACTGGATGTGCATATGTTTCAGGAAAGCAGGCACAATTACAGGGAGATGGGAAGTGGGCATGCTGAGGTCTTTTTCCTCCCCATGATGGGGCTGTGTGGGAGGGAAAGATGGAAATGGGACCCATGTGGAGAACTGACTGGTGGAGGTTATTGTTGTTCCATCATTGCTGTGTCTGACTCTTTGTGACCCTATGGGCTGCAGCATGCCAGGCTTCCCTGTCCTTCACTATCTCCTGGAGTTTGCTCAAACTCATGTCCATTGAGCTGGTGATGCCATCCAAACATCTCATCCTCTGTCACCCCCTTCTCCTCCTGCCCTCAATCTTTCCCAGCATCAGGGTCTTTTCCAATGAGTTGGCTCTTCACATCAGGTAGCCAAAGTATTGGAGCTTCAGCTTTAACATCAGTCCTTCCAGCAAACATTCAGGGTTGATTTCCTTTAGGTTGACTGATTTGATCTCCTTGCTGTCCAAGGGACTCTCAAGAGTCTTCTCCAGCACTGTAGTTCTAAAGCATCAAAAAGAAGATTTTACACTAATGAACAAGGTTAAAAGATGTTTAATCCACACTGGTGTGAAGTAGAAGGGAAGGGTAGAGACCCCAGTCACATTTCCGCTCTTCTGGACCCAACAGCTGCAGCACTCTCGCCATGACAGGGGCACCGGGTCTTCCACCAGCCACTGGAGCAGCTGGACCTCTCTCTTCCCCGTGTCTCTATCATCTCTCGGTGCTATTACTCCATTAAACTGTTGGCATTTTGATGAGTGTCAAGCAATAGCTCATGTGACTTTAATTTGCATTTTCTGATGACTAGTGAGTTGGAGAATTTTTTTCATATGTTTGTTGGCCATTGGGCTATACTCTTGAGAATGACCTATTCAAATCGTTTTTGTTCAGTTCCTAAATATCAGGTTAGTTTGGACTTACTTGGACTTGTTTGAAAAGTCCTTCTTGTCATTTCTGCAAGAGGGCTGTGTCTGTTTTAACTCTTAACCCATGGCCTATCATCTGTATTGCAAATGTATGTGCTTATTTTTGGCCATGCTGGGTGTTCTTTGCCTCATGGGCTGTTTCTCTAGTTGCGCGGATGGGGAGCTACTCTCTCATTGTGGTGTGTGGGCTTCGCATGTGGTGGATTCTCGTGTAGAGCAAGGGTGGAGGCTGCGAGGGCTTCCATAGTTGTGGCTCCTGCACTCTAGAGCATGGACTTAGTAGTTGCAGGGAACGGGCTTAATTGTTCTGAAGCACGTGGGATCCCCCAGATCAGGGATCAAACCTGTGCCTCCAGCATTGGCTGGTGGACTCTTCACCACTGAGCCATCAGGGAAGCCCCATGAATATTTATATTTTACAAATCCTTCATTTATCTATTGACATCTTTGTGGAGACATTTTCGGTTCAGTTCAGTCACTCAGTCGTGTCCAACTCTTTGCGACCCCATGAACTGCAGCACACCAGGCCTCCCTGTCCATCACCAACTCCCAGAATCCACCCAAACCCATGTCCATTGAGTCGGTGATGCCATCCAACCATTTTATCCTCTGTCATCCCTTTCTCCTCCTGCCCCCAATCTTTCCCAGCATCAGGGTCTTTTCAAATGAGTCAGCTCTTCACATCAGGTGGCCAAAGTATTGGAGTTTCAGCTTCAACATCAGTCCTTCCAATGAACACCCGGGACTGATCTCCTTTAGGATGGACTGGTTGGAGCTCCTTGCAGTCGAAGGGACTCTCAAGAGTCTTCTCCAACACCGCAGCTCAAATGCATCAGTTCTTCTGTGCTCAGCTTTCTTTATAGTCCAACTCTCACATCCATACATAACTACTGGAAAAACCATAGCCTTGACTAGGTGGACTTTTGTTGGCAAAGTAATGTCTCTGCTTTTCAATATGCTATCTAGGTTGGTCATAACTTTTCTTCCAAGGAGTAAGCATCTTTTAATTTCATGGCTGCAATCACCATCTGCACTGATTTTGGAGCCCAGAAAAATAAAGTCAGCCACTGTTTCCACTGTTTCCCCATCTATTTGCCATGAAGTGATGGGACCGGATGCCATGATGTTTGTTTTCTGAATGTTGAGCTTTAAGTCAACTTTTTCACTGTCCTCTTTCACTTTCATCAAGAGGCTTTTAGTTCCTCTTCACTTTCTGCCATAAGGGTGGTGTCATCTGCATATCTGAGGTTATTGATATTTCTCCCGGCAATCTTGATTCCAGCTTGTGCTTTCTCCAGCCAGCGTTTCTCATGATGTACTCTGAGTGTAAGTTAAATAAGCAGGGTGACAATATATAGCCTTGAAGCACTCCTTTTCCTATTTGGAATCAGTCTTTTGTTTCATGTCCAGTTCTTAGTTTTTTTTAAATTTTTACTTTATTTTACTTTGCAATACTGTGTTGGTTTTGCCATACATTGACATGAATCTGCCACGGGTGTACATGAGTTCCCAATCCTGAACCCCCCTCCCACCTCCCACCCCATATCACCTCTCTGGATCATCCCTGTGCACCAGCCCCAAGCATCCTGTATCCTGTATCAAACATAGACTGGCGATTCGTTTCTTACATGATAGTATACATGTTTCAGTGCCATTCTCCCAAATCATCCCACCCTCTCCCTCAGAGTCCAAAAGTCCATTTTATACATCTGTGTCTCTTAATAGCCAGGACATGGAAACAACCTAGATGTCCATCAGCAGATGAATGGGATACACAATGGAGTATTACTCAGCCATTAAAAAGAATACATTTGAATCAGTTCATGTCCAGTTCTAACTGTTGCTTCCTGACCTCCCTACAGGTTTCTCAAGAGGAAGGTCAAGTGGTCTGGTATTCCCATCTCCTGAAGAATTTTCCACAGTTTATTGTGATCCACACAGTCAAAGGCTTTGGCATAGTCAATAAAGCAGAAATAGATTTTTTTCTGGAACTCTCTTACTTTTTCCATGATCCATCAAATGTTGGCAATTTGATCTCTGGTTCCTCTGCCTTTTTTAAAACCAGTCTGAACATCTGGAAGTTCATGGTTCATGTATTGCTGAAGCCTGGTTTGGAGAATTTTAAGCATCACTTTACTAGTGTGTGAAATGTGTGCAATTGTGTGGTAGTCTGAGCATTCTTTGGCATTGCCTTTCTTTGGGATTGGAATGAAAACTGACCTTTTCTAGTCCTGTGGCCACTGCTGAGTTTTCCAAATTTGCTGGCATATTGAGTGCAGCACTTTCACAGCATCATCTTTCAGGATTTGAAATAGCTCAACTGGAATTCCATCACCTCCACTACCTTTGTTCGTAGTGATACTTCCTGAGGCCCGCTTGACTTCACGTTCCAGCATGTCTGGCTCTAGGTGAGTGATCACACCATCATGATTATCTGCATTGTGAAGATCTTTTCTGTACAGTTCTTCTGTGTATTCTTACCACCTCTTAACATCTTCTGTTAGGTCCCTACCATTTCTGTCCTTTATTGAGCCCATCTTTGGATGAAATGTTCCCTTGGTATCTCTAATTTTCTTGAAGAGATCTCTAGTCTTTCCCATTCTGTTGATTTCCTCTATTTCTTTGTATTGATTGCTGAGGAATTCTTTCTTATCTCTCCTTGCTATTCTTTGGAACTCTGCATTCAAATGGGTATATATTTCCTTTTCTCCTTTGCTTTTCACTTCCCTTCTTTTCACAGCTATTTTTAAGGCCTCCTCAGACAGCCATTTTGCTTTTTTGTATTTCTTTTTCTTGGGGATGGTCTTGATTCCTGTCTCCTGTACAATGTCACGAACCTCCATCCATAGTATCAGTCTAGTCCCTTAAATCTATTTCTCACTTCCACTATATAGTCATAAGGGATATGATTTAGGAGACATTTTGCCATATAAAAGTTTTCAAATTTTATGTGACCAAATATAACTGTCTTTTTTCTCTGTCTTTGTTTTAAACAACATCTGAGTTTCCAGTCTTAATCAGGGATGTTTCCCTGACTAGACTCTAGATAGAATTTTCTAGATTTCCTCTGAGAAAACAGCCACGCCTCTACACACATACGCCCAGTTGAGCCTTGTCTTTTTTGAAACTTTAATTAAATTTGAAATGGGAGAAATATGAACAGATAGGAATTTGTTGCTTCAATATTATTCGGCAATCCTGTATCAAGATCCCTTTGAGACTTGCTAGAAAAGGAGTGTTTTGACAAAACTTTGGGCAAGAATTGGTTTGCTATGATTTCACTAATGGATAGTTATTTCTCATCCTTCTGGCACCTATCCCACCTCCCTGGCCAGCGGCATCTCAGGTTCTTTGGGGAGATTGTCTCCTGCCATTGGAGACATTCTGTCCTGCCTTCCAGCACGGGTTGCAAGTTGAGTCCGACAGACTCACCCTCCTGAGCTGAATGGAGACCCAGGAGGGAGGGGAAAGGGGTCCTACGGCCTGGCTCATGCTTTTCAGACTCAGACGCCTTTCCTTTTGGCCTCCAGCGTGTGTTTCTCACAAGCAGTGTGGTGACTCTCTCTAGAGCCTCTTTGATTCACACTCCTGGACTGTATTCTGTTCTGGATGTTTCCATGGCCCTGTCAGTCACCAGCACTTTGGAGATGTGTTAATGTTTCACATAGTCCATGTTTGCACAGCAGACCTGGGTCCAGGATGAGCACTTGGACAGGCTTTGGCCTCCCAGAGGAGCTTATTTGGCTGGAGCTCTAGAAAACAGCCTGGTGGCTCAGACGGTAAAGAATCTGCAGCAATGCAGGAGACCCAGGTTCGATCTGAAAAAGCCCCTAGAGAGGGGAATGACCACTTTCTCCAGTATTCTTGCCTGGAGAATCCCATGGACGGAGGAGCCTGGGCTACACAGTCCATGGGGTCACAAAGAGTTGGACAGGACTTAAGTGACTAACACTTTCATTTTTTCACTTTCCAGAGGACATGTGTGACTCCAGGCTCATAGCAGACTTGGGGAAGGTAATTAGGTTCCCGATGTTTAGCCAGGATCCTGGAGTGTCACACACAGAGCAGGGTCGGCACTGGCTGAAGAGCCCTTTCTCAGAGCTGTCTGCCTACGTAGTCAGGCAAGAGGCACATACCTGGTGGTCAGTGTGGACCAATGGCATCAGCTGGGGATGGAGCTTTGGAGTCGTGATCCAAGTGTCTGACCTCCGGTACCAGAGAAGCCTTTCCAGGAGGTTGTGATGAAGGGTGTGCTCAGGGAGTGGGGAACGCCCAAACTCTCTGCATTTTGATGTTGGTTTTTCACATTCAGAGCTGTTTACAAGGCAAGTTCACTCAGTCTAAATACAGTATTACCTGATGGTTCATGGATACAGAGCTGAAGTGTTTGGCTTAGTTTTCCCAAATTCAACAACATTATTCTAAATGAAATCAGTAGAGGCCTGAATTCCTGAAAACTGGGATTATGGATATTTTTGTAGGATGATTTAAGGCGGTTTGCCATATCCCAGCCACCCCATTCGAGTCCAGAGGAAACACACCCCTGGGAGAGGTGGTCTGAGTCTTGGCAGCATTCTTTTAGACTATTCTTTTGTTTACATATTTGTCCATTTAAAAAATGTTGATTTCACTCTTCTTATATAGATTCCAGTTTAAACAGAATTAATGGCAGCCCCTGCCTGCCTTCAAGGACCTGAGATGTAATGGAGAGGACAGAAAACACTTGTTTACATTGCATGCTGCTGTGCTGTGCTTAGTCGCTCAGTTGTGGCCGACTCTTTGCAACCCCAAGGACTGTAGCCCACCAGGCTCCCCAGTCCATGAGGATTCTCCAGGCAAGCATACTGGAGTCTGTTGCTATACCCTTCTCCAGAGGATCTTCCCAACCCAGGGATCAAACCTAGGTCTGCCACATTGCAGGCAGATTCTTAACAGTCTGAGCCCTCAGGGAAGCCCGAGACTACTGGAGTAGGTAGCCTATCACTTCTCCAGAGGAATTTCCTGACCCAGGAAAAGAACTGGGGTCCTGCATATGCAGGCAGATTCTTGACCAGCTGAGCTACCTGGGAAACCCCCTTAAATTATATGCCTTTGTGTAAACTTTCAGTGTGAATAAATGAGCACCATGGAGGTGCAGGGCCTCCTGGTGCTGTGAGAGCAAATAATGGGAGGTTTTGAGCTGGTCTTGAGAGAACAGGGAAGCCTTCTTGAAAGAGGTGATGATTGCTCTGAGAGTGGAGAGAAAGAGGGAGAGCATGAGGAAGGGCCTTCTGGCAGGAGGGAGCTTAGAATTCCAGGGCCTGGAAGACGGTCCTCGTGGCTGGGAGTCACGGAGTAAGGGGAAATAGCAAGAAATGAAGCTGGAGGAGTGGACGGGGCCAACCCCACTGGGCCTGGTGCCAGGCATGAGAATCTCGGCTCACCTGTTCAGCTGCCCATGTGTCCGGGAGGCATCGGGGAAGCCGTGTGGACACTGATCTTATGGCTGGTGTTTCCCAGGCCTCGCCTCCATACCCAGTGCATCCACCCAACTTGGCTCTCAGGCTGCGGTATTTCCAGCCCTGCCTTGTTCTCCTCCTGACACCTGCCCCGTGCTCACACCTCCAGTGGCCTCCCACTCCCACGTTCTGCTCACACACCCTTCTCTACAGCCTCCTTCTGCCTACCCCTGTAGCTTCTGAGTGAAATGAGTCAAAGGACTGCCCAGATGTGAGCCATCACCGTGGTGATGGTGACGCTGTCTCTCCAACATCCAGTCTTCCCCACGCAGACTGAAAGCATTGAGAGGACGGGGCACTGGTCTGGCTCCTGCCCTGTGGCAGCCCTCTTGCTGCTGTGCCCCTTCTGCACAAAGCTTCACCAAGACTACGGGTTGGAAAGGAGCAGCCCAGGGAGCTCCCCTCCCCCCCTCCAGATCCCACAAGGGTGCCTGAGACAGAGGAGCTGTCTCTCCTGCAGATGCAGACAGACAGACTGCGGGGAGGCTGGCAGCCTGGGAGATGGTGAGAAACCAACTCCAGAAGCTTTCAGGCTGTCAGGACTTCACGCCCAGAGCTATTTTCAAATGCTAGTCACAGACTTTTTGAACCGCATTAGAATAAACAGAATTCGGAATTATCTTCTCAGCAGTACATGAAATAACTGTCTGTCACCCAAAAGGGAAGAAGAGAATGATGAATTTCTAAGGTAAAAATCCTAGAAAGGGAAAGATCCACAGGCAGTTCTGGAATCTTCTGCATACCAGATGATTGCCGCTCCCTCTCCAGCCTCGACTGGACTCGGGTGCTTTGGGAGAGGAGCAGCCATCAGGTCTGCAGGGGCTCAGGGTCGCGAGCCGGGCTCTTGGAAATGGCTATGCATTTGCTCTCCTGGGGGCAGCAGGTCAGGATAAAAGGTGGTCAGGCATCAGGGTGGAGTTTGGTGAATGACTCAGGAAGGGAACCCTGAGCTGACACTGAGAGGCTGGCCACTGAACCATGCAGCAGCCCACCACTCAGGTCTGCACACCCAGCTCCCCGTTCTTGATCAAGCCTGAACCAGGACTGAGGTAAACATGACTTATGTGGAAAGCTTGAAAAGCACCTCAAGTGCCTTCCCTTTTTATTCCCTAGGTGTCCTGTCAAAGCTGGGCACCTACTGAGTGACATCTGTGTGCATGACCTCTGGAGCCTTGGCCACAGCGAACCCCTCACCTGTGTCTCCCTTGCTCACTCCCGCCTGGTGCCGTAGCCACACTGTCTTCACCAGGTCCTTCGGTAGACCAAGGGTCTGCCCCTCCACCCGTACACCCCAGGGCCTTTGCACGTGTTCCTTGCCTGCCCACCAGAGGGTCCTGCATGTCCACCTGGCGTCGGGTCTCAGCTTGGGTATTGTTCTCTGTGTGAGTGTGTCCAGCCTATAGACCAGACAGTGTCTTGGGAACAGGAGTGCTCGGGCATTATTCTTGATAGATTCTGACTGCAAGGGCTGGATCAATGGATGACAATATGCTCTGTCAGGACCAATAAATACAATGAGTTCCTACCTGAAGGATAGGCTGAGGGGCCTGTGACTCAGTGTGGATGCCTATGGGTGGGCAGCCTTCTCACTCTGCCAGCTTGGACCAGCCGTCCTGTAGGTCCACACCCATCCACACCTGCATCTCCGCATCCTCAGTCCAGTGGGCCTTGCACTTTGATAAGCTCTGTTTGTCCCCACAAATGTGTTGCTAGCCGCGACGGGCCTGGAGACCGGCAGTGGGACTGGGCATTTGACTCATGTGTCTGTGCCTTTGGTGTGTGCGCTGGGAGTTGAAGCTTGAAGCGTCACTAGTCAGCTGCCTGGGGGGGTGGGTGCTTGTGTGCTGCAGGTGGGAACTGTCAGACGGGTCATGGGCAGCAGACGTTCTGGGCCTGTGGTGCAGACACCAGGGCTTGATCTCCGATCCACAGCACCCCGTGTGCCTTTCTGTGTCTAGGAGCTGGGGTCCCGGCTCAGGGTGGTCACTCACTAGTTACTTCCTTCCTGCCATGTGCCAGGTACCGTGTGTGTGTGTCTACTGGGGGCATATGAAACCACACAGGATCAGGCATTACGTGGCTCCCACCTTAGTAGAGTTCAAGGTCTGTGGGACAGAAGGTCTTGAAGCCCTTGCACCTCATGCTGCAGCAGACATACCCCGAGGGTCCAGGGGAGGGTGAGGTGGGCAGAAACTGCAGCCAGGCAGCGTGGGGGCCTCCCCTCCCAGTGTCCTTTGTGCCAGCCTCTGTCAGGCCACGGTCAGCCCACTGTTCTCCTCCAGGGTCACAACCATGTTATGAGGGGAAACCAGCTCTCCTCTTTGAAGGGGGACCCCACACCTTGGGGGTGGGCCTGAGGGTGACATCCCCCACTATGCAGACAGCAGGCTGTTTGGATGACACTTGCCCGCATCCTGAGATATTCAGGGCACAACCTCTACAGGTGTTCATGCCTTCACACTCAAACTGCTGGGAAAACAAAAATTCCATATAAATCTCCTGGCCCCTCCCAATAATTGGACTTTCCAGTGAGAATGGTCACTGCTCCTATTCTCTGAAGACTGGACCAGCAAAGGAACTGGGCCCCTGTTTACAAAGAGAGTATGACATCCCTCAGCGTAAACATGTATACTAAGGGGCTGATTCTCTCACCCTTTGGAGGAGGGAACACCGCAGTTTTCATTGGCGCACTGTATTGGGAGGACTGGTGTCTCCAAGTTGAAAAAGAATCCTCTTGGCTTTGATATTTGGAGGAAGTGTCCAAACCATCATGCGTTCCTGCCTGCTGCTCCTTTCACTGCACCAGCTGGAGTCAACATTAAAGGGCCCTGTCTCCCATTTGTGGTGAAAGATGTTTAATTGAAAGGCTCTTCCTTGCATTTCGGCAGGCCTCAGCGCTCAGCACCGGGTCTACACAGGAATTCTGGGATGACGATCAAGAAGGGTGTGTGTGTGTGTGTGTAATTAGACCAGGCTGAGGCAGGATTGGGGAATCTGCCAGAGGAGGACACGGAAGCAGGCACCCCCTTCATCAAGGTCAGGTTGCCTGTGAGTGCGGCTGGTGGTTCTCGGCAGAGCACGTGAGCTCAGCTCCCTGATCCAGCCCTTGCTGCCATCTGTCTCACCCATGGGTCCTCCTTCTCTTCTGGGACCGTGGAAACTCTTCCCTCCCTCCAACCTCAGGACCTTTGCAGGTGCTGCTCCCAAAATGTCCCTCCACTGCTCCTCACCCATGTGATCCCTTCCCACCATTCTCCTTTCTGCCCAAGCTCACCTCTTCAGAGGCTTCCTCTGACCGCCTTGTGTAGAGTAGCTCTCCCCACACCCCATCCAGTTATGTTCATCCCCTTCATGGTTTGGCCAGAGCTGGAACTTCCCTGGGTATTTATGTGTTGACCACCTGTGCCCTCCAGTGGAATGTCCACCCCAGGGGAGTGAGGATCTGTTGGTCTCTGCTACTGAGCCCCTGATGTCTGCTGTGGGGATTCAGTCAGTATCTGCCGAAGAAATATTGGACAGATGAATCCTTCCAGATCCAGGTCCTGTGGGCTCTTATTAAAATTTACAAAGAATACAAAATCCCACACACAAAATGAGTTAGCAAAGAGTTTCTTGAGTGTATGTGAAGTTTCTTCAGTCATGTCCAATGCTTTGTGACCCTATGGACTGTAGCCCACCAGGCAGGCTCCTCTGTCCATAGGATTCTCCAGATAAGAATACTGGAGAGGGTTGCCATTTCCTTCTCCAAGGAAAGGGTTTATTTTAATGCTAAAAAGATGATGTATTTCAAAAAATTCGAAAATGTGTACAATTACTGAGTATTTTTATTAATTGGCTTCCTGGTGATATAATACATTTTCCTGATGCATACTTTTTACCTCTTCGTGTGACAGAGATGTTGTGGCATTGTTTCCACAGGGAGAATAGAAAGATTATCCATGTCTCTCCTAGTGGGGTCTGGTAAAAGTGTTTTATTTTTTCATTATGGTTAGGTGACGGCTCACAGCATGCAGATTGACACCCAGACACACTCACTATCGCCTTGTATGAGCTTTTGCTCTGTAGACACAAGACTTCTGATGAAATCTCTGTCACTCCATCAGGAAAATGAACGGAGTGTTGGCACCTGCATGTATGAAGCATGAATTCTGGGACAACGTGCATTTTGACTGACTGCTGACAAGACCTGAGTCCTCTTCTTAGAGTAACTTTTTTGTATTAGAAAGAATTTTCTACCATCTCTTGTCTGGCTCTGTGTGTTGCAAGCCTTCTTTCTCCTCTGCTGTCTATGGGGTGTTGGGCACCATGGGCAAGCTCACCTCATGATGGATGCACTATCTGGTCCTGGACACTGGAGTGTTGGGGGAGCTGGCGAGGCAGCTGGTGGGGCCAGAAGCTCCAGGGAGGCTGGCAGTGGCACAAAGCTGCCACCAAGCCCTCAAGGAACAATTCCCAGAGATACCAAAGTCCTTCCAGCCATCTGATGGGAGGCGAACACCAGAAGTCCCAAGGAGGGACTTCAGGGCAGAACAGTTGGTTGGTGGCCTGGACCGAATGAGGTTGAAGAGCTCATGACTGGGATCTTCCAGGTCATGGAAGGAAGGCTGTATAAGTGAGGGGCTCACAGTGGGCCGGCCTCCAGTCCTGTTCATCTAACAGTTCAAGGAAAAGGGACACCCCCTCCCCATTCCCCAGCCCCTCGCCCTAGGGGGCCCCTGCTTCCACGGGCTGTGCCTGCCCCAGACAAGCCACACCTGAATCAAGCCTCCCTCCCTCCCCATGGTCACCATCCAGGCTCTGATGGCATCTCCAGTCAGGACATGACGTCAGAGGTCACCTCCCTTGCTGCTGCTGACTCTGTGAAGTCTTTGGCAGCGTGGGCTTAGAGAGCCATCCTGGAGTCTGCGTTTGGTAATTTCACATAGTTTTGAAAAGAAAGCTCAGCTCACAGTCCTGATGGAGGCAAACATAGTGGCAAGCTGAAACCCTCAGCAGAAGCGGGCAGGGGGCGTGCAAGGCAGCTCCTGAGGCTTTACTGGGGCAGGAGGGGAGTCCTCCAAGGGGAGATGATGACAGGGTGTCAGGTGGTGGGAGGGAGAGCCACGCGGACAGGGGTGCCTGCTGTGACAGAGTGTGTGTGGGACTGCCGCTGTGCATTTGTAGTTAAGAATATTCTACACAGGGAGCTAGTCAAGGGAACACCCATCCAAGCCTGGTTAGGAAGAAACTCTTCCAGAACTTTTGGAACTGCAAAAGGGAATCACTGAGAAATACCGATTTACAAAAAGAGAAGGCAATGGAGACTTCGTCTTCGATCCAGTTGCATCCTGGTGACAGTTCTCTCGGGGAGCCAGGGGTGGTTTATCTTCCACTGAGCTTTAAGCAGTCTGGGAGCAGCGTGTGCTGAGCAGAGCTCCTAAACTCTGGCATGCACCCAGATTACAAAGAATACACACCGAGGAAACCAGAATTGAAAAGACACATGTACCCCAATGTTCATCGCAGCACTGTTTATAATAGCCAGGACATGGAAACAACCTAGATGTCCATCAGCAGATGAATGGATAAGAAAGCTGTGGTACATATACACAATGGAGTATTACTCAGCCGTAAAAAAGAATTCATTTGAATCAGTTCTGATGAGATGGATGAAACTGGAGCCGATTATACAGAGTGAAGTAAGCCAGAAAGAAAAACACCAATACAGTATACTAACACATATATATGGAATTTAGGAAGATGGCAATGACGACCCTGTATGCAAGACAGGGAAAGAGACACAGATGTGTATAACGGACTTTTGGACTCAGAGGGAGAGGGAGAGGGTGGGATGATTTGGGAGAATGACATTCTAACATGTATACTATCATGTAAGAATTGAATCGCCAGTCTATGTCTGACGCAGGATGCAGCATGCTTGGGGCTGGTGCATGGGGATGACCCAGAGAGATGTTATGGGGAGGGAGGTGGGAGGGGGGTTCATGTTTGGGAACGCATGTAAGAATTAAAGATTTTAAAATTAAAAAAAAAAAAAAACAAAGAATACCTGAGACCCCTTCACTCAGAGATACTGACTCATTGGGTCTGGGTGCAGCCGGGGATCCTGCGTTTCCAACCAACTCCTGAGCAAGGTGGCTGGCTCAGGGGCTTGGTGACTTAGAAGGTTGGGGCTGGGCGCACCTCAGGTCTCAGCCTGGACTTCCCATGCCCAGTGGAGAGCTGTGTGGGTGACACTCAGGAAGCTGAATGTGACTTGTATAGGTTTGAGAGTATGTTCTATGACTGTGGGGAGTCTTGGCCCCCAGCAGAGTCCTGGGCTAGCCTGGGGGACTGGGGGCCATCGGGGGATAGGATCCACGTGAAGGAGGTCTCACTGGACTGCTGGGGAGGCAGCATCCTGCCAACGCCATGCCTACTACGCTGGGAGCCCAGCCACCTCCCATCTCGCCTCCCAGACCTTGCCCTTCCAACTGTATCAAGCTTTGAGGGGCAATTAGTGGATCAGTTGACATCTTCCCTGAGCATTCTCGGGTCACAAAAGCTAATTAACCTTTTTCTTGCCTTCCCAACAAAGTAACAGCCACCAGAGCCAAGCCTCCTAGAGCAAAATGAGGAGGGGAGAGAAAGTAAGAAGACCCATCTCTGTTAAAGAAAAGATTGGCAGGGGATTTTTAGAATAAAACAAATGCCAAGCAAGCGAGGTGTGGGTGACATGTTCCCTGGAGCAACTCCTCAAGCCCAGGACAGTTTCAGATGTTGTTCAGCCACCAAGTTGTGTCTGTCTCTTTGTGACCCCATGGACTGCAGCACATCAGGCTTCCCTGTCCTTCATTATCTCCCAGAGTTTTTTCAAACTCATGTCCATTGAGTTGATGATGCCATCCAACCATCTCATCCTCTGTCATCCCCTTCCTTTCCTGCCCTCAACCTTTTCTAGTATCAGAGTCTTTTCCAATTAGTTGACTGTTAGCATCAGGTGGCCAAAGTATTGGAACTTCAGCTTCAGCATCAGTCCTTCCAATGAATATTCAAGGTTTATTTCCTTTAGGATTGACTGGTTTGATCTCTTTGCAGTCCAAAGGACTCTCAAGAGTATAGCACCATAATTCGAAAGCATACATTCTTCAGCACTCAGCCTTCTTTATGATCCAACTCTCACATCTGTACATGACTACTGGAAGAACCATAACTTTGACTACACAGACCTTTGTTGGCAAAGCGCTATCTCTGCTTTTTAATATGCTCTCTAGGTTTGCCATAGATTTTATTCCAAGGAGCAAGTTTCCATTTATATGTTTGCTGCTATTTGTTCCTAGCTTGAAAACAGGTGGATGCATTTACCCCAGGGAAATCTACACTCCTGACAAGATGGGGTTTTTTTAACCCCTGAAGACCCCATTGTGAGACATTCACAGCATCCTACTGGATGGCTAAGACTTTCTGAGCTACTATTTGCTCAACATTTTCTTCTGAAAATTTCACATTAAACAAATGAAACAGGTTTATTTTACTTTAGACCAGGGACCAGCAAACTACAGCCCATGGAACAAAGCTGGCCAGTAACCTGTTCCAAATATCAGGTTTTGTAGGGGCACAGGCAAAGCCATGCTCATTAGCTTACGTGTTGTCGATAGCTGTCTCAAACCACAGGCAGAGTCGAGAAGCCCTGTGGCCGCCAAAGCTAAATATTTACTCCCAGGCCATTTGCAGAAAGTTTGCCAACTCCCGCTTCTGACAGATGCTTCTCAAATGTTAATGGGCAGACAAAGCCCCGGCATCTGGTCTTGGCCACAACCTCACACCACAACTGAGTGTGAAGTCAGCAGTGCTGCCGTAAATAGCAGGCGCCGCGCCGTACAGCAGAGATGGAAGCAAATCTAAGCAATATCGTGAAATTCTCGTCGGAATCTGCTGCTGCCAGCGGCTCCGAGCGTGGGGTCTCTCTTGGTCTGAAGACACCAGCAGGTGTCTGAAATTCGTGACAGATGTGCTGGCAGCCAAATATGACTCCGTTCTGCTTGAGAGAGACTAAAACACGCAAAGACATTGTTACTTATTAAGGTGGTGAGGCTATCGGCTAATGAATGGTTTTGTTTTGTTTTCTACACTGTCGGCCCGCAGTACCACCTCCTTTTCCATATGTCTTGAACTCCACTGAGGACCTAGCCTGGCTTTATGTGGAAAGTGGAAAAGCGACTAAAAGTGATGGTAGATCATCTTTACTAAGTTCCAATACTTGATACTTTAACGCCACATCTCTTGCATTATTTTAAAACCGTCTGGCATTTCTCTAAAACTAATGGTACAAACCACTGCGTGATAAATTAAAACGCTTTCCACTCTGTCACACTGCAAACAAGTAGCTACTCCCCAAGTCTTAAAAAAGTGCTCTTGAGATAAAATATGTACTTGTGGATTCTGCAGGTTTTAAAGAAAGTCCCGAATCTTCACAGATTTACTCGAGGGAGGGGTGTTTCATGTAAAATGTGTTTTCCTTGACATTTAGAGGTCTTGCCAAGTGGTTTATTATAGATCTTGTGGACATCTTGATACTTAATTAAATTTCAGAAGTATATTCTATGTGTTCCTAAGAAGGAATGTGAAGAATGTATTTATTCACTGTCTGTTTGCTATTCTTTTTCTATTTCTAACACAAAATTATCAGTTGGAAGTAAGTCATCAGAGGCACTTAAAATTTTCTGGGGTCAGAAATCTAATTAACCCCAGCAACTGTGCTTAAGATGTTAAATAATATAAGTCAAGTCCTTACTGGAATTTTCGATAATATTCAATCTGGGTGATATATTTACAACAGTTTTTTTTTTTTGAAACTGACCTTTAATGTCCATTTTCACCAGGCATGAGGGAATGGAATGAAGACTGGAAACCAGTGCCTTGTAAGGTCTCCTTTAATACATCTTAGTAGATGATTGCTGTGTGTAAACAGCTAAATCTGTAAATGATTTCACCCCTTTACATTTTTATGGACTGAATTAAGAGGAAGTTCATAATGAATGGGGCTCTTGCCTGAAAATAGCTCTTTTTCCTCATTTATACTTGAAATCAGAAAGATGGAGCCCAAGTGTGTTCAACCTACAAATTTGGGGGATGCATGTGTTTTACAACCATCTTATTGGTGGCCTTGCTGAACCCAATTTGTGCCTTTTGTTGTCTCCTGACAAACTAAGCTGTTTTTGCATGTTCTTGGGAGCTGCGTTTATTTTTCTTTGAGTGAAAGGAGTACGTCAAGGCTGTATATTGTCACCCTGCTTATTTAACTTATGTGCAGAGTACATCATGAGAAACGCTGGGCTGGAAGAAGCACAAGCTGGAATCAAGATTGCCAGGAGAAATATCAATAACCTCAGATATGCGGATGACACCACCCTTATGGCAGAAAGTGAAGAGGAACTAAAAGCCTCTTGATGAAAGTGAAAGAGGACAGTGAAAAAGTTGACTTAAAGCTCAACATTCAGAAAATGAACATCATGGCATCTGGTCCCAGCACTTCATGGCAAATAGATGGGGAAACAGTGGAAACAGTGTCAGGCTTTATTTTTCTGGGCTCCAAAATCAGTGCAGATGGTGACTGCAGCCATGAAATTAAAAGATGCTTACTCCTTGGAAGAAAAGTTATGACCAACCTAGACAGCATATTGAAAGCAGAGACATTACTTTGCCAACAAAGTTCCGTCTAGTCAAGGCTATGGTTTTTCCTGTGGTCATGTATGGATGTGATAGTTGGACTGTGAAGAAGGCTGGGCATCAAAGAATTGATGCTTTTGAACTGTGGTGTTGGAGAAGACTCTTGAGAGTCTCTTGGACTGAAAGGAGATCCAACCAGTCCATTCTAAAGAAAGTCGGTCCTGGGTGTTCATTGGAAGGACTGATGCTGAAGCTGAAACTCCAATACTTTGTCCACTTCATGTGAAGGGTTGACTCATTGGAAAAGACTCTGATGCTGGGAGGGATTGGGGGCAGGAGGAGAAGGGAATGACAGAGGATGAGATGGCTGGATGGCATCACTAACTCGATGGACATGAGTTTGAGTGAACTCCAGGAGTTGGTGATGGACAGGGAGGCCTGGCATGCTGCGATTCATGGGGTCACAAAGAGTTGGACACAACTCTGCAACTGAGCTGAGCTGAGCTGAGCTGAGTCTAGTTTTTCCAATAGCCGCTTTCACAATGCCCTGAGGCCCATGAGACTATATGTTTTGCTTTTGCTCCTAACTTGTCAGAGCAAGAGCCAATGGAAATGGTCTGAAAAGGCTGTTGAAATCTGGACGGAAAATACAGAAGACGTGAATGGTTGTTGTGGAAGGTCCTTGGTAGCAGTGAAGTATCAGAAGCAGACAGTGGGAGGAGCCAGGTGGGTCCCCTGGGAAGGCAGGTGACAGGTGAGAGGAACTGGCCTGCTCCTAGCTGATCATCTCCTTGCCCATTAAGAACTGGAAACCTTAGGGGAGGTAAAAGTTAGAGGGAGGGGGCCTGGTGGTAGGCATTGATGTCCAGTGGACAAACTGGACTGGAAAGATCTAAAAGCTGAATGTGGCATCAGTGCTGGCTACAGATGAGGAAGCAGAGGTCAGTCCCCAGGGACAGGGGACATTTTTGCATGGACATAATTACAACATTTCATTCTTTATCTGGAATCCTAATGGCATTGAACTCTTGTTTCCTATGGCTGCCATAACAAAGCCCCTCAAACTCAGTAGCTTCAAACTACTCACATTTAGTTTCTTGCTGTTCTAGAAGTCAGAAGTGTGAAACAGGACCCACTGGACTAAAATCCAGGTATTATCAAGGCTAAGATCCTTCTGGAGGCTTCCGGAGGAGACCTTGCCTTTTCCAGCTCCCAGGGAGCTATGCCTCAGCCCACGGCCACCCCCCCCCCCCCCCCCCCCCCCACCCCCCGTCTTCAAAGCCAGTGCCTGTGGTCAGAGCTCCTGTGCAGCCATCTCTCTGGTTCTTTCCACTCTGCTCCCATCTTCTGCTTATAAGGACCCTTGTAATTGTGCTAGGCACACCCAGGTGATCCAGGATAATCTCTCTTAAAAACTGTTTGACCATCTTCAATCCATCTTTATTCTTAATCCCCTCTTGCTACGTAAGGAGACACATTCACAGGCTCTGGATATTGGGCTGTGGGCATCTCTGGGGGACCCTTCTTCTGCCTATCATCAGCCAGTTCAGGACAAAGGGCTGTTGTGCAGAAGAAAAGTGACCTGAATTGGTGCCCAATAGGACACACCCAGAGGCCTGAGTGACCCTTGGTTCTGCTGTGACACACAACCTCCTGGTGTAGTTGTGAGTGCTTATAGTCTGGGGTCAGACATTCATTTGGAGCACGTGTACTTCACGACGCAGAGGCCTCAGCTGGGAGGATTCAGAAACTGGGAGTGACTCGACAGCTGGGGGCTGGAGTCATCCCAAGGCGTCTACCCGTGTGGCTGGCCACTGATGCTGGCTGTTACCTGGGACCACGACAGGAACCCTGGCTCTCACCTGGGATACCTGCACATGGCCTCTGCATGTGACCTGGCAGCACGGCAGCCTCAGGGTGGTTGAGCTCCTTACCTGGAAGCTCAGGGCTCTAAGGAAAGTATCCCAGCTAGTGATGTGAATCCGCATGCCTCAGAAGCCACACTGTGGCACTTCTGACACTTTCTACTGGTTATAAGCAACTTACAAGTCCTGCTCCCCTGCCACCATCTTCAGTTCACAGGAAGTGGAGTTTGATTCCATCTCTTAAGGGGGAGTGGCATGGATCAAGATGAGCCTGTGGGGTGGGAGAGAAGGAGGTGTCCATCTCTGGAATTCTAGGATCCTGGCCTGGCTGTTTCTGGCTGAGCTCCATTCTCAGGCTGCCAGATGTAGCAAATAAAAATACAGAGTGTTCACTGAAATTAGAATTTTAGATAACAAGAAAATTTTAAGTATAGCTATGTCCATGTAATAGGATGTGCTGTGTTGTGCTTAGTTGCTCAGTCTTGTCCGACTCTTTGTGACCCCATGGACTGTAGCCCGCCAATCTGTCCATGGGGATTCTCCAGGCAAAGATACTGGAGTGGAAAGTCATGCCCTCCTCCAGAGGATCTTTCCAACCCAGAAATTGAACTGCGGTCTCCTGCATTGCAGATGGATTCTTTACTAGCTTAGCTATCTGCTGCTGCTGCTGCTAAGTCGCTTCAGCCGTGTCCGACTCTGTGCGACCCCAGAGACGGCAGCCCGCCATTCTCCCCCATCCCTGGGATTCTCCAGGCAAGAACACTGGAGTGGGTTGCCATTTCCTTCTCCAGTGCTTAGCTATCAGGGAAGCCTAATATTTAGGCTATACTTATGCTAAAAATCAGTTGTTATTTTTTTTCTGCAGCTCTAATTTAGCTGGGTGCCTTGCATTTTATCTGGAAACCCTACTCCTGAGTGTAGGGTTTAGATATTTTGAGCATGACCTCTGGAAGGGTCAGGAAGTGGGAAGATTTTGAGAGTGAGCCCTTGTAGAGGGGAAGAGATTCAGACCCGAGGGGGTTAAGCTTGTTCATTCCTCACCGATGTCTGCAGAATCAGTCTGCTCCCCCTCTTACCACTGTCAGAACACCCCAGCCTCCTAGTAATTAGTGAGAAGCATGGAACCCATTCTTCTGATGAGCTTTCAATTAGCCTGTGTCTAATTTTCAAATGCTCATGAATAAATGATTAACTCAGATCAGAAACAAAATCAAAGACCTCACCGCTAATAAACAGGAGGGTTTGAGAGATTACATCATCCTTCTTTCCATCACTCTTTCCCGTCGGGAAGACAAGGAGGACATCCAGCAGCTACTGAACTTGTTCTCTGCTGGGTAACACCATGGATTCTCTTCTCTGTTGGCAATAGGTTTGTGGCAAACCTATTGGCTCCTTTTTAATGTTATCTGAACCACACAACGCAACATGCTGGTGACCAGTCAGCGGGTCATCCAGCTAGAAAGCTGCAAGGTTGGGAGGACACAGCCTGGCTATACTCCTGGCCTGGAATTTAATTTCTCTGTTCCACTCATGGTCTCTCCATTTCTATAAGAGCAAATGTCCTTTTCTCAGAGGACAGAACAATGAGCTTGTTTGCAATACCTTGTGGTTAATAGATCCCTCTGTGGATTGAACATTGTTTCCCAAAGTGATATGTCTCATCCTAACCCTGTGAAAGTGACCTTATTTGGAAACAGGGTCTCTGCAGATGCAACTAAATTAAGGATTGTGGATGAGATCATCCTGATTTTAAGGTGGGCCGTAGTCCTATGACAAGCTTAGACAGCATATTAAAAATCAGAGGGTTCACTATGCTGACAAAGGTCTGCATAGTCAAAGCTATGGTTTTTCCAGTTACGGATGTGAGAGTTGGACCACAGAGAAAACTGAGCCCCGAAAGATTGATGCTTTCAAACTGTGGTACTGGAGAAGACTCTCGAGTCCCTTGTACTTCAAAGAAGTCAAACCAGTCAATCCTAAAGGAAACCAGCCCCAAATATTTATTGGAAGGACTGATGCTAAAGCTGAAGCTCCAATCCTTTGGCCTCCTGATGTGAAGAGCCAACTTACTGGAAAACAAAAACAAAAACAAATCTGTTGCTGGGAAAGATTGAAGGCAAAAGGAGAAGGAGGCAGAGGATGAGATGGTTAGATAGCATCACTGACTCAATGGACATGAATCTGAGCAAACTCCAGGAGATAGAGAAGGACAGGGAAGCCTGGTGTGCTGCAGTCCGTGGGGTCACAAAGAGTTAGACACTGCTTAGTGACTAAACAGGTTCAATGCCTGGTGTCCTTAGACGAGAAGCGAGAGGGTAATTTGAGACAGGCAAGAGGGGAGATGGCCGTGTGAAGACAGAGGCAGAGACTGGACACTGAAGACAGCAGGCAGCTGTTAGCAACTGGGAAAGAGCCTCCAAGGGGAATCACTCTGCTGACACCCTAATCTTGCCCTTCTGGACCCCAGAACAGTGAGACAGTCCATTTCTGTTTGTGTGTGAGACACAGTGATTTGTGATCCTGAGCCTGCCCATGTGGCACTGAGGAAAGACAAATCATGTCAGCCCAACCCCTGCTGGGGTCTTCAGAGGGAAATTTAGAGTAACGTGGAATCTGTGTGCTTTTCTTAGTCAAAGAATCAAAATTATGGTTATTATACCTTGAACTACTCAAGCACTTAAATCAACTCCAAGAGCAAGCCAGCCAGCTGCTTAGTTGTGTGGGTCCCAGACAAGGAGACAAGAGGCTCGTCGAGTGTAAATCAAAGCCAAGCACCTCTGGCTGGAAGAACTTTAGAAATGTTACAGCTCCTGCTTTCCTGTGTGCAGACACCGCGAGGGCAGAGTCAGAGGCAGGAGCTACTCTCTGTGGTTTTCTCAGCTCTTAGGTCAAATTCCATGGAGTCACCTCCAGCCCTCGCCATAGCCCAGATGCCATGAGAATAGACCTTGCCATGCATCAACTTGCCAGCTCCCAGCTGCTCTTTCCTGTGTCTGCTGGTGAGGAGCAGGGCTCTGACTGCTGTGCTAACCCCCTATACCATGGCTTTCTGCAGAGTCAGCTGGATTCTCCTTTCTCTGAACTACACAAAGTGTCAGCTTCAGCCCCGAGACCTTAGCAGCTGCCCTGTGAAGACATCAAGGCCCTGGGAGAGGATGTAAAGATGTGTTGAGAGTGGCTTTGAAGACTTCAAACAGGGCAGGAGCCAGCTCAGCTTGGAGCCAGTGGAGAGGGGCCATTTTCTGGAGGAGTTTAATCTGTAAATGTGACCACAGAGGAAGGAATGTCTGCTGAGACCAGGGCACTGATGATGTAGAAACACATTGCTTCCTCGTTGCCTCCACCTCGAGGAGGCAAGGGGTTCTTTAAAGTGGACAGTCTGCAAGTGACATCCACAGGATTTGGGATATGAGATGAAACCACTCCAGAAAACAAGACACATTTTTTGCAATACCTGAATGTGCTTACTCACTTCCCAGAGCTGGGAAATTCCTGGGAGGCCTTGGGTTTTGATCTTTGGGCTTGATTTTCTTTCTTTCTGCTCCCTGGCCCTGAGCACGAAGGCTTGTGGACAGCGAGGGGATGAGCCCAAGACACTCTGCTGTACTGTCACTGGTTTGTAACCTGAGCAAATCCTCATCCATTCCAAGCCCTCATCCCCAACAGTAAAGTTGGGAGGAGGGTCTCTCCTTACTAGCCTCAGAGGGAGCTTGGAAGATTCAATAAGGGTATGGATGCCAAGATAATAGTGTTGACTGACAGGGGTTGCCATCTTCATGCCAGGCAGGTGCTAAGGTGCTTTCCGTGCAGAGTACAGGCTTGTTGCTTATTTTACATAAAAGGATAGGGAGGCTCAGAGAGGTAAAGGAGTGCTCCCAAGGTCATGTGGCTAAGTGAAACGAGAGGATACCAACCCCCATCTAAATGATTGCTCTAAATTGTTCCTCTCAGGGTCTCACTTTTTGTAAAGGACCAGATAGTAAATATTTTTGTCTTGGCAGGCCATAAAATCTCTGTTGTATCAACTCAACTCTGCCATTATGACACAAAACCAGCCATAGATGATATATAAAGAGAGGGTGTGGCTGTGTGCCAGTAAAACTTTATTTACAAAAACAGGCATGGAGTGGGAAGAAACTGCTTAGTGGGTATAGGGTTTTTACTTTGAAGTGATGGAAAGAAATGTTTGGAACTGGAGTAGTCACTGCACAACCTGCAGATTTTCTAAATGCTACAAAATTGCTCATTTTCAGATGTTTAATTTTACGTTAGATGGCTTTCACTTCAGTACATAATTTTTTAAAATTCAGATAATGAACCCAGCTTGGCCCATGGGCCATAGTTTACAGACATCTGCAAACTGTCTCTGGTCCCAAACCTAGCTAAATGAGGCTATTTGAAAGGAGTTAGGAATCAAGTCTTTTTCAGCTGCTAGCACCTTACACTTACTGGGTCCATTTAGAGAGCAGAGACCTGACCCAGGCAGGCAAACTACCAGTGTGGATGTTGAAGCTCTGAGCACCTTGGCTCTGTCAAGTACCAGATGTGTTACCATAGGCAAATTGTCTGATCTGGATTTGTTTCTGGGTTCTCAATTCTGTTCCATTGATTCTTGTGTCTGGTTTTGTTGCCAGTATAATGATTTGATTACTTTTGATTACTGTTTGATTACTGTTTTGATTACTATAGCTTTGTATTATAGTTTAAAATCAAGAAGTGTATGCTTTAGGATTTTTTCCTTCTCCCTAAAGAATTTTCTGGGCCATTTTTTGTTCTTTATGATTCTATACAATTTTAGGACTTTTTTTCCTATTCTGTGAAAAATGCCATTGGAAATTTGATAGGGATTGTAATGTGTCTATTGAAGACTTTGGTGTGAATACTTAATATTAATTCTTCCAATCCATGAAAATGGATATATCTTTCCATTTATTTATGTCTTTTTCAATTTCTTTTGTCAATATCTTAACAGTTTTCAATGTACGTATCTTTCACTTCCTTGGTTAAATTTATTCCTATTTGATTGCATTTAATCTTACTATAAATGGGTTTTCTTTTCTTTTCCTTTCTTTTACAGATAGTTTATTGTTAGTGTATATAAATGCAACTGACTTTTTAATGTTGATTTTGTATACTGCAACTTTATAGAATTTGTTTATTGTTCCAACAGATTTTTAAGGTGTGTGAATGTGGAGTCTTTGAGATTTTCTATATATTTGATCAGGTCATCTACAGAAGCAAATTAACTTCTTAGTTCATGATTTGTACATACTCTATTTATTTATTTTTTTGCCTAATTACACTGCCTAGAATTTCAGCACTGTGTAGAATAGAAGGAGTGAGAGCGGGCATTTGTGTCTTTCTGATCTCAGAGGAAGAGCTTTTGTCAGGAGTGGGTTTTCCATATATGCCTTTCTTTCTATACCTAATGTGTTGAGAGCTTTTAATCTTAAAATTGTTTAACTTTGTCACATGCTTTATCTGTATCTGTTGAGATAATCGTATGGTCTTTATTCTGTCGCCTTACCAGATTGCGTATGTTGAACCATCATTGCATCCCAGGGATAAATCCTTCTTGATCTTGCTGTGTGGCTGGCAGAGCCAGATTATTGGCCACTTCAGATGAGATTGTGGTTCTTTTAGTCAATGTACAGGTGTATGTGACTTCTTCCAGGCTTCTTGGCATATAGTGTTGAAGGCAGAACAAAGGACTAACAGACTGTAGCTGAGTCCTCAGGGGAATGGAGCTGTGTCTGGGTCTGTAGTCAAGAGCACAGTCAGAGAGTCAGCTACCTGGCCCTGTATTCTCAAAAAGCTCTTGGACTGCTTGAGGTTTCATCATCTCCAGCCTGGATCCCAAAACTCACACAAAGGCACTTTTGTTCATGGATAAATGCCAGATTATTGCTGCTGAGTGAGGGTATGAGTGAGGGGCTTTCTCTTCCTCTGTCTTACTGTTGTCACTTTCCCAGCCCTGGTTTTCAAGAGTCAGCACATCAAGCCCTTGGTCAGCATCCTGATGAGGACAGTTCAGAGGCAGCTCCAAAAAGATGTGGCTACTCCTCAGGATTCATGAGGCTTTGTGAGCAAAGACTAGACCTGATATCTTGTGTTTATCATGAGTTTAACAGAAATGGCAAGAAACTTCTCCACTCTTTGGGGCTCACAGCTCCTGTTATTGTCCAGCTGACAAGAAAATATGAATCTCTTTGGCCATAAAATCCTGACCTTCACCTGGATATGAATAAGAGTCCAGGAAAGATATGGATTACAAACTGGCCAAGCAGGAGAATGTACTAAAGAGTAATTGTCCCAACAGTAGTATGTTGAGGAAATCCCAGGCTGATGATAGCAGGGAGGACTGCTTCCATCCTAGGACCTGAAGGAGCAGGAGGAGGGAGCAGTTATAGGATCCCAGAGAGGACTATTTGGAGCCAATGTTGTATGGAGTGGTCACCTAACAGAAATGGTGGCTTCAGAAGAAGGATGCAGCCAACTTGTAGCACTGGAGAAGAGAGGGGACCAGAGGAGTAAACAACTTGGCCCTTCTTCATTCTCAGATGAACTCCCCCTTGTGGCACCAGAGCAGACCATCAGCCCCTCTAAGTTTCCGTCATCGCTACAGCAACCATCTCAGCCAACATCGGATGGTTTCAGTGAAAGTCCTAGGGAAGGTTCTGATTGGCCTAGGATTGAGTCTAGTGCACTGGGATACAGCATTCTGATTGGCTAATTCTGGCTTGCAGAAGTGTTCAGACAAGAAAGAGAAGTTCTGATGGCAGGAGAATGAAGGCAAAGAAGGGAGTAGGTGATGTGAATTCTACAAGGTGATGTCCACTCTCAGAACCATGCTCTGGCCTTCCCCTGGTCATCAGCACTTTGCATTTATCTTCTCCAGAAGGCTGCTGATCTCCCTGTATGTCTTTATTCTACATGTAGTTTAAGCTTCCCCCCTAATTCCTCAAAATGGGATTGAAATCAGACTATTTTAATGTTGACCAAAACTTCACTGAAAGCTTGAAGGGACAGGACGAAGCTGAACAAAGTCTATAATTTCAAGTCATGTTCCACCATGGGAGTGGGTCCCCCTGGACAGGCTTCTTTTTAACTGTCAACCTGAAACCATGTACTTGCAGCTAGTCCACCAGTCCCGAGATTCTTCTTCCAACCTGCTAACAATGGAAGTATTTTGGGTATTTTGGAACCAACAGAAAGAAAAGCACCCCCATCCCTTCACCACACACAGACACACACACAGACACACACACAGACACACACAGACACACACAGACACACACAATCCAAGGCACATCTCCCAGGATGGGCCATCAAGTCAGAGGTAAATTCTGTCCAGAATGATGTTATCCCTCACATTATCATGCAGGGCAATTTCACATCTACTTGTTGGGAATCTCTCCATTCCTAAAGAGGATTTTGGCTTCTTCTTTACAAAATCAATGGGCTTATTGAAATGTTTTATTTTTTTTTCTGAAATAAAAAAGCAATCTCCCCTCCCAAAGATGGTTCAGAAAATTGCTAAGGGCTTTAAAATAGCAGGGTGTTTCCACTCCCACCCATCAAGTATTCAAAAATGGGGAGGGGGGAGCAGTCGGGACTTAAGTGTATTCAATTTTCACAAAGATAAATTAAAACCAAAATGCATTATTGCAAAAATATGGTTCCTGCTAGGAAAAATTGACCCAACGTGTGTCAAAGGAGAACATTCTAGATAGGCAGTTCAATTTTCCTCATCCAACAGGAACCCCAACTAGACCCCAGGGGCCCACAGGTCAGGAGTTCTGTGTTTGGCAAAATGCATTCTCTCTTCTTCCACCCACGTCAGGCACTCTACTGTAATCAGTACCTCATGGGTCCTGTTTTCACTTTTTCTCATTTTTAAAAAGAGGTTTTTAATAGATGTGCTGTCTCTGCCACCCCCAGCCAAGTCTTTGCAGTTTCCATAATCACAGAGGTAGGAGATCAGAACAACAGAGGAGAATCTGTGTGGAGGTTCTGTGCACATCCCTCGCAGTGGGGACATTTTGCCCATCAGAGATTTAATTGGTGCCTTTGCATTCTGAAGATAATGCTATTCCATTATCTGCTGTTGTTATCAACATGTTCTGATTTTTAGAGAAAACCTTTTTTTCATTTTCATGTGTCTCTGCTCACATTGCCTCACTGTATTCTTTTATTTGGGGGAATGTTTACCACTTCTTCTGGCCCTGCTGCTTTTCAGTGAGGAAACCAGTTGAGATCAATCGGGGCGTTAAGAATTGATCTGAGAGGAGAGGCAGGGCGCTCTGCTGCACTCTCCTGGGCTCCTAGTTACCTCCTGGAATGTCAGGGCCCCAACCTGTGTCCCTCCGAAGCCAGGACAGCCACAGAATGTCAGGTCCTTTCTGGCTCGGCCAAATGTACCACGAGGCCAGCGCTGTGTCAACTTTCAACAGGAACGTGCGTGCCTTGAGCTGTTCTTTCGGAAGCTAGTTTCTCCTGGGAGTCCCACACTGTCTCTGCACAACTATAGGTGTCAGAAGACAGACAGGCAGAGCTAAAGAACCCACAGCTGACCTGTAGAGAGCTGCCGAGGAAACAAGGAGGGAACTCTTTGCTGGAAGCTGTTGATTGTTTCTGCGCACATGGCTGAGCTTAGGGTCCAGGGGGCGGCTGAGTGCAAGGGTGGGGACAGATTCTAAGGTAATGACAATCCAGTAAAACCTTCATGGTTTTCACAGCAGCCTGCTGTTTTCAGAGAACAACACAAAGACACAGAGAATGAAATCCACAGACACACAGGACTTTCCATGTGACCTCAGAGGAATCCTTGAGAACTTGCCTGAAGCCTTGGACCCCAGATTCAGGAGTCTTAGTCTCTCACATCTGCTGAGAACATGCTCCTTCATGCATCCATTCAATAAACATTGATTTGAGAGTTGATGGGGTGACAGCCTATAGTGATACCTGCGAGAATAAAATAGACACAGCTCCTCTCCTTTGGGGGCTTACAGTTGTTTCTGAGTTTTCAGAAGATAAGCAAATATGTGAGCAAATAGAGTTACAGACTGTGCAAGTGCTGTTACATTAACCCGAGTCAGCAGAAGCAGAGGTGAACTGTCCTGTGTGTGCGTGGTCATTCACTAGAACACTGGTCAAGGAAGAACTTTGTGAGGGCCTGGCACTTGAGCCCTGCAGGCGAGGTGCTGGGAAGCATGTTCCAGGAAGGGGTGGGGCGTGTGCAAAGGTCCTGAGTTCTGGAGATGTTCGTCATGGCCCAGCACAGAATGGAGGCCAGTGTGGTTCAAGCACAGGGAACCAAGGGAAGGAAGATAAATGGGCCCATGCTGCAGATGTAGTTGGCAAGGCAGGAGTTCAGATTTTTTCCCTTCCAAATTTAATAGGAAGTTACAGCACAAATTAGGTTTAAAATTCTCATCAGCTGCAGAAAAGAAAGTGTGCTGGGAGGGGCAGGAATGGGAGCCGAGATGGCTAACTCTAGCAGTGGTCCATGTGAGAGATGATGACAGCTTGAGTTCAGATAGTCCTGTTGGAGTGTAGGGGGCATGTGTGATCATGCATAGTCATGTCCAGCTCCTTGTGACCCTATGGACTGTAGCCCGCCAGGCTCCTGTGTCCACAGGATTTCCCAGCAAGAGTATTAGAGTGGGTTGCCATTTCCTCCTCCAGGAGATCTTCCTGACCCAGGCATCAAACCCGGGTCTCTTGCAGCTCCTGCATGGCAGGCAGATTCTTTACCACTGAACCACCTGGAAAGCTGTTTGGGGGTGTGGGGGGCTGCTGGTAATCCAGCTCTCTGAAAAGAAAAGTCAACAAACCTGAGGGCTGGGGTTTGCCAGTTTCCAGTGTAAACACTCCCTCCACTGGCTGGCTCCAAGCCATCCCTAGAGGTCACTGAGAAGTGGTGGGTCAACCAGCTGTAGTGCCTGTAGGAGGAGGACCTTGGTCAGTGAGGCTGGACAGAAGTGGGCACGAGAGTGAGGGACATTGAACAGTCTTCCACTTGTTGATTTGGGAGGTGGGGAGGCTTGAGAAGCCACAGATGTGGACAGAAGGAGAACGGAAGGGTGGAAGGGCGGAGATTTGTGGGTGGGACAGGGGCCATGAGAACAGAGCTCACTTGAAGCCCCTTCCCTTCTGCATCCTCGGGCACAGGTATCAGGTCTGCGTGATTGATGATTTGTCCCTTGTGTAAACACGAGACCCTGCTATTTCAGCACCTGTCCTGCTAGATTTGTGGGGACCTGTGCAGTGAGATATGGAGCCAGAGATGGGCTGGACATCTGGAGATCGGGAAACTGAGGCTTAGGGATGCTAAGCATGGGTTTACAACAGGTGGAGAAATGGGTCAGATCCAGACCTTTTGACCCAAAAGGATAAGCCTCTCTTCTATGCCTGGTTGCTGGATTTGTTGATTGTTCAAAGTCTACTAAAAACAAAACATAAAAGCTAAATACTTTCTTTCTTATTTTTTCCTCTGCCCCTATTTTCTCTGAATTACTATGCACAAGAAGAAGTAGCCCACCCAGAGAAGTGGACCGGTTAATAGTCCATCTCTAGTCAGGTGGTGAGTGTGAATTTTCATCGTAACCTGCAGCAAAGGTGGCATCACATGTGTTCAGCTTCATCTGTGTTAATCCAGCAGGCACTGCTTAGCCCAGGTGTGCACCTGCTGAGATCAAAGGCTCAATCCAGGAGCTTTCTGCTGCTTTCTTGGATGACCCCCCCCCCACCACCACACGCACACCCAGGCACCCTAAGCACAGCTTGGGAGTGACTGTCAAAGCTGGTGGATGATGTTTATATCAGGATGCTATGTGTGCTCACCTGTTTAATACTCGATGGTGGCAGCAGTCTGCCCACCGGATGGGGTTAACCACTTACACAGTGCTAACAAGTTTGCAGGAGGGCTTGTTCTCACATCTACATCCTTTTATCCAGGCCTGCATCCAGGTAGAATGTGGAAGAGAAGATGGAGAGTGAGCTCTGGGGGGTCCCAGAGAGGTGGGTTTGAATCCTTGCTCAGGCTTCATTGCCTGTGTGATTTGGGTGCAGGTCCTACTCTCTCTGAGCCTCAGTTTCCCACTTGTGTAGGGAGAGTCATCTTAAGTCCCACCTCTCAGAGCAGTTCTGAAATCACGTGTCCAGGTTCAACCAGGAAAACAGTGGTCATCACCGTCATCCTCCTGTTTCTACTCTGAGTCCAAAAGCTCATGGGCTGTTCACCTGCCCCCACCCCCTCCCGCCAGCAGTGTCCGCAGTGCTCCCAAGTGGCTTCCGAGGACTTGGAGTGTGACCTGGACACCAGCCCGATTCCTGGCTCCTTCCTGGAGACCCTGTGGTTTATTGCACCTCCCGAGAGTCTCCCTCCTCAGAGCTTCCTTCCCTGAGCGCACTCACTCTTTGCTCTGCCCTAGCTGTGACATCTGGTGGTTCATAGCCACCACCACCCCACCCCACTCACAGGAGCTCTGTTTGTCTGGGGATTGGAGGGCTTTGCATGATAGCATCTACGTGTGTGTCCCACCATTAGATCTCCTCGTTGCTGTTCTGAGAAGCCTTGGGCTCCTTCAGTGGTGGCACCTGTGTGTTCCCACCTCCTGCCCCTTCTCTAGTCTTCCCACCCCCGTCTCTGCTGCTCCAGCCCCAGGGCCTATTCCTATGTGGAACCCTGACACCTCTAGAAAGACATGGGAATTCCAAGGCGCTGTTCCCGGCCCCTTCATCCTTCCGTCTGAGGGTCTTTGATACAATATCTCAAAAAAAAAAATTACCCATAGAAATTCCCTTACTCACCTTTCTGTCCTCTCCTTCATGGCGACAGTTGGGCCACAGTTGGTCCCACATTTAAAAATCTGAAATCTTTAAAGGGTGAAAAACAGATGTTCAGAGTGCATTTGAAAGCACTGCATGGAAAGGACTGTTTTTCACGTAGCATCATTGTGCTCCAGCTGAGGAGGGCTCCTGTCCCAGATACTGAATCCATAAAACTGTGAAATTCTCTCCCACAAGGACCTTGGTGACATGCAGAAACCAAGAACTGGTTCCCACATTAAGAGTTAAAAGGAAAAGGTACTATTAATTTTCCATTTTTAGTCATGAAATTTGCAGTTGTACGCTTATGAGAAGTATTATTTTAACCTTTATATTTCTCTTTACATTACTTCCTGGAGACAGAATTAAAAGTTAAAAATTGATACCTGACATCAAAAACTCAGCATGCTAAAGGGTACAAGCCATGAACAAAAATAAGAAGAAATGGTGGCCTTTGAAGACTTTGGGAATAGAAATATACCAAGAAGTACTTGAATTGTCCACAAAGATAAATGTCAGAGAAATTACCTATAAAGATAGGTGGTGGGGAAAGAGAAAACAAGATTTGAAGACTTTAGAATGAATTCCCATAATTCAAACAGCAGAAAATATCTGAAGAGATTTCCAGAAATTAATCAAGATGGTGGACAATAATGCATATCTGTTGGCTAACCGACATTTATTTTCTGTTTATAAACTATGGGGCTTTGCTTTGTTTCTCTAAGGCTAATGGAATACTTGGCATTAGCTCATCTTCCCTGCTGCAGTGGTGACCTGTGCTCTCCTGTGCTATCCTGCCCACAAGGGGTCCCAGGGGTTATCGGTCACATGCTTGTACAGGGCATTCCTGTTCAGGTCCAAGTGATGCTCTGCTTCCAAAAAACCTGAGAAAAGGGGAGGGGAACTTACCCCAAGGATCTTGTGTGTCCCTTTTCTGATTATAAGAACAGACTTTGTCAATGAACCATGAGTATAAAAAATAAAAGGGGACAACAGAGGATGAGATGGTTAGATTCCATCACTGACTCAATGGACATGAACCTTTCTTACCTGGTACCTGAGACTTTCAATTCTAAGAGCAGTACCTATTCAGTCTGAAAATATGGCTGGGGATTCAGGGAACTTTCTACATCAGAAGAAAAAGTAGATAGACAAGAAGATGCCTTTGCTTTGACCAAACAAAACCTGATGGATCCTTTAAATTGCCCACATCTGCAAGGAAAGATGATTCCTAAATAGGAATGAGGATTGACTTTGAGCAGAGAAACTCGTCCACTGACTCCTGTCGTTAGTACACAGACACATAGGTTCAGCTCCAAATACCTTTTTGAAAATATGAAAAAAGGTCTACAAGCTCACACCTCTCTGTGCTTCATTGTTTTGGCTAAGAGCATAATGGAGAGGTATTCTCAGGCTCTGCAATCCTTCTTTGGAATTGTTTTGAGGAGTTCTGTCATGATGAGCATATGAAAGGCTTCAGTTCTTTCACATCGTGGACCATTTGGGTTAAAATAGAACCACATCTCCTGTCCTATGTACCCTGGAGGTCTGGACTTTCTACCTGAGGATCTCTCTATCACACACACACACACACACACACACACACACACACACACGCAGAGGTATGTGTGTATCAGGATGACCAACTCATACTGGTGTACTTGACTTAATCAGCATTAGGGGCTTCCCAGGTAGCGTTAGTGGTAGAGAACCAACCTGCCCACCTCCTGTAGGATATGTAAGAGACGTGGGTTCGATCCCTGGTTTAGGAAGATCCCTGGAGAAGGAAATGGCAACCTACTCCAGTATTCTTGCCTGGGAAATCCCATGGATAGAGAAGCTTGGCAGGCTACAATCCTTGGGGTCGCACAGAGTTGGACACAACTGAAGCAACTTAGCACATATGCATTCAGCATTAGCCCTGGGAGTCTTGTGTCCTGGGACACAGTCCAGGTGAATGAAGGCACTTATTGTACATGCATGTAGAATGGGACAGGCTTCTTTTCTCCCCCTTTCGGAGCCTTGTGCCTCCAGTGGCTATGATGCTGGAAGGTGAAATGTGAGGCTGAGAGGGAGACAGAGGCTCCGTGAGGATAGCAGGGAGGAGGAAGAACATGGGCTCCCAGGGTCTTCTATATGGTTTGCCCCGAAACCTCACCCCCAGGGGCCCTCTGGGTTCTGAAGTCCCTGGATATCCCTGACCTCCCCCCACCTCTCACTCCCAGCAGCAGAACCAGGGGCAGGGAGATAGGATAGGGAGTCAACCAACTGGAGTTGACTGACTTGAGATTGAAAAGGAGCCTGTTTTATTTCCATTCTTGATCTCATGGAATGTATCTACTTCTATCTTAATTAAAAATAAGAAGAGACAATAAAATGCATTATTACAGATTGGATGGGTAAAGCAATTGGCTTGACAGCAATCTAGGAACTTAATTATAGCCAAACATGCCCATGTAATACACATACTCAGAGAGGAAGGGTTGAAGAGGGTCAATAAATCACTGTTTTTAAAAACAGGAGAAGGCTTTGTAATCGTCCAGTTACAGCTGACGAGGCCATAAAGGAACTATACGCAGGCTGGGTGCCATGCATCATGGGCCTTAATGTGCCGGTGTCGAGTTGCAGTGGGGGGCTGTCTGGGAAAGAGCCGAGCTCCATGCTTATTTGTCTGGAATGGAAGCCATCACTCAGGGTGGAGGCTGGTTAGTGAAGATCCTTCGCAGCCAACTGCAGCATGGTCATGCCTGCCTTTGGCTAAAGGATCAAGAGGGAGATGGATGCTGGCCAGAAACAGCTGCAGCCCTGGTTTTCTTGGGGGCAGATTCCCTGGCAGGTGGGCTCCGGGAACTGGCCCAACCTGCCCAGACCTGCTGCCCTTCCTCCAGGTTTGGGGGGACTCGGGGCATCCTCCTGGGGCCCACTGCCCTGTGTAGAGCTGCAGGTGCCTGACTGCCTATTCCAGCCCTTGTGCTCTGGCTCCTCCATCAAACACCAGCTCCTCCTGCCTGCCTGTCCACTGAAGACCCTTCCACTGCCACCTGCCTCTTACCAACAGTCCAGTTACTGGTTTAATCTTCTTCAGAGCAATTCTCCCCATTGGAAGGTGTCCTGTTGGATGGGTTCTTTACCTACCACCAGTCTCCTGAGTGGGATAGAAGCTCAAGGAAGGTGAGGGCAGGCTCAGACTTGCTGCAACTCTGCCTCCGGTACCTGGCCTGTGTGTGTCCTCTCACCCAATGGTAACATTGCTGTCGTGCTTGCCCAGCACCCGTGTCAGGACTGCCCTGCTCCCCCTCTTAGTCTGTGTGGTCTGGGTGGAGGCTCACCTGGCTCCAGGCACAGAGAGAGCACCTGGCCCCAGCTAGGCCAGTAGTGTTCCTCACTCTGGCTACATTTGTCTAAGGAGGAGCTTGAGACTCAGCAGTCAGTGAGCCCTGGAACTTGTGCTGGGACCCTTGGGAAAGGCTCTGCTATTTGCCGAATGGGAGCTAGTGAGGGTGACCCCAGAGCTGCTGGGGGCCCTCTTAGCATACCCCTCACCCCTGAAACTGGCCTCAGGTCAAAGACCAAGGAGGTGGACATGCGCTGACAGCAACTCCTAGCCTCTGAGCCTCCCAAGTTGCCTGGTCACAGGAACCTTTGATGTTCTTGTTTCTGATTTGCATCAGGTTTGTGTCACATTCAACCAACAGGGCCCTGACTAATACATTAGTCTGTCTCGAGCTCCCCAGTCTTGGTTTCACAGATTGCTGGTGAGGCTGGGCCTGGCGCAGTGCGCTGACAGTGGTGCTGGCGAGAAGTGATTCTCATTCCTGCTGGTGTTATTCTAGCGAGAGTCGGGCCAAGCAAGTTCCACTGCCAAAGGCATCGCTGGGGACAGTCACATACAGGTGGCTGGTTTGTCTCAGCAGATGGTGGCACCAGCTCCTCTGAGCCAAATCTCGAGGACAGAAGGGCCCAGTGGGCCTGCCCCATCTCCTGTTGCCTCCTGGAGACTCTTCAGGGTCCGGTCAGAGGTTCTGCCATTCATTTCCTGCCCTTCATGCTGGCCCTGGCTCTAGTACATGGCTGGCTGTATCCTCCACTCTAAGGATCAGGCAGGAAAACTGCCTACGTGGGCTTTAATGTCATCTTTCATTTTTAAGAGATGAAGCAGATCAGGAATGTTTCAAGGAATCCAAGTATGTGAATGATAAAACAGGAAGCTTCTCTGAAAAGAGAGTACTCTGTGGTTTAGGTAGGTCAGGGAAATGCTGGTTTAAATAGAGTCGAGTCTATTTTGTGCTGCACGAATGAACATGCAGAATTTCTAACACGTGTGCTGTCACTTTCCAAAGGCAAGTGTGGTGGCAGTTTCTGCCGTAGGACTCTTGTTTGAGAGCGTCACTTAGGATTTCGCATCCTGCAGAATGCTCCTTGGAAGTATTTTAAGAATAAAGATGTAGATGGGTCTTCTCCCTTTCTTAGTGTACAAGTTCCCTGGGTGAATCTGTGGGACTGGGAACTATAGTACAAGGGGCAAGATCTCATGGTTCCCCCTGCTGCTTCAGAAGCTTCTGGAGGGCTGTGCAGGCCTCTCTCCTTGGCCGTCCCACCCCAGCACCTATTCTGGAGCCTGGGCAAGGCTGGATCCCCATGCTTGCTGGGCGAGGGAGTGAGTGAAATATGGCTGAGCACCTGCTGACCATGAACCAGGTGAAGCCGTGGAGCAGAAGAGCTTCCTTCAGCCTCCGGGAGACTCTGATTTGAAGGGAAGGGCTATTTATTTCCCCTGCGGCTCCTGAAGCCAGAACTGTGGTCGATGGTGGCCTTGCCACAGAGGAGGAATCCAGCTCCATAAGAAAGAGGCTTTTCTAGTTGTCAGCCGCAGCTTAACAAGCGACAGGCTGCCCCCAAAGTGGGAGCGTGTGAAGGTTCTTTATTTTTATTCTTTCTATTTATTTTTAATTAGAGTTACAACACATTACAATAATGTGTTGGTTTCTGCCACACATCAACATGAACATTAGGTATACATGTGTCCCCTTCCTCTTGAACCCCTCTCCCACTACCCTCCCTCCCCCACCCCCTGCCTCTAGGGTGTTACAGAGCATCGGCTTGAGGTTCCCTGTGCCATGCATAGAACTCCCACTGGCTACTTATCTTACGTATGGTAAAGTGTATATTTCAATGCTATTCTCTCAAGTCAGCCCACCCTCTCCTTCCCCCACTGCGCGCAGAAGTCTGCTCTTTCTGTCTGTGTCTCCTATAATGCCCCGCATGCAGCATCGTCTGTACTGTCTTTGTAGATATGTGTGCATGCTAAGTCACGTCAGTTGTGTCCGACTCTTTATGACCCCACGGACTGTAGCCTGGCAGGCTTCTCTGTCCATGGGATTCTCCAGGCAAGAATACTGGAGTGGGTTGTCATGCCGTCCTCCAGGGCATCTTCCTGACCCAGGGATCGAACCTGCGTCTCCTTCATTGCAGGTGGATTCTTTACTGCTGAGCCACTGGGGATGCATGATTCCATGTGTATGCATGGTTTTAGTAATAGAAGGATTCTCATCTCAGGTTTGGGCTCACCCTCTCTGGTTTCTGACGGTAACTCTGAGTCTGCAGTTGTGTTGAAAGGCCCATGTGCTCTCCCTCTGGAATTCTTCGTCTGTACTCTAAGCTGCTTCCAGAAGCTGTTGGCATTGAACGCCATATTTACTGAGCCAACTTCAAATATTTGAGGGTATTGGTAGGGTTTATTATTTGCCTTGAGAAGCCCTGAATCCATGCTACTGGGGACAGTTTGGTTTTCTTTCATACATTCAGCATCGATAAAAATAAAAGAACAGAAGAGTTGAGAGGAGCCTGCGTCTCCGTATGCACTTGTGGAGGGATGTCTCCCCCTCAACTTCTTCGTAAATCCCATTTGTCTGTTTAGATAGTACATGCTCCGTAAAGGTGTGGATTAATTCATGGGAGAATAGCATAACACCTTCCAAAGGAGTGTCACGACTGCCCCCACGGTATTTGCTTTTTGGGTCCTTTCTCTGCTCAACAGGACAAAGAAATTACCACTCACTGCTGCAGCAGTGTGTTATGGCGAGACAAGTCTGAACAAGAGCCATCTTTTTTAAAAGTGTGAAAACAAACCCTCTGTTGTTCGTGAAAACTATTTTCTAGGTCATATTCTTGCCTACAAACAGATAGGCATGGGGACCCAAATAGGGTCGCTTTTGATCATGATGATTAAGGAACAGAGGAGGAAGCCAGTTTTCTAACTGGGAGTCTTGCATCAGTGGAACACACACAAAATGCAATGAGCAAAACTGAGATTGCAGGATGGAGGGGGATGTGCAGCGCCGCATCCTTCTGGCAGCTGTAGCAGCTGTAGCCCGTGGGCCTTGGGGCTCGGCAGTTAAGATGGAGACCATTTGGCCACTGGCTTCTGAGCTGGTGTTACTGCCATATGATGCCTTGTACCTTAGGGATGGAGTGATGTCCTGCACAGGCCTGAGCCAGAAAGCAAGCCTCTGACAAACGTTTCATATGTTCCAAAATTATGTAAATTCCTGTGGCCCCTTCTATCAGTTCACTCCTCCCCTCACCACAGTTTATCTCCATAGGATGTGGGAGGTGAGGTGGGGAGAGGAGCGGAGAGAGATACCAATAAGGAGATTTGGCCACCCTTCCCAGCTTGTCTTGAGTGGTCTAAGCTTATGTTGCAAGTGAGCCATGCCCAAATCTTTGGGGATCCATTCTGTAACCCCCGAATCTTTAATTCTCTATAGGAGAGACCAGTGGTCCTCCAGATGTGGTCCCCAGACCAGCAGCATCACCTGGGAAGTCTACTGGGAATGCCAGGGCTAAGCCTCCATCCCAGCTCCTGAAACCTAAATGCTGAGGGTGGGCCCTTGTGCTGTACCTGCCCCCAGGTGATTCTGGTGCATGATAGAATTGGAGACCTACTGGGATGCATGCTCCATGGTGCTCTCATCCTTAACCTGATGGACAGAGAGCTCTGCCTTTCCTGGTTAGCAGAGCTCCTCTAAATAAGCCAAGAATCGTAAGGCTGCAGCCTGCAGCCTTCACATCTCTGTGTCGAGGGGCTCCTGCTAGAGGAGAAGCCATGGGCAGTACATTCCAGGGCAGGGATTCAGGCCAGACTTCAGGCGCAAATCCAGGCTCGATGTTTCCAAATGCATGATCTGGGTAAACCCCTTATCCTTTTTGTATCCTGGCTTCTTCTTTCATAAAATGGCTATCTATAATACTTTCTTCTAGAGATGTCAGAAGATTACATCAAATGAGTAAAGCATTTATAGACATTCACCTGGAAAAGACTAAGAGCAGGGGGTTGTTGTTCGTATGATTCCTCCAAGTTCACTTCACTTCTCCTCCCTGATATTAATGTGTCTCTACAGCGCTCTTCCTCTCCTCACAGCAGTGCATAGAAACAGAGGCATCATCATCCTTTCATTTTCAATTAGGAGTGCAATCCGGTTACGAAGACAGACGCTCGGTCTAAACCAATGGGCAGTGATATTTCCCACGTGGGAATCTGAAGGCACTGCTGGTGTGATGCCCTGACGTAACCCACTGCTGAGGAGGTGGATTTGGGGAATGAAAAGTGATTGGTGATCACGTTTCCCCATGCTCGGTGGCTGCTTCACTCTCATCATCGTTTTAACTTCGTAATTGTGTGAACTCAAACCTTACATGATTATCTTTCATTATTAATAGATTTTATTCTGTGTGTATGTATGATAGATAACTAAATAGATAAATGATAGAGAGATAGATGGATGGGTAAACTAGATAACTAGGTATGTAACACAACAACAAACTAGCCCAGTTACTGTACCCACTTGCAGCCTTTTGACCAGCAGTGAATAATCAGCAATGATCTATACTGATTCTCTGTGCTTTGCTCCCCTTCCCCCAGCCCCAGGAAGGGGTTCTCGCCTTGATGTGGTGTAATCCCTCAGATGTGGTTGCCTGGTGGAGCCCAGATTTGCATCCCTCTTTAGGGGTCCAGAGCCTATGAAGGGAAAGTAGTGAGCTGAACTCTGGGATGCAAAGTAAGCAGGTCATGGCTTGCATGAACTTTATTAACTGGGAAGATGGAAAGTTCACAGCCAAGTGCACAAGCACAGAACTGCCTCTGTGGTCAGTTCTGCAGAAGAAGTGTAGGGGGTGCCAGGAGAGTGGGTGGGTAGACATGGCCTAGGGGTCCTGGGAGGCCAAGAAGAGACATCTGAGCTGATCTCTACAGGGCCAATAGGACTCAGCCAGGTAAACACAGAGAGACATCATGTGGGGGAGAGGACCAGATCGTGAAGGTCCCAAGCAGGCAGGCCGATGAAGTGTCCTAAGAACCGGAAGGTGGTTTACTTGTCACTTGTCCCACTTGAGGCTGACCAGGAGTGAAACAGTGTACTCTGGCGGCTGGGATCTACCCTGTGCCTCTTGTAGGGGGTGGGGCCAGTTCCTGGCTCCCCACAGTCTATGACAGGGAGTGTCGAGACCCAAACCCGGGGCCAGGAATCAACTCAATGCAATATGGAACTTAAAATTTATCTGGTTAAGATGGGGACAGAGCACCATGCCTGTGGGATGGCTGGGCCACCCTCAGCTCCCTTCGCATTCCTGAGCTTGGTTCTCTAGCACGGCCCGCAGGCCTGTGGACTCCCAACAGCCTTGCAGGAACCCCCTCACCCCCAGTACCTTTAGGGAGTCAGACAGATGCCTGTGTTGGCAGCCCAGACCCCTCCGCATCACAGGGGCATGCAGTGTTGGGGACAGCGCTGGGGAGGGGAGCACACCCACTGCCTGCCCACCAGCACACAGGGCCGTGTGTCACTAGAGGAGAAAGGGCAGGAACTGAAAGCCATACATAAGTCTCCTTACTTTCTGGGGGATGAAGGGTTTGAAAGACTAGAAGGAAGACTCCACTTTCTATTTCTTTTGAACATCTGGAACTCTACAGAGTGTTAATTTTTAAGCTGCCACTAGGAATGATGAAAGAAACTGGTTATCCATTTAGAGGGTGATTATCAAGTTGCAGCCTGCATGAAGTCAATTTTTATAGCTCACTCCTGACCCCCTGAAATGCAAAGTCTATAATGATATTTTGGGTAATGTTTCGAGTTCAGTCGTATAGCGATAAAGAAATCTTAAGTGCAAAGTGCTTCTCTCCTTCCCAAGTAAGCCCTTCTCTCAGCAAAATTTCACTTCAAGTGTCTTTTCATAATAAAATAATTCTGCATTCCAACCGAGAGCTCCACGCACTCCCTCACTCGTCCTGTGGTGAGAGCCTGCTTTTTCACCGCTGGGCAGGGTTTGCTAATGGGCACTTTATTGCTAAGTGTGCTGTCCCTTTGGGAGAAAAAATAATTTCATCCCCAGCGCATGCCTCGTCTCCAAGCCTACTGATCAGTGGTGTTATTATGCTTGCAAGAGTCATTTGTAAGCTTTTCAAGTGATATGCCAATGTCCTTTTTTTTTTTTTTTTCAGGTAGAAGAGAGAAAAAGTTAAGAGCAAAAAGCTATATATTGGGGGAGGGGCTGTGAGGAGAGTCATTGCAACCCAGTCGATGTTTATCTTCCAAGTGCCGTGTATCACGGAACACCCTGCCTGCTCCTTCTCTGGGCGTCTTCCAAAAGCAAGTGTGGCTCTTAAATCAGATTGGAGTGGAATCAGAGAGAAGCTCAAGTGTCCTCATGCTTCTTGTTAGCTGTCAGACGGAGGGAAAATTGCTGGAAGATTCAGAGCCTTTGTTTTCTCATCTCTGAAAAGGGAACAGCGATGCACTTTGTTCCTAAAGGGATGGCGAAGATGATGATACACATACTTCAGCCACGTCCGACTCTCTGGGCTGTGTAGCCTGCCAGGCTCCTTTGTCCGTGGGGAATTCTCCAGGCAAGAATACTGGCATGGGCTGTCATTTCCTCCTCCAAGAATTTTCCCGACCCCGGAATTGAACCCGCACCTCCCTCGTCTGCTACTCAGGCAGGTGGATTCTTTACCACTAGTGCCTGAAATGCTGGTGAAGATGAAATGACATGAGAAGGTGCAAAGGGCAGGGAGCGTGACCCTGAGTGTGAGTGAGAAATGCCTCTCTTCTCCTGCTCTGCTGTGTCTGTTTGCAGCTGCCTCTGTACCCCATGAATTGGCTGTTCCTTTGCCCTTTTACTGCTGGTGACAAGCCAGGTGGGGCAGAGACAGTGTCACCACCTTTCTTTCTTTTTCTCAAAACCTTGCAGAGTTTGTTATTAAAAAAAAGAAACATCTAGAATTCACATGTTACGTGCTCACAGCTTACATCTGTGAGAGGGGTGTGTGTGAGAAAGAGACAGTGTGTGTGTATGCGTGTGTTTGTGTGCTTACGTGAACCAGCGGTGCTTTCCATAAATGTTTTTGCAGGCGAATGAACTGCTGGCCAGGAGGTTGAGTCACCTGCTTGCAGATGCTTCTTAAATAAAAGTCACAACTAGGCTATGGATCCAGGTGCTCTTACCTCAGGTCCTGCCACTTCATGCTAAGAGAACCTGACATCTTTCTTGCCATTCTTTGGAGCTCTCGTGCTGAAAGAAATTAATCCAGCTTTCGAACATGATAGCCCAGAAATCGTTGATTAGAATGTTCATGAAACTCACTGTGAGGGAATCCCAAAGCCGTGGGTACCACTTTTAGGCAGGTATACTGTCCGCAGAGGGTGTTTCAGACTCAGCCTTGGGCTGTGGGGTCCACTTCCATTGCCCCCGCAAAGGGACTTTAAACCATCTTGGTGGTAAGTAGCTGGGTTCAGAAAGAATGAACAGACAACGAACTGCTGCCAGGCAACTTCTGTCATCTCCTCAAAGCTACACAAGGATGTCCTTCCCACAGATGAGGGAGTGGGTCCCCTAGCTTGACTGGCTGTGGACAGACTAGGGGAACGAAGGCAAGAACATTCCATCAGTATTTCCACTAGTAAAACACATAATTTATAAGTTGTTGTTGTTCAGTTGCTAAGTTGTGTCTGACTCTTTGCAACCCCATGGACTGTAGCGCTCCAGGCGCCCTTGTCCTTCACTATCTCCCAGAGTTTGCTCAAATTCATGTCCATTGAGTTGGTGATGTCATCCAACCATCTTGTCCTCTGTTGCCCTCCTCTCCTCTTGCCCTCGGTCTTTCCCAGCATTAGGGTCTTTTCCAGTGAGCTAGCACTTTGCATCAGGTGGCCAGAGTACTGGGGCTTCAGCATCAGTCCTTCCAGTGAATATTCAGGGTTGATTTCCTTTAGGATTGATGCAAGTAGATTTTTCTTTTACAGAGTCTTCTACTCAATGCTTTTGATGAACTTAATTCTTAAGAGATTTACAACTCTAGTAGAGTTGAATTGGTTTCCAACAAAGTTTCCAATTACCTTGCATGCATGCATGCTTAGTCACTCCATCATGTCTGATTCATTGTGAGCCTATTGACTGTAGCCCACCAGGCTCCTCTGTCCATGGGATTCTCCAGGCAAGAATACTGGAGTGGGTAGTGCGGTCACCACTTCACATGGAAAGACTAGTGGTCTCTTTGCTATTTCTGACACTGTCCTTCTAATCTTCTAAATCTGTGATTCTCACCTGGGGGCAGTTCTTTCTCTTCAATTAGGGCATGTATGGCAACATCTCAAGACATTTTTGGTTGTCACAACGAGGAGGAATGGGTGCTACTAGCAATGAGAGGGTAGAGTCCAGGGACCCGGCCAAACATACTACAGCGACAGCTCACCACAGATGTCAACATTTCAAAGGCTGAAAAATCCCACTTTAAAAACAGAAAGGGGCTTCCCTGCTGGCTCAGCGGTAAAGAACGCATCTGCCAATGCAGGAGATGTAGGTTTGATCCCTGGGTCAGGAAGACCCCCTGGAGAAGGAAATAGCTTCCCACTCCTGTATCCTTGGATGAAGGAAATGGCAACCCACTCCAGTATTCTTGCCTGGAGAATCCCATGGACAGAGGAGTGTGGCAGGCTCACTCTTTCCTCTCTACTTGTGTCAACATATGGAATGTCCCATACTAAAATGGTTTTAAAAAGCAGACAGTGCTCCAACCACAGAATTATGCCTACCAAGTTCTAACAGCTGGAGTCATGGCGTCTAATACTGTAGGTTACCTTGTACCCTGCCTGTAGCATCTGCCAGCCTCGTGATGGCTTCCCATCAGTTTGTATCTGGGAGTTTAAGCAGCTGCCTGTGGACATCAGGAGATTAGAGACAGAGCAGGAATTCCAGCTCAGGGCTTTCTAACCCCAGATTATGGCAGGGTTTCTGCTCCATCACTCTGGTGTCCACCTCCCCTTAAAACACAGGTGTTTAGTGTGGGAGCAGGGGAGCATGCATGCATCACAGGTGTGTATGCTAATCAGCTCCCTCCCAAGTCTGCACCTTGTCAACTAGTATTTGGACAGCTGAACCTCTAAGGAACCACAACATAAAGCCTGATTCCTATCCTGGGAGTTGTAAACTAACCCCAGGTTAGGAGTGTAAACATTTTCCCCCTGGGGAAGAGCTGTTTTTAGCTGATTACAAATGGGAGAGGTTGGCAGCTGTTAATATTGATGGTTATTCCTTGAAAAATGACTTTGAGGTATGACTAATCAATTGTCTCTCAGAATGAAGAATCGAACAGGCTGCTCTTCGGGAATCTCAACACAGATTTTTAAATCTGTGCTTTACAGAAGAGGCAGGAAAAATGAGCCAGACCTTTGGCACAATGATGAGTTGTTCAGAGTAAATAAAGCAATTATTAGCATCTAGGTTGGACCTCAGATTTATGAAATTTCTTTTTTTTAAAAAAAAAACTTGGATGTTGTCACTGTTTTGCATTTCATTAAATGTGGTTCCATGAAACATTCTGGCCAGTGTACTGAAGTGTGCTTCTTGGCACTGCATTGAGAGTTAACAAGAGCTGGGACTTTTTTTTTTTTTTTCCCCCAACTCGGTAAATAAGTAGCTTTCCCTCAGCTGTAAACATCTGGAGGATTTAGGCCCTGGCTTGTCACAGGACTTGCTTTGCTGTGTCTAAAATTGATGCTTGCATGAAAGGCGCATGGCCATGAGCTGTTTTACTGTGAGAGGGGTATGTGAGGGGACCCTGGCTGGGAACTGGGGTCTGGACGTACGGTGAGCAGACTCTAGGGTGACTTCTTGGAGTCTGTGCCCGGGTAATCCCTTCTTCTTGAGTGTGGACATGATCGGTGGCTTACTTTTATCCTATTAAATACGGCAAAGGGTATGGAATGTCACATCGATAATTGCCTTAAAAAAGATGGTACTGTTTTACTCTCTCCCTCACCGGTTTTGTGAAAGCAAGTGATTGTGTGGCAGAACTTGGTCCCCAGCATGGTCAAACAGCAAGGAGCTGAGAGCTCAGTCTGTCAGCCAGAGAGGCTGAATTCTGCAACAACCATGCTCTCCTCTGTAAATGCAGTCATTGTTTTTGGAGCCTCTTGATTAGCCTTTGTCATGATAAACACTGCAAGGATGATTTCCTGGCCTTCCCAGGTGAATCAGTGGTAGAGAATCTACCTGCAATTCAGGAGTCTTGGGTTCGAACCCTGGATTGGGAAGATCCCCTTGAGAAGGGGATGGTAACCGACTCCAGTATTCTTGCCTGGAGAACGCCATGGACAGAAGAGCCTGGCTGGCTACAGTTCATGGGGCTGCAGAGTCTGACGTGACTGAGCGACTGAGCATGCAGACACACACTGTGGAGTGACTGGAGGGTTTTCAGCTGGGGATGGAGTGGAGTTTGTAAAGCCTCACTGTGAGGAGGTGTGCCACCTTGTTTTTGATCTGTGACACCCCACTGGCCTGTGAGAGACATGTGAATAGGGGCTGAGTCTCTTTTTGATTTTTTTTTTTTTTTTTTTTTTTGCTGCACGGGTCTTAGTTGCATTGCCGCCTGTGGGCTCTTAATTGAAGCACGTGGGATTTAGGTCCCTGACCAGACATTGAATCTAGGCTCCCTGCATTGGGAGCGAGAATCAGCCACTGGGTCTCCAGGAAGGTTCCTTGGGGCTACATTTCAACCCCTTAGGACAGAATCCTGCTGTTACAAATGTGGGCATGAGACTGTTTTGGGAAAGAGAAAGAAAGAAGGAAAAGAGGGAGGGAGGGAGGAGGGAAGGAAGGGAGTTGGCAGGAACCCAGGCTGCTGCCCTTCTGCCTGGAGCACGTGTGGGTTTGGGGTCTTTCCTGGCTGTTCAGTTTAGTTTTGGCATCTGCTGCATTTGACATGTCTCTAAATTTGATACTCTTTTCTCCCCCCTTGTAGTTTATACCAAATTTCCTTACCTTGGGAATTCTGAGTCTTTCCATCTGGGGAAAAGAATATTCCATGTTTTTGAAGCTCTAAAACAAAATTTATAAGAGTTCTTTTTCATTCATTATTTTTTTGTTCAATTTTGCATTTCTTTTACTGATTTTATATTGGAATCTTTATCTCAGCATTTTAAATTAGAACCAGTCTGCATCCTAGGCATTCCTGGAGTCAGAATGCAGTAATCAGTTGCAAAGATGAGCAGGGCTCTTGCCTGGCTGTATGTTCCTGCCCTAGCGTTTAGCCATGTACACACACATTCTCAAAGCAGCCGAATTTCTGGCCGTATCTGGCCAGAGCAGCCTTCCATGGCAGCTTCATTTCTTGGCCTCAAAGCGACCGCATTTTTCACCTTGTAATGATTTAGTTAATGCATCTGTTAAATAATGCAGTCACTTTTATAAATTCTCCATCCATCTATATGGGAGAGAGTATCATCTGAACAGCCATATGGTTGACTTTTTAATGAGTGCAAAATACCTGGATGTCACATGGAAAGTTCTGGATGGGCACACAAATCAGGCATCATGATTTCCTGTTAAATACCAAACCCAGATAACATCCTCTCCTCGGAGACCATTATTATGTGGTTGTATATTTAAAAAAGGGAACGGTTCATGGAGAAGGCACAAAGCAGCAGTGCATACTTAATAGCTCGTTCCAAGGAGCAAATTAAGCCTGGAACTGTCTACATATTAAAGTTAGCAGAGCGGGTCCTGAGTATTAAACATAGAAATTTCTGAGAGAGAGAGGGTTCATTCTTTTACATTGACTCAATGGTGAAATAAAGTGAACTCTGACAATGTGATTTAGCAAAGACTCTAAAACATAACATGTTGGAATGGCTGTGTATCAAAAGGTATTTTTCTGTTCTATTACCTTTAATGAATAGCTTAGATCACTGAAGATATTCAGTGAGCTATGGCTCAGTGCATTTTTGATAAGGAGATGAAAAGCATTACAGGTTTTGGTGTAATTTTATTTGCGATGGGGTTGTGTGCTTGATGTCACGTATATACAAAACTACGTGTATCGACACATAGAATATACATATTTGTTTTCACATATGTCCATGTGAATATTTTACCTGTTGGGACTTCCAACGAATTAGAATCAGTTTGATAGTAAAGAGTTCTATTGTATTTTTTTCATCTTAAATAAATAGAAGTGCGCAAAACCCTTTATTGGAAATTCACTGAAAGGAGACGTGTTATCAAATTAGTACCCAAAGGGCCAGCTGGCAATGCGTGATGAATCTATCTCAGATGACTCAGTGCTCTGTGAAAAAGGCGCCAGTCTTTGAGCCCTTGGCCCTGTGAGGACTAAACGTCTCCCATTCCACAGTCTCAAGCAGAGTTGAAACCAACACACCCTTATTTTCAGAGTTAATGTGAAGTTTCAATTCGCCTTCTGGTCAAAGTGTCTTTTGGCTGCTGGGCGGGGCAGCCCCCTCTGTCTTCTCCCCACACCTGGACTCCCTACTAGCTCCACTGCCGCCCCTCATCCTGTATCTTGCAGTCCTCTCCCGGGCTGGGCTAATGTGCCTCAGCAAGAGCCACAGCTTTGCTGGCTCCTTTGTCCCCCTACAGAAAGGCACTCTTAGATCCCCTCCTGTCTAATCCTGTGGACTTTTCTCAATCACAGCTCAGTTCTTGTACTCTGGCTTTATTTTCCGGCTAGGACACCCAAGTGTGTTAGTTGCTCAGTCGTGTCCAACTCTTTGCAACCCTATGGATTGTAGCCCGCCAGGCTCCTCTGCTCATGGGATTCTCCAGGCAAGCATACTGGAGTGGGTTGCCATCGTCTTCTCCAGGGGATCTTCCTGACCCAGGGATTGAACTCAGGGCTCCTGCATCTCTTGCGCTGCAGGCGGATTCTTTACCATCTGAGCCACCAGGGAAGCCCAAAACACCCAAACTGACTTGAAAAGCCTGAACCTGGTCCACTTGTCCATATCAATCTAAGGCTTTTCTGTCTTCTGAAGCTCATTCATTCATGAGACACATTTTATTGACATCCTCTGGATTGGAGGCACTGTCCCAATGTCAGGTGTAGGTATGGCTGCGAATGAGACTGACAAGGTTCCTGCACAAATGGAGCTTCCTTCTAACCAGAGGAGACAGTAAGCAGTTAACTGGTAGAGAAACTGATGTCATGTGGTAGTCAGTCCTGTGGGTGGTGGCGAGCCAGGATCACCCCGGCTTAGGATTCCTCATCTAGCCTCCGCATGCTCTCATCACAGCATGTACCATATCATAAGAAGAGAGGCCTTTCTGCTGCAGAGTAAGCTCTCAAGGGCAGAGCCGTGCTGCTCTGATCTTTTCATACATAGCATGGTGCCTGCTGGGCGGCTTCTGGAAAATAAATTCAGTAATCCAACCCACAAATATTTACTGAACTCTTGCTATGTGGTTTGCCTTATTCTAGGTACCAGAGAGCAAGATGAGGGAGGCCTCTGCCCCTGTGGAATTACCTGGTGGCATTAGGGCTAGAGAGGAGGCCTGATAAACAGCCCTGGACAGCTGGGAGGGAAGCACCTGTGGCTGGGCTGTGAGGAAATGGGTACAGCGCAGTGATTCTTGGACATGCGTGAGCTTAGGAATCACTTGGAGCCCCAGTCACAGAGTTTCTGATCCGGGAGATCTGGCTGGGGCCTGGGAAGGTGCATTTGGAACAAGCTCCCAGGTGCTGCTGCTGGTGGTAGTGTACACAAAACACTCTGTGATGATGCTTGTGGATCCCTGGAGCAGGGAGGAAGAGGGGGAAGGCGAGATGGGGGGAGAGAAGGAGAAGGGGCAACAGGGCAAAGTCCCTGAGGCCAGGGGCAGCCTGGTCTTGGGACACACGAGGCCTGGGCCTGGGGTTTGAGAAGCAGGGAGAGGGCACAGTGCACAGGAGGTTTGGCTGGTGGCTATAATGGCCCGCTTGAGGGATCCAAGCTAGTCTCCCTATCTTTGCCAACTGATTAGCAACCTTAATTCCACCTGGGGCTTCAATACTCTTTGCCTTGTAACATCACAGTCTCACAGGATCCAGAGAGTTGGGGTTGGGTCTTTGTTGGGGACATTGTTTTGTCGACCACATCCTGCATACTTTTAAAATAAACACTGCAGTTGTGGCTCAGAGAATAACAGGGAGAAAAATGGAATTAGGGAGGCCAATGACTGGGCTGCCACCTTGGTCCTGGTGAGAAGCGGCCTTGCCTGAACTGGGTTGGGGTTGCAGAGAGGTGGACATGTAACCTTCTTGGGAATATAATGGGATGCTGACAGGATGAGCGTGGGGTGAGACAAGGAGAGATATAAAGGAACGGGGGGCGATGCTGTGAACTGGGGGAGGGCAAGAAAGAGAGGATCAGAGAGTCAGGAGGAGGTTAATGTTGTTTAATCTAACCAATCACCAGTTATACACTAGCTTTGGAAACACACTAACTTAACTTTGTGAACAAGACAGGAAGCTCAGGCTGGAAACATCTCGCGGACTCTGTCACTCTGTGGGTTGGTACTTACTGATTTTATGGGGTAAAAGGAATCTATATCAATTCTGGAATGTTCCATAAAAAAAAAAAAAACAAGCTATTTGGAGACCTAACTTAAGTGGCAGGCTGACCTGAGTTTGAACCCTAGCTGGGAGGTCCCGAGACCACCCTCAGAATCCCCTTCATCATAAGTAAAATGGGTCTGAGAAATCTATTTTAGGGTGCTGTGAAGATTGGCTATTCTGTCTGTAAATGCCTGTCTCTGCTCTGAGGAGTCTGTCCCTGTGTTCCTGTGGCTTCCATTGCTTTATAATGGGTAGGGAAGCCTTGGTTCTTCCAAGAGTAATTTTAGGCAACAGTCTTTTGGGCATGATTTTGAATTAATGACCCAATTAATGTGGTCCATGTAGATGCTCCTAAGAACAGCCTTGAGTTGTGAAAATAAGTTGTTGTTTTTTTTTTTTTTAAATTTTGGCATCCTTAGAAATTATTCTTATCACTCCCTTTTCAGGATGGGCCAGCAGGTATTTAGATAAGTTTTTCTAATTATGTACCAGAGGATCTTTGTAAACATAAAGCAACTCTTTTTGAGAGGTAGAGATCACTAAATATCAAACAATACATTACCTGTTGTTTTCTTTTTTAATATAAATTTATTTATTTTAATTGGAGGTTAATTACTTTACAATATTGTATTGGTTTTGCCATACATCAACATGAATCTGCCACAGGTATACACGTGTTCCCCATCCTAAACTGCCCTCCCTCCTCCCTCCCCGTACCATCCCTTTGGGTCATCTCAGTGCACCAGCCCCAAGCATCCAGGATCATGCATCGAACCTGGACTGGTGATTCTCTTTCCTCCTCCAGTAATATTCTCCTCGTCTCTGTGTATTTTCCCATCTGGGTACACAAACAAGAACCTTGTAAAAAGTGAAAGCCCTACTAATATGTTTGTTTTTTCAAACGGTTGGCAGTGAGCGAGCAATTAACAAGTCCGATCTCAGTTTTGAATGCAGCCGTGCATTCTGGGCAGCCATGCTTGACAGGCTTCCCAACCTGCAGACACTGGGAATTTATTTTTCCATCTATATTCATGACACTCATGATCTGAAATGGCCATTCTAATGTCCCCCCACCCCTCTTTGCAGCAAATTAGTGGAGTCAATGGCTTCTGGCCCCAAGGTCTCATCTGTCGAGCCAGATGCAACCTGGATGGCAAGTTCCCTTCCAGCATCAGAGGGACACTCTGGTACTTTATGGCATTCTGGATATGAAGGGATCCTGACAGGCCTTCTCCACAGACTGGGACGGGGCCAGCTTCATGGAGCAGCTGTCCCCACTCCTGTCCCTGAGATGTGACGTCCGTGGTGAAAGTGGCTGCTGGTGGTCCCTCACAGAGTGGGGATGGCCAGAGGGGAGGGGTCCATGGGGCTCTGCATCAGCATGGAGGTTATTCTTGGTTTTGAGGGGCAGTCAACAAATTTCAAACTCCTGCTTTCACTGTGATTATTTATGTAGTAACCTAAGGTTGTTGTGTCTGGCTTTTTATATTCAACACCATTTTAATAATACTAAATGTGGTATACACAATATATGATTTTTTTTGAAAGAAGACTATGTCTTTTTCTTTTTTAAAAATTAATAATTTATTTACTTGGTTTTGCCAGGTCTTAGTTGCACCATGGGGGATATAGTACCCTGAGAAGGGACTAAATCCCAGCCACTGGACCACCAAGTCCCCCATATATGGCTTTTACAGAGTTGAATATAAATAGAATGTAGAATCCAGAGGTATAGGCACATACATGGTTTTCAAAGTAGGATGTAGATTATGGAGAGAAGCAGAGGGTAAGTTACTGTTTTCTTCATTCCTTTCATTTTATTATCATTTTCTATAAGTAATATTTTTAGCTTTTCGTTATTTTGTTTTGCATGTATTCTTATAGAGATGTGTGTGTATTCATCACAATGTCATTCATATAATACTTCTACATCATGTTTACAAACATCTCCATCGTCTATGTGCACATCTGAGAAGCCTGATTGAGATGAATACTTTCATTGTAAATGTACCTTTTCCTTATTTAACTATGAAATATTTCAAATGTATAAAATAGCACGTGTGCTCTGCTTATTTAACTAAGAAATACTTCACATGCATGAAATAGCACATGTACCAACACAAGAAATAGCACATGTACCACATGAATGCGTTTAGAAAACAATGGTGAATGGATGCTCCACCTACTTAGTTGAAGGAAGTGCTAGGTCAGTGTGATGAGGTTTGGAACTGATCATGAGATTTAATAAGGTGGTCCCTGGTGTTGTGGCTGAGCAGCTGATATGGGCAGAGGGTATGAACACCAGCTGTGGAAAGGTTTAGGGAGAGTAAGAGAGCAGGAGTGGTGAGCAAGTGTAACCATTGCTCCTGAGAAGTTCTTCTATGAAAGAGAGGTGAGAGATGAGCTCATTGCTGGAGAGAGAGGTGAGCTGAACTGAGAATGTTTTTAAGATGAGAGGAATTTGAGTACATTTGTTTGTAGTGGGAATGAATCTGTAAAGAGGAGAAAGCTGATGACGCAGAAAATGAAAGGTTGCAATGGCTCAGTGATGCTCTTGAGTCAGGGAGAGTGGCTGGGCTCCAGGGCCCATGCAGAGTCTCCCACCTTAGGAAGATGTTGGCTTGTAGCAAGAAGACAGATGGAAGACACGTGATGGGCAAATACAAGCTGAAACACGTGCTGGTGAGGATCCATTCCTGTCTTCTGGGTGCATCTCATGTTCAGTGAACAAGGAAGTGAGTTGAGAGCAAAAGTCGGGAAGAGGTGTTGGGGTCTGGAGAGAGAGGAGGTGTGAGCGAGAGTGGGGAGGGGCTGGGCTGAGAGGCGCTGCAGCATAGTCGAGCAGTCCCCAGGGCCCTTGAGAGGTGAGTCGACTTGAATTTACAGTGAGACCAGTAAGTGTGTTTCTAGATTTTTCTCCAACCATATTCAGCTGGGTGAGTGCAGACCTGAGTTGGCAGAAAGTGCTTTAATCTGAGCTGGAGTCTTTCTTGGGGAGAGGGAAAGGGAGTTGAGAATCCAAGAGGATTAATCTGTACAAGGAGCGGGTAGAGACTTGAGGGGTCTCCATGGACTTTAAGTCTCTAGGATTTTGAAGAATGGCTGGAGTTTGGCTGTAAAATGTACCTGGCTGTGATACCCAGCCAGTCAGCATTTGTATCAAAGTGCCTTCATTTATTACATGTGTGATTTCAGAGTCATTCGTTAACTTACCTGGACCTCCAATTAATCCATTGGTAAAATGAGAATGATTATACCTTTTGAAAGAGATTGTTGTGAGGGTTGAAGAGGTAACATTTGTGAATGCTTAGCACAGGGCTGGCCCATAGCATGAGCCCTGCAAATGTTAACTATTATTATTAGTTGCAGTGTTATGACTCAGGCTTCCACGGTGGCTCAGCGGTAAAACAAAAAAAAAAATTTGTCTGCAGTGCAGAAGCCACATAAGCTGAAAGTTTGATCCCTAGATTGGGAAGATCCCCGGGAGGAGGGCATGGTGACCCACTCCAGTATTCTTGCTTGGAGAATCCTATGGACAGAGGAGACTGGCGGGCTACAGTCCATGGGGTCGCAAAGAGTTGGACACGACTGAAGTGACTTATCACACAGTAGTATAATCGTGCTGTCATCATTAGCATCAATTAGGGTGACCAGCAGTCCCCAGTAGCCTCAGCTTCTCCCAGTTCCAGTGTTGGAAGTCTCTGGTCCAGGAAAGCCCTGAGCTGGGGAAACATCCCAATGTGCCAGAGTCGAGCCCTGCCCTGCACTGTGGGGTGAGAACCCATTAGCTTTAGAGCTCACATCCTGTTCTCACAAGTCAAATGGTGTCATCAGAGTTTACAAAACCCAGCCACACACCCTCCACAAGCACCCCAGACCCACTGGGACACAGAGTCTCCATTCTTCCCTGGACAGTGTCCATCAGATTGGTCATTTGAGGCAACTGAAGGTAAACATTTCTTCACTGTGGAAACATTTTAGCATGAAAAACGCTTGGAGTCTTGGTTTCCGCTCTCCTCTGGAAGCACTATCGTTTGGAGGAGGCCAAACAGCTGTTAGTTTCACTCTTGCAAACCAATCATTTCTAAATAGAGCGATACCACAATCTTAATTTTCCACTCAATGGTGAAAGCAGTCGCATTATTCAAAATTATTCATCAGCACTTAGTAATTCACATTCTAGAGCAATCTGGGAGTGCTTTAATGTATATATTACAGGCGAGATTTATAGTGGGAATTACAGTATGGCAAATCATTCTTTAAAATGGTGCTTAAATCACACAAATTTAAAATACTAATTATGCAGAATATATTCTGAATTTTTAATTCCTACCTTTGTTTAACAATACTCTCATTACCAACTTCAAAAATGGGAGAGCTATGTCTTCAGAAACACTCAGTCTGAATCCGTCCATAATGGAAACAACCCATATTTTTACTACATTGCTTTCGCCCCAATGCCCCCATTAAAAAAAAAAAAGTGAATAATGATCATTTAAAAGTCACAATCATTACAGGATAATGAAGCATGGAATTCCATCCTGAGACAATATTCATCTCTGAGAAGTGCTTGAGAAGGCTTTGATGGCCATGAAATAACTATTTAAGTTAAAAGATAAAATTTAAGAAACATTTCTGTGAACCACGGAGCTCTGAGAGAAACATTATCATCATTTGCTTTCTCATGTGCCCCCACCAGCGGAGAACCTCTGAGAGAATTTACAACCCGTGCAGTTTCCTTACCTTTCAAGAAAGGCTGATCCACTTCTTAAAACCCGGGAAGATGCTCCTCATTTCTCTCCCGGAGTCCGGCCAGAGGCCAGACAGGAGGGGAAGATGCCTCATTAACACACCCTCTGTTCCTAAAGGCCGCTCTCAGGGTACATTAAAGACAAGGCTTTCTTTTCTTTTTTTTTTTTAAATCTGATCATAATGTTATGGGAACTCTCTTTTTTTATTTTTTTAAATTTTTTTAGTTTTTTATTTTTTAAATTTTAAAATCTTTAATTCTTACATGCGTTCCCAAACATGAACCCCCCTCCCACCTCCCTCCCCACAACATCTCTCTGGGTCATCCCCGTGCACCAGCCCCAAGCATGCTGCACCCTGCGTCAGACATAGACTGGCGATTCAATTCTTACATGATAGTATACATGTTAGAATGCCATAAGGCTTTATTTTCAAGGAGCTCCACACAGCACCTGCCTCAGCTCCACATTGCTCCTGCTCTCCTGCCCCTCAAAAGTGGTGGTTGCCTGTTGATGAGCGGAATATCTCAAAGTCATTTTCATCTCAGCCTCAGAGCCTGGAATAGCAATTGTGTGGGTGGAGGGGAGGTAGTGAGTGACTAGACCCCCACCCACATGACTCTTCAACACCCAGCTAGTCAGCAAAAGAGTGGGTGCTTCTCGAAGGCTATTCCTTCCGGAGTATAGCCAGCATACTGGGATCAGAACCCACAGCTAAACATTCAAACTCTTTTCAACAGTAAAGAAAACCTTAACTGGACATAGGAGCCTGGTGAACAACAGTCCATGGGTCAGAAAGAGTCAGACATGACTGAGAAGCTAAGCACATACCTGCCCTCGAGACTTCCCTGTGAGTTAGACTGGTGGTGTCTTGAGGCTGGACCCTGAATCGCCCGCAGCCTCTCTCCTGCATAGCACAGAACTGAGAACGTAATCACCTGGGAAATTTCTGGTGAATATTTGCTGGTTGAATGTGTGAGTAAGCGTGTACCCAAACGAGTACCCAGGGATAGCACCTGGTGCTACAGTTTCTCATTGGTAACGGGTGTCCTGGGTGCAGGGCTTGGCCTGCTCTGGGGAACATTCTCTGCTCTAGAACTTTCATGGTGGAGTTGTTCTTGACTAGCATTTTGGACTCTCATGTCATCAGCTTAAACATGAGCCAAAGCCTAGAATATGCCCAGATCATTATTCCCGTCAGCTCCATGGGTCCACCTCCACCAGGGGAAGACATGTTAGGACTGGCTCCTAACTCTCGGTGGCTGGTCTGGCATTTTCAGTGTTTGAATGAGTTCTTAAATTTTCTCTTCTTTGGAAAAATGTATCTCTCCTCCTGCCCCCAGCCTAAGCCACACATTTTGCATTTCTTGTTTGCTGCCTGCCATTTCCCAGATCACCTTTCCTCCTGGATCCAGATCACACAGAGCCTTTGAACAGAGATGTTTCAGGGGATGCGCGCTGCAGCCTGTTTCCGGCCCTGCGGGTGGGAATGCTGACCTGATTTTTTTTCTTTTCAGGAGTAGCTGATTCAGATTAATCAGTTAGCAGCTGGCACTTTATGCTGACTCTAGGAAGAGCCTCAAAGATTCAGGTTTAAATTGGAGAAGAGGAGGAGAGAGAGGAGAGAGACAAGTGACAGTAAAAAGGTAAGGAGGATAAAATGACTTTTTCATTTATTATTATTACCATTATTTCTCCCAGGGAGAGGCTGGTCATTCGTTAAATTCCATGACTGTGTTCAGTATAAACATCAGTATTTAAGATTGTCCTGTGAAGTGTCTACAGCTGAACTTGACCTTTTCTCTGATGTTGGTGGAAGAGGACAGCCTCTAAGACAGTCCCTAAGGATCCCACCTCGTGGGTCTTCACTAGCCTTGAGTGTAGGTGGCACCTGGTGATGGTTCTCTGGTTGACAGAAGGTGGCCAAGGCTATGGAAGGTCACTTCCAAGATAAACTTCTTCTCTTGCTCACCATCTTGTGCTCTTTCTGGTTGCCCTGTCTCTGTATCTCTTTTCCTCTTTCTGCTTCTTTCTGTCTGTCTCTCATGACCAGCTGCCATGTCTTAAGGACACTCGACCAGCTTATAGAGGTGCCCGTGTGGTGAGGAACCAGTGTGCTTGGTCTCTTGACTCTTCCGAGACTCCAGAGATGGTGGTGACCTTGGATGTGGAGGCTTTAGCCCAGTTGAGTCAAGCCCTCCAAGAAGTAGAAAACGCATGTGTGAGTTCCAGTTGGCAAGTCTGAGGTTCCTCCATGTCAGATTCCACACCCACACACATGACTGTGGATTGTGTAGGGTCCACAGCTGTGGGTTGTGTAGGACTTGCAGTGTTTATTATGGAAACAGTCTGCATGTAGTGTTGTTCAAGGCTCAACTGTGTGTATTTAAATTGTGCAGCATGATGATTTGCCATCCAAATACATTGAAATATTTACCACAATCAAGTTAGTTGACATATTTGATACCTCACAAAGGTGATTTTTGTGTTTGTGTGCATGTGATGAGAATGTTCAAGATCTACTCTTTGCAGATTTCAAGTAGACAATGCAGAGCAACTAACTGCAGTCACTATGGTGTCCACCAGCTCCCGGAACCTACTCACCCTGTAACTGGAAGTCTGCACCCTCTCATCAAACTCTCCCATCTCCCCCTACCCCTACATGGCACCACCATTGTGCTCTCTGTTTCTATGACATGGTTCACAATTGGCAATATATGGAAACAGCCTCAGGGTTAAAATTAATGAGTGGATAAAGATGTGGTATAAATGTAGACTATTTATTTATGCAATATTTAACTATGCACACACCCACTCCAGTACTCTTGCCTGGAAAATCCCATGGACAGAGGAGCCTGGTAGGCTGCAGTCCATGGGGTTGCGAAGAGTCAGACACGACTGAGCGACTTTCACTTTGACTTTTCACTTTCATGCACTGGAGAAGGAAATGGCAACCCACTCCAGTGTTCTTGCCTGGAGAATCCCAGGGACAGTGGATCCTGGTGGGCTGCCGTCTATGGGGTAGCACAGAGTTGGACGCGACTGAAGCGACTTAGCAGTAGCAGCAGCAGCAGCAACTGTGCGCACAATGGAATATTACTCAGCCATGAAAAGGAAGGAAATCCTGCCATTTGGAGGGCGTTATGCTGAGTGAGAGAACCACCAAACACAGACAAATACGGCATTGTCTCACTTACATGTAGAATCTTAAAAAATCCTGAAACATCAGTGGCTCACTTCCCTGAAGCTTGTGAGCAGACCTCTTCAGATCTGACCCCAGTGCAGGACAGGATGGTTTGCTGGCAGGGCTCTGAGGTTGAGCAAAGTGATGATCTGACAATTGATGCTGCCCTTTGGGTACCAGAAGACTAGCACAGGCTGTGCTGGGAGACCAGTAGAGCAAGAGGCCCAGCTGGGGGCCTCCATCACTGAGACACAGGCCACAGGTGGTCTCTTGCTGTGGGGATGTGGAGGGGGGGGGGCGCAGAATTAGCACTACAGCAGGCTGAGCAGGGGGGAGGGTGCAGAGCCATGGTACTGCAGGTTTGCATATACTCAGCAAGTGGCCTGATTTCCCACATTCTTGTTGTAGAATATTAACTCTCTTGACAGATGAACAAAGCTTACATTGTCCCTGCTTAAGAGGCTCGGGCTGCAGGGAATTCACCCTGACAAGGGGATGGAAATCTGAGTTCCACTATGGAAACAGACGTCACACCTTTTGTTCAAGCTGGTGTGTAAATTAAACACCGGCTACCTCTCAAGCCTGGCTGGGTGCTGTCACCGTGGCGAATCTGTGGGTTCCTGCCAGACTGTGGTCATCACGCTCGGCATGGAGGGGATGGTGTGCTGGACCGTATTCTTGCTCTCTGCAGCCCTCATTGGGTGATTAAACAGATATGCCCCTTTTCTTAATTGTGTGAAATGGATAAAGAAGCGCTATTGTGATTGAAACTGAATCTGGCCTAATTAAGATGAATCTCTGTGCAGCTCTGCAGCCCCCTGGACAGCCAGGACTCTGTTCCCTCTTGACCTTCAGAGGCTCAGGCTCCATGGGATTGGAGTGGAAGCTGAGTTAAGAAGCCAGCTGGCCCCTCGTGATGCTGCTTCTTCATAAACTTGGTTGATGAGATTCCTGGCATGTTGGACAGGGGTTGGGAGAATGTCTGTTACAGTGCGCCCCTGAGATACAATCTGTCTGGCTTTTCCCTTCCAGTTTGTTAGTATTACATGGGCCAGAATAGACCCAAACCAAGAGTTGTGTGTGTGTTTGTCTGTATACTATTTATTGAAGAATAGCAGGCCTATAGAAAAACACACAGAGCTTTAGTGGCCAGATAATGGATTTTCAGAAACTGAACACAACCTGTGTAAATACCTCAAATCAGGAAACGCTTGACCACAGAATGACCCCCTGAGACACAGTCTCTTGCTTGTGAGTCAGCCACTTGTGCTGCTGTGACGAGCTGCCACAGCCTGTGTGGCTTAAACCACAGAAATTTGTTTCTCACAGTCCTGGAGACTGGAAGTCCAACCTCGGGGTGTTGGTATGGCTGGACCTGGTGAGGCTCATTTGTTAGTCTGAGCATGGCTGTGTCTTCATGTGGTGCAGGCAGCAGGCTGAGGGTAGGGGGTGGGGAGAAACAGAGCTCTCCTGTGTCTCTTCCTACAAGGGCACTAATCCTATCATGGGGGTCCCATCCTGGTGATAGTCTCACACTCTGATGACAGAGGAGCCATTTTCTTTACACATGGACTCTCTGTATAACTTTAATTTCTTGGCTTGGAGTCTTTCTTAAGGAGCTTGAGGGAACACAGTAAATCCATCTTCCCCGAAAAGAATCACTGAGATTCCTAGTTGGAAATTCTTAAACCAATGCCAACCTCATCTTCTTTTCTGTTTTTTCTCTGCAAGAGTATAAGTATCTACTTTTCTGTAAACACACACGCACACACACATACACACACAACACAAACCCCCACACACATATACACGCATGAAGGCACACACAATCTCTTCTACTGTGTGTACTCTTAATTTAGTGGAGCAATCCCTTCTTAGACTATTCAGCAAGTTATTCACACTAAAACCCCTGCAGCTTTCTAAAAGATGTATTTCATTTTTTTTTTCTGTGTGTCAGACAGAATTAATCAAAGTGCTAATGATTGTTCTGCAGGTGTTATTTCAAAAACAACCAATGCCCCCCAAATCATTAAATTTAGAGGGAGACTTTTGATTACAGGAGCTGATGACTATTATTTCTAAAATAGAAGAGATGAAGAGTGACAAAACCCAATGACACAGCCATCAGGTCAGAGCTAAATTTATGCAGGTTTGAAATCTGTGAGGTTCTCACCTCACCTTCTCTGTTTCTTATATAGTGACTTGTGAGTGCATATATGCTTAGATATTTATAACTGTTACCCTGATGATTGGGGGAGGGATTGAAGGGATTAAGATGCAGAGATTTATTCAACAACATTATTGAAGCGCTAATGAGAGATTGACTCAACCCTATTAAAGATGGATTGGACACAAGACTCTTCCCACTGGATTTTCCATTTTACCCAAGGCATGGAGTTTAAATCCATAAGTACCTGCCTATATGCAGAGTCTCAGAATTGACAATATATTCACATGAGCACTTAAGTATTGGATTCTGTGATGGGAAGAGGCCCCAAGGGACAAATAGAGGGGCCGCAGTGCCTTATTTCCTCAGATTCTTTAAAGCATTAATGACTCCCTAGGAATTTGGTTCCAGATAGAGAAAAATAATCTTCCTCTTTTTTTAAAAAAAATCCCTCACTCTACCCCAAATCATGTTACCTCATCTCAATTTCCAACACATCCTGGAGAGCTTGAATTTGGGACTCATTAAAAATTTGCACTGCCCCAAATTGTAGCAAGGAGAATAAGACAGAACCTGCCCTTGTAGAATATTCTAGAAGGTTGTTTCTACTTTGTGAAAAACTGTGCTCTATCTCAGGGACTCTCAACTGGATGTGATTCTGCCCAGGGTGGGGATGGGTACTTGACAACACCTGTCTCAGGTTTGTGTCCTGACTTGAGGGCAGGAGTCTCTCTTTTGCTGTGTCCTGGCACCCAGGACAGTCCCTGGCAGAGTTGGTATGGAGTAAGTATTTGCCAAGTCTGTATCTTTTGAAGGAGGAGACACCTAAATCCAGGAGGAAGTGGCTGAACATCCCCTGTGTTCTGGGCATTGCTGATGCTGGGGGAGGTCCTCCTCCAGTCTTCGACCCCAACCCAGAGTGACTCAAGCTTCTGCTTCCTCACTTTTAAAGCTGTGCGTCAGGTTTATAATTTGGACAGGGACAAAGGGGGGAGGGAGTGAGGGCAGTGGCTGAGGACACCTGCAGCCAGGCTGCCTGCATCTGAGGGGTCCTGTCTTCTGGGGCTGCTCTGCACTGCACTGAGTTAGCACGTGTGAGGACTTAGTGTAGTAGCCATGCCCACAAGCGCTGTTTCCCTGTTGGCTGTCACTGCTGTGGGAGCTTGTTGGGAAATACTAGCATTTCCAAAAGTTCATCGTGAGGAAGAATCAGAGCTCTCGGCTAGACCTCTTATGCTGATTTGATTGTGTATTTGGAACTTTGATTTTGAATTATGTCCTGGGAGGGGATGCTGTGTTCTTTCCAGTGCAGAGAATCTCTGCAAGTCTTAATACAAATGCTGTGTTGATGGAAAAATTTGGAGAAGGAGGACAGTGGGGAGGAGGGAGGGCCAGCCGAGGGTGGACCCAGGCCCAACCATGTGCCCTGATGGGGGCAGTGACCCAACCCAGTCCCTCCTCACATCTTGCCCCAACTTGGCCCCAGAGGTTGAGCTCGGTTCCCTGCCTGGTCCAGGAGCTCTTTGTCCCCCGATTCTGTTTCCATCTGGCCCCACTTCTCACTTTGCTAATGGATCTAACTCTGGTCTGGACTTAACTTTGAGTGAGGGGAACCACTCTGTTGGTGGAGGTCGTGGTGTGGGCTGCACATCTCATGGGGTCACTCAGCTTCTGCACTGTGATTCGGGGCCCCAAGAATGGAGTGGAGGGCATGGCAATCCTGGAGCAACTTTAAAGAGTAGATTCACTTTCCATTGCTTGGTTATAATTACTGTGTGACTCGATTGCTTTTAAGGACCACACTGATTCTCTGATGGTTACTGTGGTTCCCGCTCAGCATCACTTGGGAGAATGCAGTCAGGACATTGACCTGGCTGCATCTTCTGAAGGCTCCATTCCACTGGCTTCTCACAAGACTGAAGGCATGGGCCCTGCTTCTCACCCCCAGGCTGCTGGAGGTTCTTGAGGGTTGGGCGGCAGGGAGGGAAAGATGGAGACCAAGGGATCTAAGAGAGAGAGAGGAGAGAGGAGGATGCCAGCTCTTGGACAGCACATGCTGTCTCTTTTACCACATTTCACTACATTCTATTGAAAGTAAGACCCTCAGTGAATTTGAGACTCACGGGGAGAGAAATTAGTCTCCACCCTTTAAAGTGATACTTACTAAGGAGGGCATGTGGGCATCTAAGGAGAATAAAGGGTCTATAGGAAGAGAGACTTCCTCGTGGAGATTTGTCTCTTGGTCTCCTGTGTTCACTGGACTCCACACTCTCTTGTGAATAGAACACAAGCCCTCTCCTCTTCCCAGGTGTGCGTTATGCAAATCAAGTATCTGGCTTTCAGAGTCAGTCTCAGCGGACCTGAGCTGTGAACTTTCCCTTTACTGACCATGTGAAGCCTGGGGCCCTTCAAGCTGCCTGGCAGCCTGTGCACACAGCATTCACCTGCCCAGAGCTTAGCTGCTGAAATTTAGACAGCTGCCCCTGGGGACTCCACCTGATATTAAGGTGTGAGTGTTAGTTTTTCCAGAAGGGAGAAGGAGGCTTTCTCACCGGCCAAGGAGGTCAGCCCCCAAAGCAGCTGTAAAGCCAGAGTCAAGCTGGATATTTCGCTCATCTGTTTAGCCAGGGCCTGTGTGTTCTCCCAGCTCCCATCAGAAAATGCCTTCCTGGAGCCTGAACTACAATTCTGTCTGAAGTCTCAGGGTTGCTGCCTGACAGTGCTGTCTGAAGGCATGAGCTTGTCTGCAGAGATCCACGAGAGGGCTTGAGGGACTTGCTGAAATTGTGTGCAAACTCCGTGTCCATCTATGTATCTTCCTTTGATAGAGGGTCCAGTCCAGAACTTTTTTCAGATTCTCTGAGTCCCTGATGGATCCCTGAGGCCAGGCTCCTTGCCTCCCACTCAAAGGTGAAAGTGAAAGCGTGTCTGACTTTTTGCAATCCCATGGACTATACTGTCCATGGAATTTTCCAGGCCAGAATACTGGAGTGGGTAGCCCTTCCCTTCTTCATGGGATTGTCCCAACCTGGGGATTGAACCCAGGTCTCCCACATTGAGCTTCCCTGGTGGCTCAGAGGTTAAAGCATCTGCCTGCAATGCAGGAGACCTGGGTTCAATCCCTGGGTCGGGAAGATTCCCTGGAGAAGGAAATGGCAACCCACTCCAGTATTCTTGCCTGGAGAATCCCGTGGATGGAGGAGCCTGGTGGAATACAGTCCATGGGGTTGCAAAGAGTCGGACACGACTGAGTGAGTTCACTTTCACTTTCACTTTCTCCCACATTGCAGGTAGATTCTTTACCAGCTGAGCCACCAAGGAAACCCCTCATTCAAATATATCACAACCTCGACCTTTACTTCTAAAGCAGAGGATGTGGCTCTCTCCTGACATCTGTAATCCTGTGTATTGGGCAAGTAAAAAAAAAAGGATCAATGCTGTGACTGGTTGTGGCAGCTACCTCCACCATCCTGCCCCGCAAGTTAACTGAGCTTCAGGACCATGGACAGAGGAGCCTGGTGGCTACAGCCTATGGGATCACTGAGTTGGACACGACTGAGCAGATACATAGGGCACCACAGTATAGAAAGGGTCTCTCCTCTTCCTCTTGCTCACCTGCCTTCTTAACATAGGGCCGTATCCTGACTTTCTGTGTGCTGCCAGAGTTTGGTTCTCTGAAGCTAATTCTGGGCAGTAATTCCTGTTGCCATATGCCAGTCTTGCCCAGAAGAGAATTGAGTATTAGCTAAATGGCTATCAGTTTGTTGCATGCAAAAAAAGCAAGCTCAACCAGCAGGCAGGTCAAAACAGAACCTGGAAAATAAATGCCATGCTCCCAAATCTGCCCCTTTCTGACTGCACAAAACCCTTGCCTCTTTCCCCACCCCTACCCTGCCTTTTCAAAACTGTCACTAGGATTCAACACCTGGCCATCATTCTGTTAACAACTGAAACTCAGATGACTGCAGTTCTCTTGGGGCTCTCCATCTAGACAGGGTATATTTGATCATCTGACCTCCTCTGGGGTGGGCGGGTGCCAGAACTCCATGGCAGCAGGGACTGTGTGCTGCCCACCCACCCCCACAGGTGACCTCATCCCAGCAGCCAGAGTATCCTTTACACAGGCCAGCCAGTGTCCCTCATCTGCTCAAAAACCCTCAACTGACTCAGAGCAAAAACCAGGTTCTTCCCCCAACCTGCACAGCTCTGAACTGCCCTCCACTCTGTTATTCTTCCCTCCACAGGCCTACTTTGGCCTCTCTCTCACTCCTGCCCAGCCATACCCTCCTCCAGCCCACATACCTTCATGCAGTTCCTCGGGCACACAGAGAGTGATGACCAGGTTGCCTCCAGCCTGAAAGCCTTTGCACTTGCCTCTCTCTCTGACCAGCCTCACCTCGAAAGTCACCCCCAAGGAAAGCTTCCTATTTACTCTTTCCCACAAGGCCCTCCCCACCCATCACTTTCCACACCTGTTAGCCTGTGGCTCAGTCCATCCTTCCCTTGCAGGTGTCCAGCCATGACTCCCAGAGTGCCATGCAGGCAGAGGCCTAATGGCTGTGTTCCCTGCCAGGTCCTCGGGGCCACAAGCGTGTGGCAGGAGCTGCTGTTGCTGTCTCTGAGGACCTAGGGAGGGGGACCCAGGTCCTGCTGACCCCCAACCCCAGTTCTCTCCCTGCTCCACCCCACTGGGACCTTACATCACTGCTCCTCACTCCCTTCTCGGAGGCATGGCCAGAGTAAGACCCCTCACACATATATATTAATAGCTCTTTTTCAGTGTATAAAGGGGCTTCCCTGGTGGCTCAGAATCCACCTATCCACCTGCAATGCAGGAGACCCAGGTTTGATCTTTGGTTTGGGAAGATACCCTGGAGAAAGAAATGGCAACCCACTCCAGTATTCTTGCCTGGGAAATCCAATGGACAGAGTAGCCTGACGGTCTATAGTCCATGGGGTTGCAACGAGTCAGACACAACTTAGTGACTAATAAAGATCATTTTAATAAGTAACCTCAGCACCCAGAGTCATAGAAGGTACTCAGGGGGTGGATAGTTGCATGATGAATGAATGCGGGAAGGAAGGATACTTAACGAGCACTGCTGACTCTGGCTGAGGGAGTTGGGGGACCCTCCCAGAAGAGTGGACATGAGCCCTCTCCTGAGGAAACTCTGAGATAATCCCAGGAGTTGGGCCACTGCAAAGGCTCCATTGAGAGAGTGTCTCCTCCTCCTCGCCGCCGGCTTCTCCACACTCTGCCTTGAATGGACTCCTCAGGCTCCCTGCCTTGCAAACCATGGCACCTGCTTGTGCCTTCTGTGCCTCCTTCCCTTTCCTTCCATGCTGGCACTCTAGAATGCGGGCTGCAGACCCCTCTCCTCCTCCTTTTCCGCCTGCTCCCGCCTGAAACTTTTATAGCATTTTTCATGTGCAGGCGTTGTTCTCCTTTGGAAACTGAACTCTGTTGAGTAAAGGTGAGCAAGAAAGCTTAAGATCAAGGAGCCCTGTGAGGACTGAGAGTGGTTTTTGAAGAAATGAGGGTGCTGATGGAAAGAGAGGAGGCAGGAGGATGCTGTGACTGTTTAGGAAGGTGGACATGCGCCCCTGAGCCCTGGGAAGAAGCTACCATCTGCATTCCCAGGAGAATCTGCCCATGTGTGCGTGCTGAGATGATGAGGAGGAGAGTGAGTGTGTGTAAAGACATGTATGATGGATGGTCTCACACACACAGAGCACAATTATAGGCATCAAACAGCGCTTTTCAGTTCAAGATTTTGGTTCCTGTTGCTTTAAGTGTACAGGTCGAAATGTAAAGATATCTGTACAATTAGACCCAGAAATTCTCCCTCCAGTTATTTATCCTGAAAAGATACATCTGTATGCAAAGATGGATATTTACCGATATTTAACAGCAATGCTGTAATAGCCAGCAATGCTGTGGACAGCCATCGGCCTATCTACCCATGGGAGGCTGAGTGGGACTTGGGTCAGATGGGGTGGATGCATATAAATAAGTTCAATGGAATTAGGTGAATATGTACTTGCCAATTATGGAAAGCTTATCAAGACAGTTGCTTTGTGAAAAAGAATATTCATATTTTTAAGAAATGCTGAGGGGGTCCACATACACATGTGTGCCTGCATTTTTTTTTATGTTTAAGTTTTCACTACATTTAATTTTCCTATTACTATAAGGATGTCCAGTTCTATGGGGTAATTTAAAATTACCTTGCCAGAGCCAGACACAGTAAGGCTGGCAGAGTCTGAAGCTGGGGAGCATCCTGAGTAGGTGCTGAGACCCCAAATCTTCCTGTTGGTGGTAGGCTTGCAGGCAGGACCTGTGCAGGCTTTGGGGGCAAAATGAAATGACCCTTTGCTTGTCTTCCACACATTCAAGGTGAGTGGCTGTCCTTTAAGGGGCTGTCCTCCACTCTGAGATCAGCCTTCAGCTGAAGACTGAAGCATCACGTGTGCAGACCCTTGGAGTCTGTCTTTGCAGCCCTGTCTTTCCAGTGGCTGTGAGCTCGCCCTGCCTTGGCCTCCCTGAGCTCCAGTCTCTATCTCCTCATTTCAGAGTGAAAACTCCCAGCTGTTCTGTCTGCTCTCCTTCACAGCAGCCCTGAACCTGCCTGGGCTTTAAACTGATGCAGTCAGAGGGCTTACATCATTTGTCGTCCCTTTCCTGGGTTAGGGGTGGGGGGCCCTCGGTTCTGCACTGTGCTCTGCCTAGTGACTGAAAACCACAGTTTCATAAACCTTTACAGTTTCCTAGATGTTTAGGATGGAGAAGGCAATGGCAACTCACTCCAGTACTCTTGCCTGGAAAATCCCATGGATGGAGGAGCCTGGTAGGTTGTAGTCCATGGGGTCGCTAGGAGTCGGACACGACTGAACGACTTCACTTTCACTTTTCACTTTCATGCATTGGAGAAGGAAATGGCAACCCACTCCAGTGTTCTTGCCTGGAGAATCCCAGGGATGGGGGAGCCTGGTGGGCTGCCGTCTATGGGGTTGCACAGAGTCGGATACGACTGAAGCGACTTACCAGCAGCAGCAGATGTTTAGGATGGAAGAGCAGTTAATTTTTCATTAAATCCCATTGTCTTTTAAATTTCAAAGCAACCTTATAAACCAGGTTGAGTTTCTTCTGTTTTACCAATGAGAAAACCAAGAGAAAAAAAAAAAAAAAGAAAAAGTCTTAAGGACTTCCTTGGTGGCTCAGCAGTAAAAATATCCGCCTGCAAAGCAGGAGCTGAATGAGACCCAGGATCAATCCCTGGGTTGGGAAGATCCCCTGGAGAAAGGAATGGCAACCCAGTCCAGTATTCCTGTCTGGAGAATTCCATAGACTGAAGAGCTGGGAAGGCTATAGTCCATCGGGTCACAAAGAGTTGTACACGACTGAGGCGACTTGGTGCAACACATTCTCACAAGATACTACTGTAGGTGGACAAATCAGAATCCAAAACTAGGTACTCTGACTCTGAAATCTGCCTTCTTATCCTCCCCTTACCTGACTCCTGCAGGCGGGGCCTGTGCTGGACTTGTGGGTGCACAGATGCAGAATGTTCCCAAGAAATCCATGGTCTGATGAGGGAAACCCAATTTACAGCTCATTTTCTACGGGAGCTTCCTTTCTCTCTTCCTCTGCAGTCTTCTGAATAGACGTGTAGTGTTGAAAGCTTGTTCTCCCTGTTAATTAACCAGCCATGGATTCCTCTGAGAGTGACAGCGGGTTTCTTAGTAACACTTTAATAGCAGACATGGTAAAAAAGCGTTATTGTTTCTAGATCGAAGTGCTTCCCTCCGCAGCAGTTACCTTGATCATCTGCGGTGTCAAGAAGTTAGCTTTTTTCTTATAATGGCTGGGGCACTGATTTTCAGAGAGATGCCAATATTTTCATGAATCCACATAGTCAAAGTTAAAAGTTAGTTACTGGGCTCAGTAATGGACTGTAACCCACTAGGCTCCTCTGTCCATGGGGTTTCCCTGGCAAGAATTAGCCTTTTTCTTTTGTTGGCCAAGGCATTAATTTTCAGAAAGATGAGAATACTTTCATGAATCCATAAAGTCAGAATTATAAGTTAGTTACTGGGCTTGGTAATAATGGACTCAGCAATGAACTGTCATCCACCAGACTCCCCTGTCCATGGGATTTTCCCAGGCAAGAATACTGGAGTGGATTGCCATACCCTCCTCCAGGGGAGCTTCCCAACCCAAGGATTAAACCCAGATCTATTGCATTACACGCAGATGCTTTGACATCTGAGCCCGCAGGGAAGCCCTAATGAGGAGGCCTGATCACCAAACCGTTCTTTTCCCTTGTGTTGATCCACTGCAAAATCAGAGAGTCCACTCAACCCTTGAGATGGGGTAACTGGGCACACTGCTTGACAGTCATACCAAGACTGCCCATCACAGTGTGCAGGCTCCCCAGTGAGAGATGGAAGTGGTTTTCCATGAAGGGAAGGAAGTAGATGCTTAGCAAGCAGGTAGGCATGCAGAGGCCGTGTATCGACAAATATTACGACAGGGAAGATGCTACAGTTTAAGGACTCCCTCCCCCTGCCTGTTCCTGGTGTGGAACAAAGTTTGGACGATGCACTGGTCTCAGTTTAAACACAGCACACTTGTTGACGCTCACATCTTCTCATCTTCAGTGTGTCTGCAGAGAGAAGTCTAGAAATAAAAACAATGCAAATATTCATCATATTTCTAAGTTTCTTCTGGTTCTACCTGGTCAATTTCTTCATACAAATAGGATGAATCTTGAAGCCTTGATTAAAAATGTGTGAGATGCCAGGAGCACAATATTACCTCTGCCTTGCAGGATAGATTTGAATATCAAAAGTATGTGAAGTGCCACCGAGCATTATCCAGCATATGCTAGTGAGTTTACTGTTGAATCTGAAACCCCTCTCCCATTATGTTGCTCTGCTGTGAAGTACCCTAGACCTTTAGCTGATGAATGTTTTGTGTGGTACATATTTTGAACTGCAGTAGGACAGTATTTTTTTAATAGAATTTGCAAATATTTTCACTCCAGATTGTCTTTATGACATTCTAACATCACCCCATGTGAAGGTCACTAAAGCAATTTTCCTAAAAAATGCATTTTCATATTAATAAAGATTCCCAAGTTGTAGACAGTATACCATGTTAGTCTCCAGGTTCTTATAATGATAGCATTTGGCCTTTGTTTTAATAAGTTTTAGGTTTCAGTTATTCTGCTATTACTGAATATAAACCATAAATAATGGTAAAATTCCATTATGGAAGGCCAGCATTGTAAGCCTAAGGCAGTCTAACTAGGACTCTTCCCACAACCTCTGCATCCACTCTGGTCTTCCCTCCACCCCAGGCACAGGAGGACAAGAAAATAGCTATGATTTTCCAGTTTACACTCTATGATAAAGTCAGAGAAAATGTACAGTATATTTTTTCTTTACCAAATGTATTGCTTTGAATATGTTTTTTCTACAGTTAGAGCTCTTGAGGACAGGAACCCCTTTCTCTTCCAGCATCCTCTCTATTCTATCATCCAAAATGATTTCTGATGCATAGCAAATGTTCATTGAAAAGTTTAAAAATACACCCTATGACCACCAAGATGCCACAACTTGCCTGAAAATAATTTCCTCAAAATCTTAGAATGGGGAAAATTGTAATGGACCTTAGCAATGTGTGCTGGCCTCTTTTGTTTATAACAAAACAATGGGCAAGCTATACAAGAACTTACATTGGTTTGTTATGTCTGAGGCTACACATTGTGAGAATGGTCCAGTGAGGAAGTCAACCCAGTTTGGGTGATCCCAAGCATGTATGCATACTTGCATACATCCAAAGAGGCCAAGGATAAACCAATCTAGTCATTCAGTAAATCCACCCTGTGAGACCAGCATCTTCCTTATATCAAAGCCAGATAAGGGCTTAACAAGGAAGTAAAATTACAGGCCTAGTTCTGTGATCAAAATAGATGCAGGATTCTTCCAGTGAATGGAATGTAGCCAGAGTGACTTCTCAGCTTTTTTAGAAAGGTCAGTAGCATTTCTCTGGTGCTCTAGGAGTTCTCACTCTTGGGACCAAACTGCTGTCAATATATAGGCCAGGCAGCGTGGAGCCCAAGGGTGATGTTCTAGCAAAGAACCTTTGTTAAGGTGCTGGTTCAGGACGAGCATCTAAACTGGTTTCTCACTGAGGAAACTTCACTCTGTCCCCAGGCACCATGCCTTGATAGCCACCCAGAAATACCCGGTGAGGACCACCTAGCTGGTAACCACCAACCATAGAACCATGAGAAGCAGTAGTGATGGTAATGATTGGTGTTAGGGCAGTTTATCACTCAGATGGGGTTTCCAAGGTGGCACTAGTGGTAAAGAATCTGCCTGCCAATGCTGGAGACACGAGACACAGGTGCAATTTCTGGGTCAGGAAGATCCTTTGGAGGAAGGCATGCGAACCCACACCAGTATGCATGCCTAGAGAAACCCATTAACAGAGGAGCCTGAGAAGCTATGGTCCATTGGGTTGCAAAGAGTTGGACATGACTGAAACAACTTAGCATACATACACACACACAACGCTTAAGCAACCTAGAAGCTCTGTACAGTGGACTGGGCATGGGAGATACCAGAGCATCTCCAGGGCTGCATGGCACTCAAAGTGTGTTCTCCTTTGCTCCCTGGGCTATGCATTCTGCTGTTTCAAGAGAAACTGGAAATCCAGATTTCTATGTGAAGCTTCCTTATTTGGAAAGCACTAAGATTGGCCAAATAAAATTCCCCTGCACTGGGTTCGACTCCTGGCTTGTCTGCAGGTAACTCACAAGATAAGAATTAGCCCAACTGGTACTCTGTTACAACAGCATCCAGACAGCAGAAGACAGGCTGTCTTGCCAGAATCTACTTTTTCCTTGGCACCTGCCACTTCTCTTTCGATCTGGTGACTTTGGAAAAGACAATTTTCATCCCATGGATGTACATGAGGCCATGAGATGGAGCCAGGTTGACCTTTTCTGCAGCCTGATTGCAGAGAGTGAGTCTTGTCTTCAGGAATTATTAATTGCTGACCAGAAAGTCCAAGCAGAGGCTATAAACGCAGAATACTGATCATGATAGAAGGCTTTCGAGGTCTGGCTCTCAACTGCAAAGGCAATGCTTATTTATTCATTCCGCTTAATACAGTTCAGTAACCTTTAGAAATATTTTGAAATCTGAAATATGTCTTGCCTCCACTGGTGCTGGTATCTAGACAAGTCTATTTAGCCGGGCTTGTAGCATTAATTAAGTCTCTACAAATGAATGGCTTTTTCTCTTCCCTTGGCTTTTCAGGGAGTGGTTGAAAAGTTAATCATTTAGGGGAAGGAATTTTTTGAAAGGGGGCTTCCCTGGTGGTTCAGATGGTAAAAAATCTGCATGCAATGTGGGAAAGCTGGGTTCAATCCCTGGGTCTAGAAGATTCCCTGGGGAAGGAAATGGCAACTCACTCCAGTATTCTTGCCTGGAGAATTCCATAGACAGAGGAGTCTAGCAGGCTACAGTCCATGGGGTTGTAAAGAGTTGAATATGATGGAGCGACCAACACTTTCACTTTCAGTTTTTGACTCATGCCATAAAGTCTGGGCAACCACTTTTCTGAAAGTCTTGGTGTCAGGAACAGGGTTACTGGACCCCTGACCAGGATAACCAGAATGCGTACCCCATTCTCCTCTAATCTTCAGGCAAGCTTCTCCCTGTCTCCAGTCAGTGACTCTCTTTTACTTTAGTCAAGTTTTAATTGTAAACTCTTTCTCTATCCCAACGAGATGCACTTTAAAAAATTGTGTTTTGCCAGTTTTGCAACCCAGGAATATCTCTCTCAAGGACCTGGGAGAAATCCCTTTGTAATGGAAACCTCGAGGAGAACAGCAGCCTGTGTCCTGGTTTCTGTGAGAGAGGAGATGCTTAACCCTGATGGGCTCCAGTTAGTAGACACAGGTGGTCTGATCATAGAGAAGAATGTGGGTGAACCCAGGACCAACTCATTTTGCTGGATCATCCATTGACCGTCTTCCCTCCCCACTGCCCTCCAGTTCTCACTGGCTCACCCAAACACTTTCCACCTTTTCTTTCAGTTTCCTCCATCTCAGATGAGCTCAGGCCCCTCTCCACATTTGCAGTAGTCTTGAATAAAATCTTCCTTGCCTTGTTCAACACTGCAAAATTTTTTTCTTTGAAATACACCACTCATTATTTTTTCAGTTATTTTTATTTTTATTTGTCTTTTCCTTGATCAAATGTTTGGTCTCTTCTGTGAGAGAAGCCATTCACTGCTTGCAGGAATTATGGTGCAGGATTTAGAGAGGTCACCCATTGGCATGTGTTGTCACTGGTATAGATTCATAGCAGATTCCTTTATGACTGAGTGAAATGCAGAGATGTGGCTTCCAGATCAGTTCCAAGAGTTCACTGTGTGCTTTGCAAGGGTTCGGTGGTCATAGAGGGCATCCAAGTAAAGTCTATGGTTAGAACATGAGCCCTATCTAACTAAAGCCCCATGACTGATCTAGACCTGTCTGGTGTGAGAGACTATCAAGTTTGACAAGTTTCACTGATTATTCCAGTGAGAAGACAGATACTGTACATAGACTGGACCCAAATGGCGCCCGTTGGATGGGTGCAACTCAGCCTTCTTTTGTGTGTCTGAACCTGTTAACTGCTGCCAGAATTGTGACCTGAGCTATGTGAGTCTTTCTCATCTCATTGCCTGGTTATTAGTTCTGCTTCTGCTGGAAGATTACAACTCTGCAACCAACAGGCACATCTCTACTACCCAGCCCCCATGAGGATGGTCACTGAGCAGGTATTTAGCGCTCATTTAGGTTGCAGGGACTGAACCTATAACTTACTGACTAAATTTCACATAGGCCAATGTATTTGCATTTGTCTGAGAACCAGTGGGTCTTGGAGAATGTCCCTCTGATTACTTACCGAGTATGAGATCTTGTCCCTCTTAGCAAAGAGGTTGTTTCATTTCTTCCCTGCACAGACGTTTACACTGCATACCTACCAAGTGCTGAGAGTACTGTGCCATACCCTGGAGTAGAAACGTTAATATAAAAGGTGCCCAATCTACACATCAAACAGAGAGTAGATTTCCTTCATTATTAGATTTTGTCCACCTAAGAATCGCTTAACTTAATGAATATAAAATGTGATTTGATTTTTTTTCAGAGTCAATTTACAAGAGCCACTCTGCACACATCTGCTGTGTACAGATGAATTCCCAATTTATATATATGGAAGTGGGAGTGGTTTTCCCATGAATAGAAGAAGAAATATTTATTGTCTTCTGTATCCTGACTACAAGTTAGGCAATTTGGCAATATCCGTGTATGTGTTTTCCTATTTCACTCTCTCAGTAGCTATCTGAGTTAGGTAATGACTCATGCCTAATGATTGACAGAAATACTCATGCTTACTGTAATTATTTCAAGTGAGACCATACAGTACGGAAGCTGAGATTTGACCCCAGTTCTGTCTGATGGAGAACAATGACAATTAGTCCCAAGAGAACATGATTTCCATGGATTCTTAGGTCAGTTCTCTTTCTCTGAAGCTATCTGGCCTCTTACTTCACTTTTTTTTTTTTTCTAATAGTTATTTTTATTTTTATTTTTTTATTTTTATTTTTTTCATATTTCTTTTCTTTTTTTTTATTTTTAGTTTTTTATTTTTTACATTTTAAACAAAGAAGACCTAATGGGATGTTATTCATCCATGAAAGTAAAAGCAGTGATGTACCTTAGAATGTGAATGAACCTTGAAGACATCATGCTGAGTGAAAGAAGACAGGCACAACAGTCCATATCGTATGAAGTCATTGATGTGAACCATTTGGAGTAGGTGGATCCATAGAGAAAGACGACTCATGGTGGCCCACGGAGGGGTGAAAGAGGGGTGGTTGCTGAGTGGGCACAAGGGATGACCGTGTTTGGGAACTAGACAGAGGTGATCGTGTACATGTAGCAAATGTACTAACACCTCTGAACTGTGCCAGACCTTTGTTATTGTGTGTTATTGTGTGTTATAGTGTGTTATTGTGTTATCACTATGTCGTGTTCAGCTCTTCCTGACCTCATGGATTGCAGTACTCCAGGCTTCCCTGTCCTTCACTATCTCCCAGAGTTTGCTCAAATTCATATCCATGGAGTCAGTGATGCCGTCCAACCATCTCAGCCTCTGTCGTCAGCTTCTCCTGCCCTCAATCTTTCCCAGCACCAGGGTCTTTTCTAATGAGTCAGATCTTTGCATCAGGTGACCAAGGTGTTGGAGCTTCAGCTTCAGCATCAGTTGTTTCAATGAATATTCAGGGTTGATTTTCTTTAGGATTGACTGGTTTCATCTCCTTGCTGTCCAAGGGACTCTTAAGAGTCTTCTCCAGCACCACAGTTCGAAAGCATCAATTCTTAAGTGCTCAGCCTTCTTTATGGTCCAACTCTCACATCTGTACATGACTATTGGAAAAACCATAGTTTTGACTATGTAGGCCTTTGTGGGTAAAATGATTTCTCTGCTTTATAAGATTCTATCTAGGTTTATCATAGCTTTTCTTCCAAGGAGCAAGGGTCTCTTAATTTCATGGCTGCAGTCACTGTCCACAGTGATTTTGAAGCCCAAGAAAATAACATATGGTTAATTTCATGTTCCATAAATTTTATCCCAATGGGAAAAAAAAAAAGTAAAAAAGGCAGGTTCCCCACCAGCCTGGAAGACAAGGACCAATGGAAGATGCTTCCTGCCCTGCCAAGTACTGTGCTGTTTCCCATAGCCTGTGGCTCTGTCCTCTGAGATTTCGACACTGTCAGGTGGCCATGCTGGCAGACTGGACATGAGGTCTGTGAGCATCTGCTTGTCCATAAAAGTGGGTCCTCCAGATGTGAGTAAATGGGTGGATGCTGGTGTTATCACCCCACGAAGAGAAGAGCTGTGTGAGCTCAGCTTCCTGGGTCCTGGTGAGACCTTCTCAGCCATGTGATCCTGCCCACACCCTTCCAAGCTCAGTTTCCTCATCTGTGCTGGGGGTAAGAGTATCTTCCAGACTGGGACGTCATGGGGGTTAAGGGGCAAATGGACTGTGCCTCACCCGTCCAATGCAAGTTCTTGGCCATTACAGGAGTCAGCATTCTGTGTGGGTACAACCTTCTTGTTGAGGAAAGTGTGTGTGGGGGGGGGGCAGTCTGCATCTCCCGAGCAAGCAGGAGACTCAAGAAGAGGGTCTTGAAGGACCTTCCCAACAGGCCCTGCCCATGACTTCCCTGTCAAGTGCCCTCTGCCTCCCTGGGGCCTGTTTGACTCTAGGTCAGATGAGGGGCCCCTGTGACAGGTCTGGTTTTATTCAGTCAATTCCACTGGGCCACTTTGGTGGGCTCCAGAGACCAGGAGGTGGTGTTCACACACACATATCCTTGAAGAAGCCTCCCGGCCCCTGGCCAGTAAGATTTACAGGTGTCCTTGAGATGACCACACACACGGTGGCTTTGTAGGAATGGTGACAATGACAGTCCAGTCCCTGGAGAACGGGAGTGCCTGTTGCTGGTTGCCTTGACCTGGGAACAGAGCGCATTTTCTCTGAGTGTGCTGTTTACTTGTGATCTCGGGCTGGTTCTCAGAATCTCTAAAGCACACTTTGGACCAGAGGCAGCGGCGTGATGGAGGCCCAGGCTTTCACGGGGCTCTTGACATTTGGGAGGCAGTGCTACTATTGTTCTCTGCCTCAGAGATACTAAGCTCAAGCCCTCGAGTTTGTTTACCGCATCCTTTCACTTCAGGGGAAAAAAGGGAACATGTTCTTTCTCTCTCAAATGTGAAGGGGCTGATTCACCAAGAAACAACCTACCCACAATCATATGCGGGAGGATTGGTAGCATTTGTAATATCTGTTTGCTGGCTTAGGGACAGCTGCAGTAAGCTTTGCCCTCAGCAATTTGAATCCCTAAGAAAAAGGCATTCTCAAGCTCCTTGGCTTTGTCCAGCTGAGCATGACTGAATTCCCAGGCATCTTCCTCTCCACTCGAGAAGCTCAGCCTTGCATAGACGCCTTGAGAGTCAGAGCATCATCTTGAAGAAGTCAGTGATAGGCCACCGAAGGCCGAGGACTGATGCCTGTCTCTCTCAATACTTTCCTCCTACCTCTGCTGCCCAACTGGTAGTGAGAAAACTTTTGAGAACTTTCTCTTTTAAGGAGAAAACCAGCCTATTGAAACTGAATCCTTCTTTTTTGCTCCATTTTCTGTGACACCAGAGGACAGATGGTCATCATCCTCCATGCTGAATTAAAAAAAAAAAATCTCATCAACAATTAAAACCCAAATGACCAGCATGTAAAAAATATCATCTCACCAGAATTCCAAAATATAAAATAAGCAGCAGTGTTTCCTGGTTGTAACAAAGCTCCATATTAGACTCCTCTTTTTATTATTTTATAACAGGCTTAACAGTCTCGTAAAAGCAGCAAACTTTAAGCTCAAAGAAGAGACATGATATGGGGCTAATTTACATGACCTCTGCCTTGCCCAGTGGCTAGGGCCTTTTGTCCTGCCGTCCCCAGCAGAGAGTCCCCAGAGAGCCATCTGAGCCTCACTGCTCTTCCGGTGCTGGCATACAAAGGTGGGAACAATGCCGGGCCTCATTATGGATGTGCAGGGAAGCATGCTGCTGCAGGAAACTTTAGGAAATGCTCTGAAGATGAACAATGGCTTCCAGACACCATGAGCAGAAACACTTCCATCTCGGAAATAAACGCACATGAAAGATCACCTCTTAGTGGAGAACATATATTAACTTATCCTCTTAAAAAAAAAAAAAAAAAAAAACATAACCTGGAAACAGTGACCTTTCCAATACCTCCATGAGTTGCAGTTTTAGAAGAACATAATAAATGCCACTAGATATCGTGGAACAGAAAACATGAGGATCTAACAAATTAAACTTTGTAACACATGCCAGAGATACCCAGAACGGACCTATGAGTACAGCTGCTGCTGTTGGATTATTTTTTCCATCAAAATGTTGACATTCAGAATATTCAAGAAATATGACTGCCCTTTCAGGCTTCAAATTTGGGTTTATTTCCTGGTGATGCTGTGTTTATTTAGCCTTGTAGTAATGTCATGCATCAGAAATGGGTTTCCATGAAAATAGAATCTCTTACTTGACTTCTCGCTATCAAAATTCAGCATGAATCCCATTAAAAGAATGAAGTGTTAGGTTAGATTTGATGCACTAATAGCTCTCTATGTGTAGAATTTTCACAGCTAAAATCTTTTCTGGTGTGATTTTCTTTCAACCTTTTTGTTTATGAGCATGTGTGAATTGATAAGTTATCAAGAGCCAGAAATTAAAGTAGCTCTCAAAGGTAAGAAAATAATAGGAGAGGACAGGTTTACATATATTTTGGGAAAATGCTCAAATTTTGATGGTTTAGAGAAAGGTCAGTTTCCTGTGCTAAAATTTATCCATATTCTTGCTCACTTAGTATACATATAGGACTATATTCCCAAGATAAATTGCTTATCTATGAATAAGGGTCCCCTTGCCCCACCTCACCATCAGACTATTTCCAAGTCAAGTATGGTTATTTACTTTTTAAAATTGTGTGTGTCTGTGTGTGCGTGTGTGTGTGTGTATGTTTGGCTGGATTGGGTCTTGGTTGCAGCATGTGGGATCTTTTGTTGTGGTGGGACGGCTCAGTAGCTGTGACTGACAGGCTTAATTGCTCTGTGGCATGTGGGATCTTAGACCAGGGATTGAACCTGCATCCCCTGCATTGCAAGGTAGACTTTTCACCTCTGAACCCCAGGGAAGTCCCAAGTATGGCTATTTACTTTTAGATTCTCTTGTCTTCATGCTTGCATACCTACTTGCTCAGATTTCTGGATCTATAGAAAGGGCAAGGAGCATGACAGCATGTGCCCACCTCTCTACTAAGATGTCTCATAGGGCACCCAGGTGACCAAGGGGAATACAACTCAGTGTCCAAGTGCCCGCGGGATGACAGAGCAGTGCACGCCTCCTGGTGCTTGGTACTCAGAGATAATTAGCTCAAAATACAGCAAAGTAGGCCATTTAATGTTCCTTGGGAATGAACTGTTGGGTCAGCCAATAATGAACCCGAGAATGACGCTTCTGAAAGTAGAGGATGCCCATCTTGCAGATCTATTTTCTTATCCTTAATGAGCATGAAGTGATTTTATTTTAGTCCATGGTCCTGCAGAACCAAAAGATTATGGCATACAATTATCTCGCTGTCAAAAAATTATGCTTCTGATGAAAATGAAATCCATTTCCTTGAATATTTAGCCCTTCATTGAATTGATCTCTTTTTATATTTCACTTAGGCACATTCCTCATTTTTAGGAGATTCAGAAGTTAAGGTACAGCAACAGACAAGTGTTTATTGGGGTCTAGCATGAGGATGCCTACCCCTGATAACAACTACAAGGGGAGAGATGTTAACCACACGTGAACCTTATCAGAGGTGGACTCCACCTGGTGAGAGGTGGGTACAGAGGGGTTCAGACAAGTGCTCATTAGTCTGAGAATAACAGATCAGAGGCAAGTCCCAGCATGAAGAAGGGCTCAAGAGAAGCTTTGCAGGTTGGGTGTGGTCCAAAGAGACTGACCAAAGCAGACACTTTGCTCTGCCCCTCTTTCCTCCCTTTACAAGTTAATCTGTTAAAATGTTTAACTCTCAAGCAGCCCTGGGCCAGCCTCACTTGTCGACACCCTCTTCCATGTCATTGTCCAGCCTCTGCCTTCCTCACCCAGATGTTGTAGCTGCCTTCTAGTGTGATGCTCTCAAACACTTCCCCGGGTGGCGATCAGAGGTGCAAAACTCCTCCTGCCGTTTCCCATCTCAAACCTTCAAGGACTCCCCAGTATCTTTAGGGTGAGCCGATATGTATTTGTCTGATGCCCAGGGCCCTTCACACCTGGCCCTGTGCTCCTTCTGGCTTCATCTCTGGCTTCACTGCCTAAGCTCCTTGGTGCTCACACAGTAACTGATGTTTTTCTCTAGCTTCTTAAGAGCGTAGTGCTCCTCTCCATTTCTGTCTCTGTCTACCTCTACCTCTGTTTCCCTGTCTCTGTTGCCTGATTCTCTCTCTTCTCCTGGCCTTTCACACACTGTGCTCTTTGCCTAGAATACTGAGATGTTCTTCCTTGCCTGGTTATCTCCTATTTGTCCACTAGATACCAGGTTAAACATTGGTTCCTCTGGAAAGTCTTCTTTGATCCTCTTTGAGACCATTAGAGTATTTCTCATACTGTATTACAGTCATTTTACTAATCTCCCTTGTGAGACCACATATTACTATCAGAAATCTGTAATTTGTGGACTTTAAGCCTGTAATTTGTGTACACTGCCTATTTCTATAAATAAAGTTGTGTTGGGACACAGCCACGGCCATCCATTGTTGTGCTGTCTGTGGCTGCTTTTGCACTGCAATGGCAGAGGTGAGTAGTTGCAGCTGAGGCATATGCCTCATGAATCCTAAAACATTTATTAATACTATCAGTCCACTATCAGAAGACATTTGCTGGTCCCACTATAAACAGTTGCTTTGGAGACCCTGGCACTGCTGTGTCTTCAGAAGCTGGGAATAGGCCTCAACTGGACACGTGTTGATGCATGAATGTTGGGAGGCAGAGAGAGCCGCCACTGCAGAAAGGAGTAGAGACACCTGGCTCACCTCTGCAGGAGATTTGGCGTGTCAGAAAATACCGAGCACTGGATATCTTACTGAGGCTCTTGCAGATGCTACTTCTGCTGGTTACCACGTATGGATGATGTACTGCATGCTGAGTGCGGTGCTGATAAGTTTGCCTGGGCTCTCTCACTTAACGCTCTCAATGGTCCAGTATGGTGGGTCCTATTTTCATATCCATTTTGCAGAGAAATAAGCCAAGTCTGAGAAAACAGAAATGACTTGGCCATGATCCCACAGTAAGATGTAGTCTGTGTAGACCCCTATCTCAGGTCACATATGAACGTTAACTCAAAATGGGTCAGAGATACTAATCTAAGGGATAAGATATAGGTGAAAGAACATAAAGATCTTCATAAGGAGGAAGACATCTTTTCAATGGGCTGAAAGACTGAAAGACTTACTGTTGTGAAGACACAGTGTTCCTCTTAGAAGAAGATGAGCACATGTTCATGACCTTGGGTGTTTCAATAATTGCTTAGACATGACATCAAAAACATGAGCAGGAAACTATAAAATAGATACAATGAACTTTATCCACCTTGAAATCATTTCTGCATCAAAGGGCACTATTGAGAATGAAAAGGTAATAAAAAATGGGGGAAATTTATAAATCATGTGTATGATGGGGGTTTGGTGTCCAGAATATACAAAGAATATTTACAGCTGAACAATAAAATGACTAATTTCCCCGTTAAAGAACTGGAAGAAGAGCTTAAATAAACACTGCACCAAAGAAGACGCACAAATGGTCAACAAATACACGAGACACGCTCCATATCAACAGTCACTGGAGGAAGGCAAGTCACAATCACAATGAAATTACACCACTTTATGGCCACTAGTGGTGAGAGTGAATACTTAATACAGGCTTAGGTTTAGGGGTGATGGAAAGTTCTGGAATTGTGTAGTCATCATGGTTGCACAACAGGGTGAGGGTACTTAATGCCACTGTATTGCGCACATTAAGATGGTTAAAACGATCAATGAAACCCTTTGGTTATTTTGCTGTTGTTTTTTGATCACTACATCGTGTCCAACTCTGTGATCCCATGGACTGTCGCCTGCCAGGCTCCTCTGTCCATGGGATTCTCCAGGCAAGAACGCTGGAGTGGGTTGCCATTTCCTCCTCCAGGGGATCTTCCTGACCCAGGGATCGAACCCATCTCTCCTGCATTGACAGCAGATTCTTTACCGCTGAGCCACCAGGGATACCCTTTTGTTATTTTACCATGATTTAAAAAAATCTCCCCATTTCTCCATGCAATAAAATCAATCATTTTTATGCAGCTTGGCAATTTTAAAATATTTTAAATATCTATTTTTCCCATGATTGGAAAAGCAATATTTGTTTGCTATGCAAGATTTCAGACACACAAAAACACTAAGGGAAAAACAAAATACTGTGCATTCTTGCAATTAAAAAGTAGCCACAGTTAATTTTTTAATGTCAGTCCTTCTGGTTTTTGTTAACATGTGCATATGGGTATGAACACACTATCATAGTTGTTGTTATTTCAGCTTTAACGAAACTGTTATTCTGCAGTAGATGATGTTTTGTAATCTGCTTCCCCTCTTAGTATATCATGAGCATTTTCCCTTTTGTCATCTCGTGTTCTCCCACATCTCATTAAATGGCGAGATCATACCGCATCGTCTGGTTGTATTATAATGTCATTTATTCAGCCAATTCCTATTGTTGGATGGATCCTAACATTTCAGAGTTGGAATGCACTATAGTCATTATTGCATCCAACTTATTTCTTCCCCGAGCTTTATGGCTGCAAGCCTTAAACACATGGCACAGAAAGACCATTCAACATTTTGAAAATAGAGTTAATTTTTCACTTTCCAGCTGGATTTGGGTGTTGCATGGGCTTTGGATCCATCATTCAGGTGCCTAAAAGATGGAAATGGTGCAGGAAGAGGAGGAACGGGGAACGAGCCAGGTGAAAATAGTGCCCAGCACATCAAAATTCTATCCTGAATGGTTTTGTTTTCCTGAAAAATACATACTCAGACTACAAAATAGGTTTCATTGAATCTATTGATAGCAGTTCCATCCTGTAAGATGGAGAATGCCTTGAGAGGAGGCTGCACTGTGTCTCCCATGTTCAGGCAGCTTGTGGACTCAGCCACAGTTCACGGAACAGGAGCATCTTGTTCCTTGGTTCTGCTGTGCCGAACGTCCTTGTGTTTGCAGAGGCAGGGGAGCCGGGCAGGAGACGCAACTCCTGTCTGTTTCACTTCCATCACTGGTGGGAACCACAGACAGCAGAATATCACCTACTGATGTCTTTAAACCCAGATGACTCAGATCAAAGTGAAAACATGTATGTTCGTACCTTGAGGTCAGCAGGAAACATAACACCATTTTTGGTTATTGGAAATCAGTGAAGCAGTTCTTCCCAAAGCATCCCTTCATGATTGGCGAGACCTTTAGGGGTGTGTGTGTGTGTGTGTGTGTGTGTGTGTGTGTGTGTGTGTGCATACATTTTTCATTAATTAATTTATTTTTTGGTTGTGCTGGGTCTTCATTGCTCCAAGGGCTTTTCTCTAGTTGCAGTGTGCAGGCTTCCCATTGTGGCGGCTTCTCTTGTTGCTGAGCATGGGCTCTAGGGCAAACGGGCTTTAGTAGTTGTGGCTCTCAGGCTCTAGAGCACAGGCTCAGTAGTTGTGGTGTGTGGGTTTAGTTGTTCCACAGCATATGGAATCTTCCCGGGCCAGAGATCAACCCATATCTCCCGTGTCTCCTGCAGTGGCAGATGGATTCTTTACCACTGAGCCCCAGGGGAGCCCAATAAGGCTTTTTTAAAAATATAAAGTATTTTTTTACATCTTTATTGACTTTGTTACAATACTGCTTCTGTATTATGTTTGGTATGTTTTGGTTTTTTGGCCACAGGGCATGTGGGATCTTAGCTCCCTGGCCGGGGATGGAGCACACACCCCTTTCACTGGAAGGCGATGTCTTAACCACTCGGCCTCCAGAGAAGTCCCAAGACTTTCTAAGTAGAGCTACTAGCCTTTGCATGTCACCAGATCATTTCCTTCAGTGACTCCCTCTGTTGGCTTTGTTGGATGTAGTAGGGTGCACGTGAGGTCACATGAAACTGGGTAGGTTAACTAGTTTAGCTTAGGTTTAAGTTTAAATTAGTCTAAGAAGGATCATTCTTAGACCATTCTTTTTTACTGGGTTGAATGTATTTTGCTGAGTTACAGAAACATTTTATACATCTCAGGCAGTAATTCTAGTCTTGTTATATATGTTGTGAGTTTTCCACATATATTTGGTTACTATTAAACAATATCCATGGTGTACTTCCATACTGGCTCAGACAGTAAAGAATCTGCTAGCAATGCAGGAGACTTGAGTTTGATCCCTGGGTCAGGAAGATCCCTTGAAGAAGGAAATGGCTACTCACTCCAGTATTCTTGCCTGGAGAATTCCATGGACAGAGGAGCCTGGGGGCTACAGTCCATGGGGCAGCAAAGAGTTGGACATGACTGAGTGACTTTTACTTTCCTGGTGTGCAAGTTTCAAAATTTTGCATAACCAAATCTGTCTTTCTTTCCTTCATGGTTTCTGCAATTTATGTCTTAGCCTGCAAGGTCCTCCCTCCCCAGCATCCATGTTCCTTTTTAGCATTTCTTTACTCACAGCCTGCCTTCCCTCTGTTTTCATCTCTTAGCCACCTGAATCTAGTGTTTATGTGTGGTGTGAGGTAAGGGAATGAGAAAGGCTATTTCAAGATCACAGCTTAAAACCATACATTCTCCACCAACATTTGGGTCCTTGAATGCAATTTCTCCCCTTAGAAATGAAGTATAAAAGCAAGTCCTGCTGGCACCAAAGACAGAGCTTCTTTCAGGTGAACTTTCTCCTAATGGTCTTTCTCCTTGTCAAATCAGCACAAAGGCTGGAAGCTTGTTCGAATCCCCCAATGGGCTTCTCTCTAAAGGAAGACCCTGTTAGGTCACTCACAGTTTTGTAAAATGCCTTCTCATGCTTTGTGCTGCTTACAGAAGAATTTCTAATGTGGCCTCATTATATCTTGACCAACTTACTGAGCTTTCCCAAGTGAATAGATACCTATATGCTATAAGATCAAAACCCTTAATTCAGATGATTCTTCTGAGAAAGCCTTCTTCTAGGTCCTCGTCCAGGGATTTGCCCTTTATGTCAATGTCAGCAGGGAACAAGAGAACCATGGTGGGTCAGGCCTGAAGTAATGGGGCTTACAGCAAGTTGCAGTGTTCCTCCTTTGCAGGGAGGTGTGTGTGATCCAGAATCTCAGTCATCCTGGCTTCCTCTCGTTTAATATTTTCCTCAGTGAGGGGGAGCCAGTGAAAGGCTAACAATCCAAACCTGCATCTGTCAGCTGGGGCAGCATGTCCCTCTTTCTTGACCAGACCACAGGAGACGGGCAAAGAATATCTTATAGACATATCACACCCAGGTTAGTTTAACTAGAGGAAGGGAAAAGGCACCAAGTGCTTGGAACACAATGACAGCTGGGTTATTCCAAAAGAACACAGCATCATCATAGCTTGAACTGGCTTATTTTTTTTTCCTTGCCTTGAATTTCTTCCACCAGCACCCCTTGGTGGAGGTATTGCTCACAGATACTCTGCCAGTGTTTCAAGAACACAGTATATGAGCAGTGTTCTTGGAATTAACTGGCTGAACCACCAGCCCCACTCCCTGATGACTTTCCCAGATTAGTCCAGAGGATGGTGCTGGGTTTAGTAGGCTGGGATGCTATATCTGATATATCTCTGATGAAACTAAATTTCTCATGAACGACGCTTCATATAGCTTTGTCCCCAGAAAGCACATGGACCTCCCTGGAAACTTTTGGGAGCAATCTCTATCTGTTGAGTTTTCTCGGAACCTGTGAAATACAGGGAAGATTGAATTTTTACAAACCCAACCTTTCCTGGAGCTTGTTCTGCATTCTTCTTCCTACTCTCTTGAAATGTGCTCTTCTTCGACTTCAGTAAATGAGCTGGAGGTGCGTGTCTGCCTTACCCGCACATGATGGAAATGGGAGCAAAAGAGAGAGACACAGAAAGACTAAAATGTACATCTCAGAGTCTCTTCTTTATCCTTTCCTATATCCATGTTCTGGCCAGATGGAGAATGTCAGATACACATGCCTGAGAAGGCGCTGTGCTGTCCAAGGTCCTGAATGATGGTTTTTGCCAAGTTGGAGATTGGACCATAGTCAAGCCTGGAGGCTCATTGTGAGATGCAATTCCAGGATTCCTGAGGGCTCTTCTCTTCTTACAAAAGGGAAAGATTGTTCCAGCACTGGTCCATTTATGTCTTTATGGGTTCTGGCAGAGGAACAGGCAACTTCTCAGAGCTGGGCTCAATATTTTATCACCGCGGGCACTTGAGTGCCTGCTTAGTTATTGTTAAATGCAACTATGGATCTTCTTTTTGTCCAAGTTAAGCATTTCTGAGAGTTCAATACATACTTAGGTATAAAGGAAAAACGTCCCTCCTTCTGCACCAAGGTCACCACGTTGAGATGAGAGGAGTGGGGCTCGGGTTGGCTGAGGACACCTGCTGGCTGCTGCCTGGCACCTCCACCCTTGGAGTCAGGAACCTTGCCACTGAGTAGCAGATGGCCCTGGGCTGGGGTGGCCAAGAGACTCTGCTTCTGCATCCAGAGTGTTTGCAGAGGCTCGAGGCTCTAATTCACAGTGTCAAATGGGTTTGCCTTCCACGGCCTTGAGTCCCTTGGTGTAGCAGTAGGGGGCCAATCTGCTCCAGTGTTTACAAAGCAGAGGCTCTGGCCCAGAAGCCCACTCAGGAGACCCTTCCTGAGAGTCGAGCAAATGTTCTACAACACATGCTGACAGCTGGCCATGCAGGAGGCCTCTCTGCTGGGGACCCTGGAGAAGGCCTTCAGCCGAACTGGCAGGACATGGCTCTGGGAGACCATAACGTTCCCCCCAGTAGCCAAAGTGACAGAGGGCTGCTTTTTGCCTGGGCTCTGGACCAAATGCTTCCCCAGAGCCGAGACACACTGTTTAGCATACTGAAAGCAAAAGCTTACAGACAGACGGGATGAGGGGACTCTGTGCAAAGGGCATTGGGAACAGCAGCTACTGTCTGCTTCAGACTCCCTGTCCATGGGCCACGGGCTACAGTGCCCCTGGTGGGCACTCAACTTGTTCATCTTCAGAGAAGCCCTAGGAGGCTGTTACTCTTTCATCATTGTGCCCCTTTGATACATGAGACTGAGGTTCAGAGACACCAAGTTACCTGCCCCAAGTCACACAGAAGTGAAGGAGACAGGACTTCAACCAACACTGTCTGACATAGCCATAAGTCACTCGGATCTACCTTGTGAATAAAGATGGTATTTCATAGGCTCTTAAAAACAGCTAAAGACAGTGAGAAAATAGAAAGAGACCTCTGCTGCCCCAAACTCCCTGTCCATCCCCCTATCTTCTCACCAGCAGCCCAGACCCTGTGGCACCAAGCCGAATTCCCTTCAGCAGACAGCTGTATCAGCCTGCTGCAAAGCCCTGGGAAGCTGATTTCTTTCATCCCCTGTAACTGCTCTTGGTATAAAGCCCTCGATGACAAAGCTTATCCTGATCCAGTTACTCCCCAGTTATCTGGTTTCTTCTCTCCTGTCTGACCCACACCCTCTGCTCGTCTTCATTCTCAGCATTGGTCGCCACAGATTGGAAATCTAAATGTGTGCTATAATTTCCCTGCCAGTTGTTCAACTGAAAGGATGGCTGAATAGGCCCCGTGTTCATACTGAAGAATTGTGGACAAGTGGCAGTGAGAGCAACTCCTTTACAGCATGGCAGAAATCTCCCTTCACCTCCACCTGGAGCCTCACTGGGTGGCTTGCTGTTTCCATAATAACAAGTTAGATAGAAAATGAGTGTGTGTGTGTGTGTGTGTGTGTGTGTGCGCGCGCGCGTGCGCACGCCTGTGCATGCAGCTTCCTGGTTGCTCAGATACAAAAGACAAAAATGTTCTGTTTGTGATTTTAAAGTCTTTTTAAAACACTTTTCTGGCTTTCTTTCCTCCCCAGTGTACAGCCTACAGGTGCAGGAAAACCCCAACTCAGGTCCCCACTCAGCACCCCACTCTTTGTGGGAAGGGTGCAGGCACTTCCGTCAGAAAGGTTAGGTGCTGATTTGCATGCACTTAGCATCTTGATTGCTCATTTCCAGTCAAAGTGCTGAACACCCAACCTCCAGGGCTGCCCCTCCTCCACCCCACCCCTCATTTACTGAGACCAACTGGTGTCTTTTGGCTGGAAAACCAACCTGTGTATCCATAGGCTCTGCCCCGAGGCATGAGGCTCCTCCAGGGCGGTGGTGACTAAGGGGTCACAGGGATCTTCAGTCTTGGTTTAGAAAACACAGTGATGAAGTGTCAGGAAGGCCCCCTGGCTCAGTACTGGCTGTCATAATGAAATGCCACAACCCAGGAGGTCTAAGCAACAGAAATTTATTTCTCCTAGATCTGGAGGCTGGAATTTCAAGATCAAGGTGCTGGCAGGGTTGGTTTCTAATGAGGCAACCCTTCCTGGCTTGTAAATGGCTGTCTTCTCACCATGTCCTCACATGTGTTTTCTCTGTGTGAGCATCTTGGTGTCTCTTCCCCTTCTTATAAGGGCACCAGTCTTTTTTTTTTTTTAAGGGAGGAGGGAGGGGTGTTCAGGATGGGGAACGCGTGTATACCTGTGGCGGATTCATGTTTATGTATGGCAAAACCAATACAATATTGTAAAGTAATTAGCCTCCAATTAAAATAAATAAATCTATATTAAAAGAAAAAACTTGTTGTTGTTCAGTCGCTCAGTCATGTCTGCCTCTTTGTGACCCAATGGACTGCAGCACGCCAGGCTTCCCTGTCCTTCACCATCTCCTGGAGTTTGCTCAAACTCATGTCCATTGAGTCGGTGATGCCATCCAAACATCTGGTCCTCTGTTGCCCACTTCTCCTCCTGCCTTCAATCTTTCCCAGCATCAGGGTCTTATCTAATGAGTTGATGTTCATATGAGGTGGCCAACATATGGGAGCTTCAGCTTTTTAAATTAATTAATTAACTAATTTGGCTGTATCCCATCTCAGTTGTGGTGCAGGGAATCCTCATTTTGTCATGCGTGTGGGCTCAGAAGTTGTGGCTCTTGGGCTTTGTTGCCCCATGGCATGTGAGATCTTAGTTCCCCGACCAGGGATTTAACCCTTTCCCCCTGATTTCCAAGGCGAATTCTTAACTGCTGAACCACCAGGGAGGTCCCAAGACACCAGTCTTATTGGATCTGTGCCCTACCCTTATGATACCTGCTGCTGCTGCTGCTGCTAAGTCACTTCAGTCGTGTCTGACTCTGTGCGACCCCAGAGACGGCAGCCTAGCAGGCTCCCCCGTCCCTGGGATTCTCCAGGCAAGAACACTGGAGTGGGTTGCCATTTCCTTCTCTAATGCATGAAAAGTGAAAAGTGAAGTCACTCAGTCGTGTCCGACTCTTAGCGACCCCATGCACTGCAGCACACCAGGCTCCTCCGTCCTTGAGATTTTCCAGGCAACAGTGCTGGAGTAGGGTGCCATTGCCTTCTCCGCTTATGACACCGATTAACCCTAATTATCTCCTGAAAGACTCTGTCTCTAAATACAATGACACTGTGGGTTAGAGCTTCAACCTGTAAGCTTCCAGAGGACACAGTTCAGTCCCCAGCACCCACATTACTGGAATTTCGGTGTAAGTTAAAAGTCAGGGTGCTTGTATTGCTCCTGAACATTTACAATCCAATACGTTTCAGTATTTCTTTCTCTTCCTCTAGTGGGAAGAATGGTGTGAATACTGAGGAAGTGGAGTCACAAGGGGTAGAGGAGACAAGTACCCAACATCCCATCTTCAGCTCCCATGTTTCCTTCTGGCTGTTTCCAGGGACAGGGGCATGCCCTCACCTGTTATGGTGGCTGAGCATTGCCCTGGGTCTTCCTTAGGGAGTCTGCCTCCCACACCTGACCCTGGGTGGATGAGTGTCAGGCTTACCCAGGACCCCATGCAGTCACTGTGACTGTGTTAATTTTGTGTAACAGCTGCTCTCGCCTTCCTCAGGGTATCTGCTGTGTAGTCAAAATGTTTATTCTCTTCATATGAAGACTCAGGCTTTCAGATTTCTGTCACATTCCTCTGCTCCTTTCCAAGCTGGAGATTGGATGTAGACGTGCAGTTTGCTGTGTTTGTGGCAGAGGAAAGAAGGAGACCTAGGGTTAGAGGATGTTCCTTTGTGACCCCCTCTCTGCAGGATCTGCAGCGATGCCCCTGGTAACCTGCTGTCTCTGAGGATGCCCAGCCTTACTCCAGGCCTTACCAGGGAGGTGTCACCTGAAGGTGCCCCCTGCCCGGAGGCAGGGCTCTCCCTTTAAGATGCCGATTTCCTTCTCAAAGAGCCTCTCACTAATCTGAGCCCCACATGTGTGCTTTTCTGCGTCTTCCCAGAGTCGACAATGCTTTAGGGACACCCTTCCTACTTCACAGGGGTTGGGGGTGGGCGCTCAAGTGGTGGCGGCTGGGAGGGGGGCTCATGCAGCCCCTGGTGAAGTGAAACTTCCTGATTCAGAGTGTGTACTCTTTTACAGCTTCACTCGACTCAGGTCTTTCTGGCGTGCACAGCCTTTTGAAGTAGCTCAGCTGACTTGAAGCAGAGAGATTAAAAGCTGAATTCCTACTGCTGTTCATGCCTTCCTGAGATTAGGGAAGGCAGCGCCTCGGCCCCTCGCTCTAGGCGTCTGTTCAGGGAGCCGAGTGTGAACAGTCCCCTCTGCTCTCCCTGGGGTGGAGCGGGGACTGATGAGAAGAGCAGCCCTCTCGTTCCCTCCCTTCCCCCTCCACTCAGCCGTGGACCACAAGTCTGCAGCATCTCACCACAAATGCAGCAGGAAGACAATGATCACACGTGATTAAAAAAAAAAAAGATTAAAAAGAGAGAAAGAGAAACTCAGCTGCTGGAACAGAAGCCAAATAGGAGTGAGTCCCTCACATGATCAGTAGTGTTCAGGGGGGATTTATTCCTGCACGGCCATCGTCTGGGCTGCTGAGCAAATATATTTAACTTCGATGTACTCTAGCCAGGAGGGTGATCTCCCCAGATGGCAATTTAAGCAACAACCCAAGAGATTAATGCAGCATCTCATTTCATGAGGTTCTGGGAGACCTGGGGGATCCTGCTGCCAGCCTGGGTCCACTGGAAATTCAGCAGAGATGAATCCCCACATTGTTGGTTTGACTCCCAGCCTCCTTTATCTGTACAGTAATTATCCAGTTAGTTAATGCTCTCTTCTCAAGTTGAGTAGGCTCCTGGGGGGAAAAATAGTAGGTGGAACCTCAAGGCTATAATAAAGGCATTCTACTCCTTGAGGAGGGTTTGATGGGTGTTTTTTCCACAGAACTTAATTCAGTTTTGGATATGAATCTGGATGAAAACAAAATAAATCTAATAGCAATCAATAGGATTTCTCTATGGCAGATCTCAGGAAACTTAAGACGAACTAGCTCAGAGCAGGGATTCCCACATGGCTCTAGTGGTAAAGAGCCTGCCTGCCAATGCAGCAGATGCAGGAGATGGAGGTTCGATCCCTGGGTCAGGAAGAGCCCCTGGAGGAGGGCATGGCAACCCACTCTAATATTATTACCGGGAGAATCCCATGGATGGAGGAGCCTGGTAGGCTGCAGTCCATGGGGTAGCGAAGAGTCGGACACGACTGAGCAACTTCCCTTTCACTTTTCATTTTCACGTATTGGAGAAGAAAATGGTAACCCACTCCAGTGTTCTTGCCTAGAGAACCGCAGGGACGGGGGAGCCTGGTAGGCTGCCGTCTATGGGGTCACACAGAGTCGGGTACGACTGAAGCAACTTAGCAGCAGCAGCAGCAGCAGCAGCACAAAGCAGGGATTCCCACACGGCTCTAGTGGTAAAGAGCCTGCCTGCCAGTGCAGCAGATGCAAGAGATGGGGGTTCGATCCCTGGGTCAGGAAGATCCCCTGCAGGAGGGCATGGCAACCCACTCTAGTGTTCTTACCAGGAGAACCCCATGGACAGAGGAGCCTGTCAGGCTACAGTGCATGGGGCCACAGAGAGCTGGGCACAGCTGAAGCAACTTAGCGCACACGCACAAGGCACAAAGCAAGCTAGATCAGACCAACGAATGCTTCATGCTTTTGCGAGCAGGGTCTCGCAGTGGTTCCTGTGGGAGAGAAGTTCTTAGCTGGAGGCTTGCAGATCAGCCCTGGAAATGGGATTCCAAGGCCAGCTGGTATGTTCCTTTTCAGGGAAAATAAGCATATTTTCTCCATTAGGTTCCTTACAGAAGGATCCAGCAGTCACCAATGTGATAGGCTGCATAACACCTTTAAAAGATGATTCAGGAAAGGATTCAAAACCACAGGAAAGATGATACCAGGTGTGGGTCTTGGAGGTGCAAACCGCTGTCCTGTGTGCAAGGAAGGGGACCCTGTGCACTAGAAGGCAGAGTGCTGGACACACCCGCGGTGGTAAGTGTAGGGACCCCAGAGTCACTCCCTCCATCTGGACCCTGCTTCTGACACCAGCCGTGTGACCTTAGGTAAGCATTTCAACCTTTCTGTGCCTCGGCTTTCTTATCTGCAAAATGGGGATAACTTGGTAGCATGCATCTCATAGAGAAGCTCTGAAGGTTGAGAAAATCCGTGTGGAGTTTTGCATAGATGCTGTCACTCGGGAAAGCTGGCCCATGCCTGCCCCTGCTCTCTGCTGGCCTGAAAGGTGTTGCTGCCACTCTTCTTCCTGGACCCCTACCGAAACATTTCTGATCGCTTCTGCTTTAGTCAATGGGCAATGATGTATATGGCAAAGCACCTGGAACCAAGCGAGCAGAGCAGATACTCAAGGAATGTTAACTCAGGTCCATCTTTCTTTCCGTCAAACACAGCCTCCCAGTGAAAGAGTCATTCAGGATGCCCAGAGGAGCCCAGATTTCAAATCTGATGACGGCTGCAGTTCTATGAATTCCCTCCCGCTTTTGTGCTGATGGCAACGACTTTTATACGTATTTTCATTGTCTTTCTCTCGAGAGATAAATTTTGTGGCCTGCCACTGAATCTGCCTTCCAAAATGTAGCATGGAGATTTTATTTGAGATAAACTATCATGTGAATAAAGATAGATACTATATTTTAATCTGGAAACATTCCATTCAAAACCATTTTTTCCCCTTTTTTTAAAAAATCAACATCACTAGTGCCATCATTCAAAGGATATGGACGTTTGGGAGAAATTTATGTCCAAATGTGCCTGTGAACCTTTGCCAGCCCTGGGTAATTTTATTTTTCTCTCTGAAAATGACAGTGGTGGATGTCACACATGATCCCAGATTGCAGCCCCCAGACAGAGATGGTCTGTTTCAACGCATCCCTAGGTAACCTGTGGCGAGCCGTGGTGCCGTGTCTTCATGTGGGGGAGCCTCTGCTATGAATGACGTGAACTTAGTCAGAAAAACAGAGCAGGTTCATTGGTCAATGTGTTGATGCTGTTGAATGTCATAGGGATGAGAAAATAGAGACTTGCCATTGAGGATCCTAAAAGCCTTCTGTCTAATCTTGTCCCGTTTTGCAAATGACAGCCAAGAAGGTGAGCAAGGAGGATGGAGCTAAAGGTGACTGGTTAAAGGTACATGAAATTCTGATCACTTTAGGGCGTTTTCTGAATTGAAACAGACTTGCTTTTCTCATAACAGCAGAGATGCAGGAAGCCCAAGTGTATTATTTCTGGTCTACGTACATCCTGGGTCTGCCATGTCATGAGCATTATCCCATAGGATGAGGGCATCACTTTCAGGTTAGCACCACACCAACACACCCTGAGCATTGCAGCACCCTTGTCTGTGTTCTCACAGACATGAACGGTGACCCCATGTGGAACTGAAGGGCTGGTTGGTTTCAACACACTCAGGAGAGGAAAAGCCCAAACCACACTCACACTTTTCTACATAGTAAATCCATCCATCTACCATCTGCCATGTGAACAACTCTTGCCCACTGTGTGTGTGTGTGTGTGTGTGTGTGTGTGGGTGTGTGTGTGTGGGTGGGCGGGGGTGGGGGGAGCACCCATAATGCACTTGAAATGATATTCTTCCAGGGAAGTGGCAAACTGCATGCCATCAATGTCTCATCCCTTTCAGCGGCATCTGCATTCTCCAGCATAACAGGGATGAACCAATGCCTGGGCAAGACCACACCAAAGATGGTTTTGCATCTGAAACTTGGCATGACTCAAAAGATATCCACCCTGATTTGCTCAAACTTGCATTGGTTTTTGTAAGACTGCATCGTAATAAACTGTGGAAAATTCTGAAAGAGATGGGAATACCAGACCGCCTAACCTGCCTCTTGAGAAATCTGTATGCAGGTCAGCAAGCAACAGTTAGAACTGGACATGGAACAACAGACTGGTTCCAAATAGGAAAACGAGTACGTCAAGGCTGTATGTTGTCACCCTGCTTATTTAATTTATATGCAGAGTACATCATGAGAAATGCTGGACTGGAAGAAACACAAGCTGGAATCAAGATTGGCGGGAGAAATATCAATAAACTCAGATATGCAGATGACACCACCATTATGGCAGAAAGTGAAGAGGAGCGAAAAAGCCTCTTGATGAAAGTGAAAGAGGAGAGTGAAAAAGTTGGCTTAAAGCTCAACATTCAGAAAACGAAGATCATGGCATCTGGTCCCATCACTTCATGGGAGATAGATGGGGAAACAGTAGAGTCAGTGTCAGACTTTATTTTTTGGTCTCCAAAATCACTGCAGATGGTAGTGCAGCCATGAAATTAAAAGATGCTTACTTCTTGGAAGAAAAGTTATGACCAACCTAGATAGTATATTCAAAAGCAGAGACATTACTTTGCTGACTAAGGTCCGTCTAGTCAAGGCTGTGGTTTTTCCTGTGGTCATGTACGGATGTGAGAGTTGGACTGTGAAGAAGGCTGAGCGCCGAAGAATTGATGCGTTTTAACTGTGGTGTTGGAGAAGACTCTTGAGAGTCCCTTGGACTGCAAGGAGATCCAACCAGTCCATTCTAAAGGAGATCAGCCCTGGGATTTCTTTGGAAGGAATGATGCTGTAGCTGAAGCTCCAGTACTTTGGCCATCTCATGCGAAGAGTTGACTCATTGGAAAAGACTCTGATGCTGGGAGAGATTGTGGGCGGGAGGAGAAGGGGACGACAGAGGATGAGATGGCTGGATGGCATCATGGACTCGATGGACGTGAGTCTGAGTGAACTCCGGGAGATGGTGATGGACAGGGAGGCCTGGCGTGCTGCGATTCATGGGGTCGCAAAGAGTCGGACACGACTGAGTGGCTGAACTGAACTGAACTGCATTGTCCCCCCAAATGGCAGGAACTGGCCCAGGATTTAAATTTGCTGGAATTCAATCTGTACATGAACATGGATTCATTTTTACCTCATTAGAACATAAAAGAAAATTCAAGTTCCCTTGGGGTGGGGAGCTGGGGGGCTTCCCTGGTGGCTCAGAGGGTAAACAGTCTGCCTGCAATGCAGGAGACCTGGGTTTGATCCCTGGGTCAGGAAGATCCCCTGGAGATGGGAATGGCAACCCACTCCAGTATTCGTACCCGGAAAATCCCATGGACAGAAGAGCCTGGTAGGCTACAGTCCATGGAATTGCAGAGTCGGACATGACTGAAGGACCAATACTTTCACTTTCACTTTAGTGGATGGGGGATACTTAGTAACAGAAGGAAAGACTTGGGCTGAAAATATACTTTGAAAACATGGGGCTGAATTAGTAGACGTGATAACAAAGCCAAAGGGGTTCCATAAACAGGCATCATTGACTTCATTCGATAGCTGGACCAATGCTGGGGCCTTTGAAGGAGTGAATATGATGTGAGTGTGACCTCAAGGTGTTTGTGCTTGATGGGGACAACTATGCAGACACCACAGGTAATGGGAGCTGGATGCTGTGAGAGGACCAAGCTGCCTGCTCACGCAGCTCGAGCCCAAGCCTCTTTGGCTGGAGAAGCAGGAAGGAAGGAGAGGATAGAGAGCATTGACAGGAGGCGTGAGGGTCACCCGTGTGTGATGCGCTGAGGCTCCTGCAGGATGCAAATGTCAGGGGCTGCTGGGAGCAAAAGGAGAACCTTGCTCTTTCACCTTTGGGGGCAGTGGGTCTGCAGAATGTACGATCACAAGCCAGGCCACCAATAAAAAGTGGTGGCTCCTTCCTTTGAAACTGTGGCCGGGTGCCCGATAGTGAGTCTTCAAGGTGAAGATCAGTGGTACAGACTCCACTTTGCAGATACAGAACTAGGCTTCAAAGCGTGGCTGTTCATAGACACCACCCAACAATGGGCACAGAGGGGAGGAAGGCCCTTCATCTGGACCCCTCCCTGTTTCTCCTTTTCCCTCTCTAAGAGCTCCTCTGAACTTTCCCCCCAAAATGCTTCTCTCAAATGAAGCAGCAAGCTCCTGGAGATAAGAGTTCTAGGAAAACAAAGTCTCCAGCGGGATCCCACACCTCCTCCTGTTCCCAAACCATGGTTTCTGGGAGCTCAACTTCCAGGGAAGGAGGCAGAGGGGAGAGTCTGGTGACTGAAACATCAGTCTCATTTGTGGAGTGACGAATTCTGAGAGCCTCCGAGGTTTTGTGGAGCTTGATTAATAGTTACTATTCTTAATATTGTGCCTGAGAATCCAGGCCAGGAGAACAGGGCTGTCTCTCTTTGATGTGTGGTGAGGATGCTGGAGTTGTTTTTGCCAGGGTTGAAAACCCTGGGTGTCTCTAGATGTTGTATTTCTCTTGGAAAGCTGCTCTTACAGGGCTGGTACAAAGAGAATTTTTTATGCTTCTGTGAGGGGAGGCCAAAAATGTATATAAGAACAACAACAACAAAAATCTCACCATCACATTTACTCCTTAAATTTACTGACAGGCTGTCACAATCAAATAAAACATTGATATTCACTTTGTGTACTTGATTTAAAGTGACTTATTTGAAGAAAGGAGGCACTTTCTTTGAACCACCTGCTATCCACACAGCCTGACATTAGTGCGTGTAAGGCATCTGTGGGGCGATGCTGACTGCCTGCCTGGCCTCTGCATCCCTTCTCTTTCCCAGCAGAGCCTCCATCCTGTAATTGCCCCTCAGCCTTGAGGTCCCTATGGATCCAGGGAAGCAGGCCACACCTGCCTGCCCAGGGCTGGGCTGGATCTGCAAGTGAACTTGGGTCAAACACCTGCAGGAAGCCCGGGGATTCTGGAGACAAAAGCCATCTAAATTTTGGCACCAAGATAGACACACTTCTTCCCGTCCTTGGGGCTGTGTTGCATTGGGCTTGGATGTGCTGGAGCCACCTGGCTGGTGGAGGTGGCCAGCCTGGGGGCTGTGGGAATGGAACCAGCGTGGACACATGAGTCCCCTGGGAGCTTGCCCTCCTGCTGGACTTCCCACAAGATGAACCACATGGTTCCCTTTGTGCTTCAGCAACTCTCAGTAGGGAGGGGAGTGTGTTATTTATAGCCAAGAGAATCCCATGGGAAAAGCTGAGAGCTTGAGTTCTTATTATTCACATTAGAATTGGGACCCAAGTGACCCCATGGAGGCAGGCTCAGTTGTGCTTGGCTTCTCAGAGCTCCTTCTTGGGTAATACCTTCTCCCAGAAGGTGGCATCTCATGGCCCCTGGGCTTTCTGTACTACCGACCCAGGAGAACAGCCTCTGAGAAGTGTGTTCCACTCCTGTTCTCCATCCCGTACCTGGGTGGGTCATAGCGAGTGAGCAGGACTTCCGGTGGGTCCACAGAGAGTGGGTAGGACAAAGGCAGGGTCTCTGGCATCTTCTTTACCATCTCAGGGCCACAGTCGTGATCACAGCAGCAACCACAGCCAAGGGGTCTCTTCCTGCTGGTCTCATGCATTCGGTGTGCAGACACCCTGCCCTGAGAAGCCCTCCCTCCTTCCAGCACTGCACACTCCTGCCTCCACGTGGTAGGAATGAGGGTCCTAGGCGCACTGGCTGCACAGCGGCCCTCCTGCTGCCCCTTACAGCACCCCGGCCCCACCCTGCCCAGTGAGGGCAGAAGCTATGAGGGCTGAGGTCTCCCCCAGAAGTGGCGGCCTCAGCCAGATGCGAGTCCGATGGTGAAAGGTTCTGTGATGGGAACTGTATCCTGGGCTCAGTGGCTTCTTCAGTGTCGTGAGAAATGTTTACTTCTGTTGAATTCTGTTTGGTTGATGATTTCTGTGGTCAGCAGAGGGCAGTCACCCAGGAAGCAGTGGAATTGATGATGCCAGAAATTGCAGCAAGAGCTTCCTTTTAGTAAGTTTTCTCCCTCTGCCCTCTTACCTCTCATTACCCTTATCTGCCCTCTAAAGTAGACCTTACTCTCTCCTTTTTACAAATGAAGACACTAAAGATCAGAGAGGTTAAGTGAGTGTCCCAGATCACACAGCCTGAATATTGTAGGCTCAAGATTTGAACCCAGCTCTGTCTGAATGCCAGACCTGCCTGGAATCTTCACCGTTACACTGACCCGTTCCTACACCCAAGGTCCTTTTTATAATTTACTCACGTAGGTGAAGTGAAACAGCCCCAGAGGTCTAATTTACCTGGCAGGTTAGGACCACATGTGTTCAAACAAGTCCCCTGTGCCTTCGCCTCTCCCGCCGTGCCCTAGCTCTGCCTGCTGACAGTGAGAAGCCATTTGAAGGCGCAAAGCTCTGTTATTCTCCCCAGAAAATGGTAACCTTGAAACACAGGATAGCCCCACACACCCTGGAGCTAGGAAGATTGTAGCGGAAGTGAAACCTCCTCATCAGGGAATCCTAAGACGCCGACCACAGTCACCATTCTGCCATTGTACAAGTGACGTCTTCATCACAGTGAATTAATAAAGTGCATTTACATTCCAGTCGTTTCAAATGAAAAATCCTGGCAAAATAAACAAATGTTACTCTTGCTCTGTGAACGGATACAGAATGAGTCCTCATAAAATCACCTTAAGCTTAACCCTGACCTATCCTGCTTTGATTATGCACCACAACTCGGCAGACTCCCTTGCAACACGTGGCATTCATTACCGATAATTCCTATTTTATAACTTTTTTGTTTGATCTGTCCCAGAATTCATTCTGAAGAAATTCAACGGAATAAATGATCATTCTCCCCGACCACTTGACTGCCGCTTTGAATATATAATGTGGCTACACATGTATATTATTTATGAGAAATTGATTGCTGTAACATCTCAATATTCCTTTCCTGCTCTGTGAATGTGGACTTAATATGTTTCTTTTGAAGCCCACGGCTGCCCACGACAACCTGACACTACATCTAAGAGGCAGATGGATTTATTGGTTTGGGCCACATGTCCTCAGTGAGGAAATGAGGGAATTCCTGTGTAAAATTCACTCTGGTCCATACCCCAGGAACCTGATGACTGTATTAGCTCAAAGGGCAGTCCTTGGTCAATAGAGAGGAAGTAGCTTCTAACCAGAAGTGCCGGCCTGCAGTTTTCTGAGGACTTTCTCAAAGGACAAGCATGTGTCCCAGAGGAAAATCCAGAATACAGCCTCACTCCAGCTCAGATGCTGCCAAGAGCTCAAGACGGTGTGCTTTTGGGGTCTCCCAGATCAGACCTTGACACAAGCACCTGAAGCCAAGGAGTGCATTTAGAAGGATATTCCAGGCAGAGCTGGTTAGGGTGTAGGGAAACGAGAGGGAGCAGGGGTAGGGTCAACACAGGATGTGTCAGCTATAGCCATGGTGAACCCCCGTGTGAAGCCCCATCCCCAGGCTCCCTGGGGTGAGGAAGGGGGCATATCCCCCTGCACCCTGTGTTGCTAGCCAAGCCCTTCCTTGCCCCGCGCTCCTGGCTAGGCCAGCCAGACGACTGGGGCTGGACCATGGAGGGCTCAGGGAACAGTATCTGTGGCAGCTTTGCTCCTCAGAGCCTACCACGCCCAGACCTTGTCACCTGGAGACCTGGGAGTCCAACCCAGTGGCCTCACGAAGCCTCTTCTGCTCTTCCGTCTATGTCAGCAGATTCCAAGCAAAAAGGTTCTGCACACAGAGGATGTGGAGCCCCAGATCCTGGTGGACCTGACAAGCAGAGCCAGCTGCTGAGCCAGCAAGAACCTTCAGAAGAGAATGTTGGTACTGGGAACATGAGAGACAGGGTGATCTTGAATCAGGTGCAGGAGGTGAAAGCCTGCACGAGGAACCAGATAGAAACAGGAGGTACAGCTGCAGGGGCCAAACAGGAGGTACAGCTGCACGGGCTGCCACACCTGAAGGCCTTGCTCTTGGGGGCTCTGGGGGCCTCAGGAGCTCCTGGCAGAAGGGCTCCCAGTGGTCCCCGCCCCTCTGCTCCCAAGTGCGGCCCAAGGGCCAGCAGCTTCCACTTGACCTGGTCCAGTCTGGCTTCTGATTCAGATTCTATGCTCTAACAAGGTCTAGGTGTTTTCTGTACACAGTGAAGTTTGGGAGACGTGGGTTCGAGCTCTCCGTTGGGAAATCCCTGATCCTCCCGTGGTCTCTGGGCACAGAGAGTGAGGTGCTGACGTGGTCTCAGAATTCCGGTGTGCTGGGCTCCGTGGCTTCTCCTTTCAGTCTCCCAACAGGGATGCTGGCGGGCAGTCCCATTGTCCTCCTTGTACAGGTGGGGAGTCCCAGGCTGCCCTCTGACACACCAGGACTCATGCGTCCTTCCTGGACACAGATCAGCTTCCTCTGGACCCCACACTCCCCAGGCCAGAGGGACCCTGTGGCCTGAGCCACCCTGCATCCCATGGGAGGTCCAGAGGGCCTTGTCCAAAGACCAACCCCAGGCAGCAGAGTGGCCTGATCAGGTCATATTCAGATGATCCTAGGAAGATTTCCAGACAAGACAAAATATTCTATGTTGTTTTGAGCCCAAACTGAAGGAGATAGTGAAAGATAGACAAAGTAATGGAGCTGGGGCCCAAATATTGTTGTTGTTGTTTTCAACTGAATATTTTCCATGAGTCATCCAATGCTCTTTAAAGGTTAAATATTACTATTGTTCATTTCCTCATCAGCGAGCTAATCAAGTATTGTGCATTTGCTTAAGGTCACAAGTGTTAGTTACTGATGAAAATCAACATCTATTCTTGATTCTGTAAGAGGAAGGCGTGATTCGAGTACTCTTGTACGAACGATTTTGCATTCAGGGTGAGCGCGTTCTGCACAGCTTTGAATGTGGGGAAATAATGGCGTCCTCTCTGATAAAGGACCACAAATAGAAAGCCAGTCTCTGACCACTGTGTGTGAGTCTCCCGCCCTGTCGGGGCTTTCCTCTCCATCCCAGGACACTAGCAGTTGCTGTGGCCTCTGCCAAAGAATGCTTTACCCACATTGTCAACCCGCTTGCTTTCCTGCCCCTTCCTGTCTCCTCTCTGAGGACCCTTCTGAGCATGGGGTGAAACGTCACACTGCCAGAATCGCCAGTCCTATGCCATATGTGTATCACTCACCACGGGACCCAGGAGTTCTCTATTTGCCAACTCGTTCGCTTACCCTTTTGCTCACGTGTTCTCTGTCTTCCCACCAGACTCATGAAGGCAGGAATCTTCATCTCTTTTGTCCACCACAATTTTACAGACCCTCCCTGTCACACACAGAGTGCTTTGCCCTATAAATACTTGTTGGCTGAATAAAAGCAAGCCTGGCAGAGAGGAGGCAGAAAAGGACTCAATTTGAAGTAGTTTTGCAGGTTATGAATTTTCTTCCTTTCTATAAAAAGGGAGTGGTCACAGTAAATCAACATGTGTACAATTTCCCTGGTGGGGCGGGCTCCCCTTCTGCCCTGGGACCTTGGGCATGAGAAGCTGGGGTCCGTCCAGGCTGGGGGTGTTGTGGCATGGAGGGAAGGGAGCAGGACCGAACTCGTGTGGGCTCTGAGTGTCTCCCTGATGAACAAGGATGCTCAGCCAGGCGTCAGTCACAGACTCATGGCCCCCAGGGCCCTTCAGTGCCTGTTGTTAAACAATTGGGATCCCATTTCTGGGTGAACTCATTTCCATAAGGAGTGATCTTTCGGATCAGGGCCTTTCGCCAGGGCCTTTCAGATCAGTGGGCTGCAGGGTGAGGCGGGAGCTCTTTCAAGCCATCCACACTCGAGGACGGCTCCAGACGAGATAATGGCCCCTGGTAATGACCTCACACTGGGTAGATTACAGACTGACGGGCTGTCAGCACGTCACTCACTGAGGGCAGAGACGCTCAGCAGGGAGTCTGACCTTGGCCGAAAACCAAGGCCGGCATCCTGGGAAGGCGGTGCTGGGGCTTGTGGTTTGAAAGAAGAGGCCGAGGACCCCTAGGCCTGCACTGATTTCCTCCCTGGGGGCTTGGTCTCTATCACTACAGCTCCATGTGACTGGAAGCTTTCAGGGGGCGGGAGTTCTTCCATCCTCCCCATCTCTCCACCTAACTCCCCTCGCTGACTCAGCATCCAGATAGTGAGTGAGTAGATGGGCACTGCAGGGTTCTGGAGCATCACCCCAGGCCCTGACCTCTGTGGGGGCTCCAGGAACAACGCTGCCCTCTGCAGGGCTCCCTCGCCCCACCTCTCCCTGTCCTTCCATCTGGGCTGAAGCTTCTCTCTCTTGTCTCTCCAGTCACCCTCCCTCATCACCTCCATCAGGACACCCCGTACATTGGTTTCAGAGCTCTGATTGAGATTATGGAGGTGTCGGGTCTGTGTGTTTCAGCTATGCCGTCATGTCCACGCAGCTGAGGGGGTCTGGCTGGTTCTTCATGACTCACCTGCCCACCCCTCGGGCCAGTGCCCGGCAGCTTCTCCATCCACATTGCTGAGCAGGAGGGATGGGCAAACAGCCTTGTTGGCACGAGATCCTGAGAAGTGGTGCCTGTGGTCACTAAGGGAGGGTTCTGACCTCAGGAGGGGTGCTTCTGGGGGCTGGAAACCTTGCGTTCCTGATGCAAGCCTGGTCCACAGAGTGCTCCCCTTTGAGCACTGATGTGTGGGTGTTCCTACATGACTGTTATGCTGTGAGGGAAAGTTAAAGTCAATGACCGGCACCCGCTAAGTATCAGATGCTGTGCTGGACACAGGCTCGGGGTGGAGACAGAGAAAGAAAAGAGCCGGCTGCCCCTACTCTGGGCTGGAAGGAGAAATGCTCTGGGGACCAGATTTTAGTCCGTGGCTGGCATGGAGATGGTCGGGGAGGGGGGTGCTAGGAGAGCTTCCTGGAAGTGGTGACTTCATCATGAGTATTAAAGGTGAGAGACTGCAGTGGGGGCAGTCCATCTCTCCTGTGGACTTCGATAATTTGGGTCTGCTGCCTAATTTAGTGTCAGGTGAGAAAACCAGGCTCCATCTGAGACATGGGGCAGTTGGTGGCCGAGGCAACACAGCACAGCACTGACCTGCGTGGGACATTTCTCCTGCTCAGGTGGCCGTTTGGTTCTGTGCAAGAGTGAATGGCTGTGGAGGGGACATGGAATGATTGGCGATGGGGCAGTGCTGGCTGGGGGCTGAGCTGTGACTCACAGTCTGTTCATATCTGACTCACTCTCCTCTCTGAGGCAGACACACCCAGAGGATTGGACTGGACTCTCCTTCAGGAGTAAAAGGGCCAGAGGTCACAGAACTGGTAGCAAGCAGCCCATGTCTCCATGGAGGCAGGAACAGGAGCTGGGTCCCTCAGGAAGCAGGCAGGTTTTGGAGATGTATTTCTTGGGGTGGCCAGGGCTGGGGGCTCCCCTGGACTATTAGGAACTCTTGGGGACTCTTGTTGACTTCTGGTCACCTGTCCCAGCCCTGTTTCTAAGGCCAAATTGTCCTCTACAACTGAGGCCACCTGTCACCAAATCAGCAAGGCTGAGGGGACCTCTCTGCTTCATTTCTCCACGTGTCTGCTCCCCACCCACCCCTTCTCCTGGAGGGGTCCCACCACCCGGGATGTGGGAGCCATGATGGTGCCCACTCCCTTGGTTCTTGGACTTGGTTGTCACTGTCCATCTTGGCCTTTGCTGCAATAATGAGAGTCTGCTATTAAAATCATTTTAGATAAGACTGAACTTGGGAGAGTTTTCCTTTGTATAAGTGGCTTTGATTTTAAAAAGTGGGCATGTTCCCCAGGCTGCCCAACCTCAGACGTGTTTTATGGTCCCAGCAGGAGGTCTGAGCTCACATTTGCCTATAATCAATGCACCATATTTGATGCACAGGAAGTGTCACAGCCTCCACTCAGGGCCCTGGTGTTCATTTGTGCGTTAGTCATTCAGCCATGTCTAACTCTTTGTGACCCCATGGACTATAGCCGGCCAGGCCCCTCTGTCTGTCCATGGGGATTCTCCAAGAAAGAACACTGAAGTGGGATGCCATTCCCTTCTTCAAGGGATCTTCCCAACCCAGGGATTGAACTTGGGTCTCCTGCATTGCAAGTGGATTCTTTAGCATCTGAGTCACCACATAGACTATAGGTTGTCCTCCACCCGCTCCCCCAGGGCTTATCTGATTTTAATCAGTGTACATAGTGTTCTGCCCACAGTCCACATTCTTCATTCTTCCTCTGGGGGTAGAGGGTCAGAGAGATGCTGTGATCCATTAGTTATCAATACTGCATTCAATGACTTTTCAGAAACATGCCAAGCTTCCTTCTCCCCCTCAAGCTATAGCCAGAGACGTCCAGGGCTGGAGATGCTGGCTCCCCTGGAAACCATGGGCTGTAATGAGGGGCTGACATATCAGCTGCCCCAAGGAGCCCCCGAGTCATCTTCCACAGGTCAGCCAGGAGCCTGATTGTAATGACTGCTTCTCTGAGATAATTAGTTACTCTCCTTCAATTAAAATCGGAAAATGCACAGGACAGAGTATTTGTCTCAGTTAACTTTCTGTGAGATGCATCTTCAGACTAATCATTGCTCCCCAAAGATTGAGGGCTGATTCAGGGGCCTGTTGACAAGTTGGGTCTGATTAGCTATTTCTCTGAAAATCAGGGAGGCACGAGTCTTCTCACCCTGGGTGAGCTAATTTTTGTGACTGAGAGGGCACGTGACCTTGGTGGGCCTGGGGTAGATGTGTGCAGCCCCCCCCATATGCTAAGAGGACTCTGTTCTGTCAGTACTCCCCAGCCAGGATCTCAGATGTCCATGGCTGATCAGCAGCCTATTCCTGCCCTCTGAACATGCCTGCCAAACAGCTTGTTATTCAAACAGATGTTTCTGTTTGTTTCAGATTTAGATTCCAGAGGGAATCTGGGTTTCTTGTTCACAATGTGAAGACTGTACTTCAGTTTGTGTAAGATGTTAGGTACCCTGAGTGCCCAGACCACTGACCAGGGGGACGATGGCTTGGGGACAAGGAGTTTGGAGTGAAAGTGCTCATCCTCTGAATATTCCCAAGGTTCCCAGCCTAAAGGAAGTAGGACCCCTCCATCCACAGGCTAATTTCTACCCTATTATTGCCGTACCTACTTTGTTCAACCCAAGCACTCAGTATTTTTTTCTTCTGATTATGTAGATAATTCATGTTTTTATTAAAACAAGGGAACAACACATAGAAATAAAATGAAGTTCATAAAACTCTCCTGAGTCCCCATCATTGTAATCTAACCCCTAATGTCACCAACCTTTGGGTGACTGCATATTCTTGTGTGCGTCTTTAAACACATACCACACACACACCACACACCCACACACACACACACACCCACACACACACCACACACACACCACACACCACACACACACACACACACACACACACCCCACACACACCACACACACACCACACACACACACACCCCACACACACCACACATACACACACACACCACACACACACCCCACACACACACCCCCCACACACACCCCATACACACACACCACACACCCCCACACACACACACACACACACCACACACACACACACCCACACACACCACACATCCACACACACACACACACACACACACCACACACACACCCCACACACACACCCCACACACACACCACATACACACACACACCACACACACACCACACACACACACACACCACACACACACCACACACACACGCCACACACACACACACACACACACACCACACACACACACACACACACCACACACACACACACAGATACACACACACACATACTATTTCTATCCACTTCACTATCCTTTTTTTGAGGAAGGGATTGAACAGTCTGTTCATTTAGAAATCCCTCCAAGACTCTTATTAAAAAATGGTCACATACTATTAATAACTGTGTGGATTTACCAAAATCTAGCAAACTTTGCAACAGTGATAGACATATGCTTTGTTTCTAGTCCTTTTCTTTTGCCAGACAAGAGCGCTACAGTATGTTTTTATAGGGCTTCCCTGGTGTCTCAGCTGTAAAGATTTCACCTGCCAGTGCAGGAGATGCAAGAGACTCAGGTTTGATCTCCGGGTCAGGAAGATCCCCTAGAAAAGGAAACTGCAATCCATGCCAGAATTCTTGCCTGGAGAATCCCTTGGACAGAGAAGCTGATAGACTACAGTCTATGGCGTCCACAGAGTAGGATACGACTTAGTGACTAAACCACCAGCACCATCAGCAGAACAGAATGCCTAGATGTGGTCTGCACTTTAGAAATCAGGAGGGTGGAAACTTGAATGTCAACTAGGATCTAGGTAGAATCTACAGTCTAGTAGGAAGGAAGTTCAGGGGCACATTATGTTCAAGCAAATCTAGACTTTCCCATGAGTTTTAATTGCCTCTGACTCCATACTCTCCTCTTTGCATCCTTATAGTAGATTTTTTCCCCCCACTGTGGTCCCCACCACACACCTCAAACCTAGAGGAAGAACAGCCTGGGCATTGACAGGCAGATCCATTCACATGAGGGCAATGGGCAGCTACAAGTTTGGGCAAGAAATGCTGAAAATGACAAACTTTTGGCAGGAATTTTGTTTTCTACTTTAAGATGCCTGAAAGGCATTTTAACACTAAACTCCCATGGAGCTTTCTTGTGGATGATATATAACTCCATTTACCGCTGTAATCTGGGTAACAAAATGAATACTCCATCATTGTACTATGAATAGTAAATTAACCCAGATAAAAGTGTTCTACATCCAATCAAAACCATTAAGTAACTAGGAAACCAAGATTGGTGAGGACATTTTGGAGGCAATTATAACTAATGAATACATTAACTTCAAGAGGGCGGATGGTTTCAGAGGCTTTCTGGTCTCTCCAAATAAAATGAGGGTAGGTGGGAAGAAAGCTGAAATAATTTTGTAAAAAGGACAGATTTATTGATCTACGAAGGGCCATTTAGAGGGAAAATGAGTTCTTAGGGGAGACTTGGGCGTATTAAACATCAGCATAATCATTTAAAAGGATGAAAGAAATGCTCCTTTCCCTCCACTTTTTATAATCAGGCTGGACCAGACCAAAGAGCTCTTTCTTCTGTAGCCTTTGTCCTTTCCATGGATTTTGGTTTGGCAAATATTCACTCTTTTAAGAAATATCATTTAATGTATTTTAAATGTAAAATTAATGCTTACTAATTGCAAAATTACTGCAGATGGTGATTGCAGCCATGAAATTAAACAATATTTGCTCCTTGGAAGAAAAGCTATGTCAAACCTAGACAGCATATTAAAAAGCAGAGACATTACTTTGCTGACAAATGTCCATCTAGTCAAAGCTGTGGTTTTTCCAGTAGTCATGTATGGAGGTGAGAGTTGGACCATAAAGAAAGCTGAACACTGAAGAATTGATGCTTTTGAATAGTGGTGTGATGAAGAAGACTCTTCAGTGTCCCTTGGGCCTCAAGGAGATCAAACCAGTCAATCCTAAAGAAAATCAACCCTGAATATTCATTAGAAGGACTGATGCTAAAGCTGAAGATCCAATACTTTGTCCACCTGATGTGAAGAACTGATTCGTTGGGAAAGACCCTAATGCTGGGAAAGATTGAAGGCAAGAGGAGAAGGGGATGACAGAGAATGAGATGGGTTGGATGGCATCACGGACTTGATGGACATGAGTTTGAGCAAGCTCTGGGAGTTGGTGATGTGCAGGGAAGCCTGGCGTGCTGCAGTCCATGGGTCCATGGGGTTGAAAAGAGTCAGACTTGACTGAGTGACTTAACTGAACTGAACTGAATTGCAGACAGTAGGAAAAATACAAAAAAAAAAAAAAGCAAAATGAAAACAGAAGCAATCTATAATCCTATCACCCATACACAACCATTACTATCATCTTGAAAAATGAAAGTGATAGCTGCTCAGTTGTGTCCATCTCTTTGCAACCCCAGAGTCTGTAGTCCTCCAGGGTACCCTGTCCATGGAATTCTCCAGGCAAGAATACTGGAGTGTGTTGCGATTTCCTTCTCCAGGGGATCTTCCCGACCCAGGGATCAAACCAGGGTCTCCTGCATTGCAGGAAGATTTTTTTTTACCATCTGAGCCACCAGGGACGTCTTAATATTTTGGGGTAATATAAATGATATGTTTGGGGGTAGTTGTAGATTATTCTGTTTACTGAAGAATAATGGTTTTAATATTCTGCTAAAACTGAAACCACTTACTATATAAACATCAGGCCATACAGAAAAATACAAAGAAAGATACTAAAAACTATCACCTAATCTCTCAACTACCAGAAGCTGTGGTTCAGTCAGTTCAGTTCAGTCACTCAGTCGTGTCCGACTCTTTGTGACCCCATGAGCTGCAGCACGCCAGGCTTCCCTGTCCATCACCAACTCCCAGAGCTTGCTCAAACTCATGTCCTTCGAATTGGCGATGCCATCCAAACATCTCATCCTCTGTCGTCCCCTTCTCCTCCTGCCCTCAATCTTTCCTAGCATCAGGGTCTTTTCCAGTGAATCAGTTCCTTGCATCAAGTGGCCAAAGTATTGGAGTTTCAGCTTCAGCATCAGTCCTTCCAATGAATACTCAAGGCTGATTTCCTTTAGGATTGACTGGTTTGATCTCCTTGCAGTCCAAGGGACTCTCAAGAGTCTTCTCCAACACCACAGTTCAAAAGCATCAATTCTTCGGCACTCAGCTTTCTTTATAGTCCAACTCTCACATCCATACATGACTACTGGAAAAACCATAGCCTTGACTAGGCGGACCTTTGCTGCCCAGATTAACTAGAAGTTAATTATCCCCCATTCCTGAGTCTGTCTCCACAATGTGTGCTGATAAGAGATCGAGTACTTTCTACAGAAAAGGAATAATTCTGAGCTTACTATTTCTGTGTAAGAAGAAAAACTATTTTGTCTTTTAATAAGGTCTGGGCAGCACCGTCTTCTGTTTCCTCACTTGCAGCCGATTGCCTTAGCCTGCAGACTTGAGCTCAGACTCCACAATGGCCTGACATTGAAGACTCTTCAGCTCACGGCCGTGATGCTCCTCCATCTAGCCAGGTGGCTAACAGGGCATCTTAGCTTCTGCTACCATCTCATACCTGCAGACCTAAGGGAGAGATGAGCAAACCCAAACACCAAACAAAACAGAACTTCCACGAGCTAGGCATTAATGCCAATGAATTAAGGGGTCACAGACCTTCAAAGAAATCAAATAACCCTGTACATGAGCATTCCCTTCACAGGAGACCCCAGCTCTTGCTGTATGAAATTGGACATATCATCATGTTTTTCAAGAGGAGTCAAAAACCAAAATTTTAATCAAAATCTCATTTGTATATGTTAGTAAATTAAAGCATTTTAAAAACTATGAAAAGCAAATGAAGCCCATGGTGGGCTTCATTTGGTCTTCTTCTGACTAAACATGATTCTGTACACTTCAGGACATCCATCAGATTTGAACATCAAACGAGCAATGGGTGATTTTTAAGGAAACTGTATCCCATGCATGGCTTAGCTGGTAAAGAATCCGCCTGTAATGCAGGAGACTGAGATCCAATCCCCGGGTTGGGAAGATCCCCTGGAGAAGGGAATGGCAACCCACTCCAGTATTCTTTCTTGGAGAATTCCATAGACAGAGGAGCCTGGTGGGCTACAGACCATGGGGTACAGATAACTCAGTGACATGACTGAGTGACTAACACTTTCACTTTTTCACATCCCATGCAATATTTGAGACACATTCCATTGTTCATCTGAGATTTGCGCTTACCTGGGCATCTTGAGTTTTCTCTGACTGTCATCATTGACAAGCTCCTCCAATAAGCTCAGATTCTCTTCATCTACCTGGTCACATGAAATCTATGGGCTCCAAGCAGGTGTGTGGGGGCCTATTCTATCCGTCCCATGCCCAGATTTAAGAGTATCTGGCAGCTAAGTGTCATGTTTGTGACACTTAGCAATTTCCTTTTTCATTGATAACATAGGGTTTTTTCCCCTCTTGGTATTGTTTATTTCTTTTTTTTCCTCCGTGGATTTTGAGAAAGCCATGGGGAGAAAATGCATTTCCTTATGTCCTTGACTGGCAGTCTTTGTGGTGTGCTTTTTCATTTAACATGATATCCTGTAAATTTCTTCACCATTAAACATTTTTTAGACTATATTTTTCTTGGTTGCACATAGGCACTCATGAATTTTCCAAACCTACCTCAGGTGAAAGTTCAATTATATGTGGTGTTCAGAAATCCAGTGTACAAATATTTGAGCTAGAAACAGAATTTAACAGAGGAAATGATCTGCCCTTCTGCGTAGTCAGTGCAGAGGCAAGAAGGAAAGGGAGAGAACCATCAGCTAAAGGTTGTTTTTGGCTGTTTTTCGGGATATCTTTCATAGGGCAGCTCATCCAAAAGCTCTGGTCCTTGCCTTTCCAGAATATCAGTGGGTTCTATTATCTTTTCTTTTAACATACCAGTGAAAGATCTCTCTCTTTTTTTTTTCTCCTCCGAATCATCTGGGAATCCTTTACTATTAACTGGTTCTCTGTAGGCTTCTAATGAGCTTGGTAATTACTCATTTTATCTCAAGGCCAACCCTACTAACTGGGTTTGGTGTGATTAAGAAAATTGCTACCTCAAGCTATTACTTTTTTTTTTTTCCTAGTGGGGATGATTCTCATGTAATTAAACCACATGATGAAGAAAAACTTGATACACTGGCTTATTTGGGTTTTGACAATATGATTAAAAGTATTAGGTTTAAAAAAAAAAAAAGTTTGCTGCAAACAATGCTGACATTCCATGTAATATCCATTGGAATCTGAAGTTACCTAAGAAACACAAGTAAATTTACAGCTAGGGGAAGAAGGTGCTACAATGTTCTGTCTGCTCTGCCTGATCCATGTAGGGGGCTTCCCCCTCCCAGTAGCTGGTTCAGATTGTAAGGTCACCATGGAGACCAGGTACCACTTCCTAGCATAACCACATCCCATAAACAAGGTAGATGCTCTCTGTCTATTTTAATGGGGTGAAACTCCCTGATGATTCCATTCTATTTCCGATGTCATTTTTCCAGATTTGGTCAAACAACTGCAGCATAATTTGTCATGCTTGTTTTCATTTTTATAACTATTGTTTTAAATTTTGTTGGTATCTCTGATTACCTTTTTTTCTGATCTTAAAACACAAGGCCATTTGCTTAGCTTTTGGGACATCCATGGTCCAGTTGGGGCTTCCCTGGTGGTTCAGATGGTAAAAGCGTCTGCCTGCAATGCGGGAAGACCTGGGTTTGATCGCTGGGTTGGGAAGATCCCCTGGAAGGGACATTAAGAAATAAAGAAAAAGAAAGAAAGGGACGAACAAAGAAAGAGGAAAGGGGGGATAAGAACAAATTCCTGTTTTATGATGGTCACATGTACAGAAGGCTCATACCTGTGTGCTGAGTCGCTTCAGTCATGTCCAGTTCTTTGTGACCCCATAGTTCCTATCCCACCAGGCTCCTCTGTCCATGGAATTCTCCAGGAAAGAATACTGGAGTGGGCTGCCATGCTCTCCTCCAGGGGATCTTTCTGACCCAGGGATCGAACCCTCATCTCTTACTTCTCCTGCATGGACAGGTGGGTTTTTTACCACTAATGCCACCTGGGAAGCCCAAGGCTCCCTGGGGTGTATTTAGCAGAAGGTTGAGGGTGAGACTGATTTTGGTGCAGAACATCATTAAAATGTCAACTTTCATTCTAAAGAGAAATCCAATATGCAGTGGCTCTAAAATGCCAGGCTAGCCACTAACAACTTGTGTCTAAGAAACTTCTCAGTATCTTGAGGTAGCAAGACAAAAGACAACTGCATGTTTTAAAATAACCTTTTAATTGGAGGATAATTGCTTTGCAGTGTGTGTTTGTTTCTGCTGTACAACTTGTACCAGTCATAACTACAACAACTATAACTAACTATAGCTATAACTCTGTGTGCTCAGCCTCTTCAGTCGTGCCTGACTCTTGGTGACCCTGTGGACTCTAGCCCACCAGGCTCCTCTATCCATGGGATTCTCGAGGCAAGAATACTGGAGTTACCCTCTGATAACTATAACTCTCGCTACAGCTGTAGCTTTAACTGCAACTGTATCCCCTCCCTCTAGAGCCTGCCTCCCAGCCCCCTCAAGCCCGCCCCTCTAGTCATCACAGAGCACTGTGCTGAGTCCCCTGGGTTTTATAGCAGCTTCCCACTTTGTTGCTGTGGTTCAGTTGCTCATCTGTGTCCCACTCTTTGTGGCCCTATGGACTGCAGTGCACCAGGCTTCCCTGTCCTTCACTGTCTCCCAGAGTTAGTTAGTTACTTAGCTTCCCGCTGGCTGGCTGTTTCACGCATGATAGTGTATATATGTCAGTGCTGCTCTCTCAATTTGCCCCACCCTCTCCTTCCCCCACTGTGTCCACAACTACATTGCTAAAGCGTCTCCCACAGAGGCATCTACAATCAAGAAGAAAAAATAAAACCCACATAGTCTCTCCTCTCCGGACACATCACAAGCCCAGAAGCCGACAAGATTCCGACCCTGGAGTGTTTATCACTGGCCAGAGTACAGCTTAATTTTCAGTTATGATTGAGTCTGTGTGGCTGTTGCCAAAAGCTTGTTTTGACTTGTAAACAATACAAGTTTGTGACAGAACTCAGCCATGGTGGCGGAAGGCGGAATGCTAAGCTATCATTTCCACAATCACACTTCAGACCGGTTGCTGTTTCTTTGTTTTAATTCTTTGCCAATGTGTTTTCTATTATTTTTGCCAACCTCTTGTTTCCAAACCACTTGCCAATGCTGCCATCTATTCAAGTAATTGAAGGATTCACTGTTGGAAAATGGATCATTTCAACTCCCAAAGATATCTATCCTCCCAAGACTGGAAATTTCTTTTTCTTTTCTATTCCTCCCCTCCTTTGTTGAGTTGAATGATGTTGTATTCTCATTGACAGCAAACAGCAGTGTACAAAATTAAAATATATATACTTTTAAAAGAAATATGAATAGGATTTATTTTATGTACAGTAATATTTATAATCTCATTCCACTTACAAAGGGGTCCCCTTGACTCCACTGATATTTTCTCTTTGAAGTGAAGCCACTTCATCCACTTTCTCTACTTAGTCTTCTGCTTCTCAGCCTACACGTCTACATAGATGCACCTGTTTGCTCTCTCTGGTGCAGTGGGGGAGGAATGTTGGTATTAAACTGCCAGCAGTTAAAAAGCTTTATGCTGCTGCTGCTGTGTAGTTACTAAGTTGTGTCCAACTCTTTGCCACCCCATGGACTGTAGCCCACCAGGCTCTTCTGTCCATGAAATTCTCCAGGCAAGGATGCTGGAGTGGGTTGCATTTCCTTCTCCAGGGAATCTTCCCAACTCAGAGATTGAACCTGGGTCTCCTGCATTGACAGGCTGATTCTTTACTGTCTGAGCCACCAGGGAAGCCTCAGAACACTTCCTGCTGCTACTGCTGCTAAGTCGCTTCAGTCGTGTCCAACTCTGTGCTCCAAATGCCAACTGGTCAACCTGGAGGAAGCTTATCAAATCTTGATTGAGTTGGAAAGGGGGAAAAGCCATTTATTTCTCTGAACAGTATCATTTTTTTTATGATCAAGAAAGTGTTATTTGGGCGGTTTTCTTCCCAGTAACCATGCAATTCGTTACGGAGCCATTTATGCTGACATATCTCAGATTTTTCTTTCGTGTGTCAAAGATTGATCCCCCTGTGCTCTATTAAAAACAAACATCTATTGGAAAGAAAAGCCTCCCGTAGAAGAGAAAGGATTGATTCTGAGTCTTGGATCTGACCGACCTGCTAGGCAGACTCCAGGGACTTGTATGCACTGTTGAATTCGTACCCAGGAAAACTGCAGAAACCGTGTTCTTAGTGGTGTTAGCGGTAACAGTTTTCTGCGGCCTCGGTTTTATATCTCTCTCTTTGGCTCCATTCTTATTTATCCTCCTGCATCCTCCTGTCTAGGAGTCCTTGAGATCCCAGAAAATCAAGATAGGGAGAGTGGGTGCACACCCCAGGACTCTGCCTGCCGCTTTCCACCTGCACCGCCTAATGCACCGTTTTACCCGTGGCTTAACCCACATTCAAGTACCGTTCAGAACATTATTGGGGCTTTATTTACTCTTTCTCTCTCCTCTCAGGGCAGGGACTGGTATACCCCTGCTGCTGAAAGATGCCAAGAAAATATGCCAAGAGCATGGTAGGCAGTCAAAGTATTCATAGACTTGGCAGGGAGAGAGAAGTGGCATTTTCAAGGGTAGTTAATGAAATCTGGAGACCTGAAAATGTGTATATGGACTGGGCTTTATTTTAAAAAGAGAATCAAGCGAAGAGCATGGAGTCCTGCAGCATTAAAGTGCGGAAGATCAGTTCCTCAGTGAGGCCCCAAGCAGGTCTCATGGGTTTCCTGTGCCTCTGTAGGCACTGCTCTGTGGCCTGTGCGCCAAGTCTGTGAGATTCCCTCTTCCTCTCGTTCCCTGGTTCATCCCACGCACACGTCCTGAGCACTCGCTATGTGCCAGTACTGGTGAACAGAGCAGTGAGAGCCAGTGACTGGCACATGGCCGCAGGGAGCACACGTTTTAGCCCCAGGATCAGCAAACTGCGGCCCAGAGGCCAGACCCAGCCCCTGTCAGTTTTTGTATGGCTTATCGGCGAAGAAGTGATATTATATATTTTTTTAACGGTTGAAAAAAATTCTTAAAAAGAACCACATTTCATAACATGTGAGAATGACGTGACGTTCCAATCTAGTGTCTGTCCAAGAGGTCTTACTGGAGCAGAGCTCACCCGTCTTCTGTAGCTCCTTCCAACAAGACACCACGTGGCCCGCAGAGCCTAAGCTATTTGCTGTCTGACCCTCACAGAAACCTTTTGCTAACCTCAGTTTTAATCAATGAGAAAAATAAATGGTGACATAAGTTTGTTTAGATGGAGCCTGACTCTAAATCCATTCTCTTTATGTCACATATAAGGTGATCTTTCTCTGATCTGTTAAGACCTACGTGTTCACATGACTTTTTACTTATGCAGACCATGGAACAGATGACATTGGCTGTTAGCCATGTAACGTGGGGAGTACCTTTGCACACTGCTGTGGTCCTCTGACTTAGAAACCATAAGACTTCTCTTACAGTTCCCCTGGCAGCAGCAGAGGGTGGACGGAGGCAATGGCAGGGAGTGGAGGTGGTGGGGATGATTCGAGGTGGTGTGGGGGTGGGGAGTAGAGACAGCAGCCACCAGGTCTGGGCTCTTTCATAGCCACAGAAGACGGGTCCTCAGCAACTGGATGATGATAAAGATGAAAGAAAGCACCCCCCACCCCAAGTCTCTATTATTTTCCTTCTAAACAATATTTCTTGCCTAATATGAAAGGTCACTGTGATGGCAAATTTTTTTCACACTTATTTGCTATCCATTCCTTACAGGATTTAAGGTAGTTTTAAGACAAAATGCATGTATATTCTCAAGTTGTTACAATAGCTAGTTGTTGTTGCTTTTCAGTCACCAAGTCGTGTCTGACTCTTTGCCACCCCATGGCTGCAGCACGCCAGGCTTCCCTGTCCCTCACCATCTCTTGGAGTTTTCCCAAGTTCATGTCCATCGAGTCGGTGATGCCATCCAACCATCTCATCCTCTGTTACTCTCTTCTCCTTCTGCCTTTAATCTTTCCAATCTGCCTTCACTAGCTAGAGAATTATTTAAAGCCCCAAATCCCCAAATTCTGAGTCTTTAGTCTGTTTTTAAACATAATTGAGCAATTCCTGATAATGTTTTTACCAGTATGAAGCAATCTTTCTATAATTTACCACATAAGATCCTTAGCTGATTCCTCTTCTTGGATAAACATTGAAATATTATCCTCAGGATTATATTTCTGTGTTCTTGGTCCTTCTGTGTCCTTGCCAAGCCTGAGACCCATAGGTGCAGTAGGACTTTAAGTCTCCAAGGATGTGTAAACTAGCTTCCCCAAAGGGTAACTAACTTTGTTTAAAATGTGGAAAATATCTTATTTTGCTCTACCTCACAATTTAAAAACTCTTCATTTAGGCTCAAATTAACCTCTTGTCTCGTTAAAGCCAAATATTCTGCCACATGCGTCTTTGCTAATTGTTCTGTGTGTATCAGAGTCACTGAATCATGACCTTGAGCCTTGAGAGTTTTGATTTCTGTGGCTGATTAATCCCAGCGCAACCTCCTGTGAGTGTTCTGATCTGCGCACGGTTGTCAGTGGAGTTGTGGGCTTGGTCACTGAGTCCTGGTAGAACTTGACATTCTGGCTCATCTGAGCCCAGGGCTGTGGGCTGAGGAAGCATCCACCATCCCTGCTGACTTCGTTCATTTTCTTTGGGGACATGCATCGGTCGACACTCTCCTCCATGTCAAATCATTGTTATTAGAGCCTGCCTTACTGACCCTACAGTCAGCTGTCCCGAGTTCAAAGCCATCAGTACCTGGAGCAAGTATTTAATCCTTTTAAAACTTCCATCAGCTCATCTGTTAACGCAGGTGATCACAGTGTTAAATGCATAATAGATGTGGAAGTGGTGGTTTATCTTCAGAAAGGATGGCCCTGGGTGCCGTGCTGGTCGTCAACAGCATCTTTCTCGTCATTCTCATTCTCAAAAGAACAATAAGTGACAGCCTCACCCTGATATTCCAGGGCATTCCTCCCACTTGGTCGCATAACTTTGTATGTCTCTCTTTCTAAAATGTATCCTGTTCATTACATTTTTATTTTTCAGTCATCGTGGAAAGTAATGTGCCTTTAAATAAAATACTGCCCCCCATTTTCTGTCTCCATTCCCTTCTCTGGAATTCCTATTAAATGTTTGTTGGACCAATTAGTTCTGCCTTCCACGTCACTGAATCTTAACCTATTTTCTGTCTGTTTTTCTCTCTGTGCTGATTTCTGGGTAATTTCTTCATCTCCATCACTAGCCTGTTTATTCTTCTAGATATTTATCTGCTCTCTAACTCATTCATTGATTGGATTTCTAGGACGAATAAATAAATGAAAAGGGAAGACCAGAAATTCCTGCTGTTCCTGTATGAGAACATTCTGTTCCCATTTGATCGTTCAGTATCACCACCCATCCCTGTATGCAGGCTGTCTACAGGCCCCCCCTCACCAACGTGGAACTTTTGCTCTGTTCTTTCTTCCAGTCCATGAAGCTTAAAGACTTGAGCCTCCAAAAGCTCCTCCTCCCTGCCTCCCCACCCACTCAGTCCCACCTCCCCTTCTTCCTTCTTTCCTGAGTCTAAACATATTGGCCAAGGAATCCCTTCCGCCTTTGTAAAGTGCTGTTGTTGTTAATCATTTCTGTAGCCTGGGGGTAAACAGGCTCTGAAGTCAGAGTGTCCCGTTTCCTTTTTTAGCTTCACCTTTTACCTGGACATGTGACCTTAGTCTTTCCACCTCTGAGCCCTAGCAGTACCACCTCATGGTGTTCCCTGAGGACCAGGTGGCCCCTGGAGAACACTCGGCACAGTGCACCTAACAAACATCCAAAAGGCCAGCTAGTATTTTATTTCCTGGGTCTTTCTTCTTTCCCTGACCAACCTGTAAGTTAATTCTGTGTCTCCCAAGCACCCTCCATATTACCCAGCATAAAAATCTATACAAGTATTTGTGTGGGTTCTCTCTGTTAAAAACATCAAACATCACACAAAAGATAATTCCCCTTACATCACAGGCTGGTCTGGTCCCCATCCCCATCACTGCTGGTGATTCTGAGGTGTCCTTCCAGACATGTTTCCACCTGTTAGTATAATAGACCTGTACTTACAGAGGTAAAGAGTCTTCGGTGCGTGTTAAACATTGGTGGAATCGTGCTAAAAATACAGTTCTGCTTCTCAGTGATTAGATCTCAGGAAACTTCCTGTGTCAGTATGTAGAGCTGGCTTAGTCGTGGTAACAGCTGCTTTGTATTCCATAGTGTAAAAACGCAACTAAAAGGACAATTGAATTCTCAGCCAATAATCCACTGTTAGGTTGCTGCGGTAGTTTCATTATGAGCAATGTTACAAAGAATATCCTTGAAACTGATAAGCATTCTTCTTGACCAGACTTTAGTCAGGCTCCCCTGAACTGTCTCCCCAGCACAGCCCATCCCCCTACTTCCCTTGTGAGATCCAGACTTGCTGGAATCCTGCTGAGGCAATGCATGGAGAACCTCCACACTTATATCTGATCACCCCCAAACCCACTGTCGCCCAGGTGCTGTCTGATCACCCTAGCCTGCTTTCAGCAGGGATCCTGTTAGGTAGGTTCACGGAGAATCCCTCTTCCATTTGCTGTGTCCTTTTAGTAGTTTTCCCCCCATCCATGTCCACATCCCCACAGCTTACTCGTTGGCTGTAAATCCCCTCTCCTTCAGGTTGTATTATGAGAACTGAGGCTGGTTCTATGCTGGAGTCTCTCTTCCCCCATCACAGGAATCATAGGAATTAAAAACTCCCTCCACTGCTTTTACTTTTGTCTGTTTCTGATTCTGCTTAACTACACATATACACACGCATACATACACAAAGACACACATATATGTAACATTGTATAAATTATATTGTATATATTGTATGTACACATCATGTACAAAGCATACACATTGTATAAATTATAAATTATATATAAATCATGTATATATGTATGCACACTTCCTTTGTGTCAATGACTAGATCTTATTTTTAATTTGTCTATAAATGCATCCAAGAGCATCCCAGGTGGCCCTGATGGTAAAGAACCCACCTATCAATGCAGGAGACATAAAAGACTCAGCTTTGATCCCTGAGTTGGTAAGATTCCCTGGAAGAGGACATGGCAACCAACTTCAGTTCTTGCCTGGAGAATCCCGTGGACAGAGGAGCCTGGTGGGCTGCAGTCCGTGGGGTGGCAAGAATCAGACACGACTGAAGTAACTTATTACACAGATGAATCCAATCTTCGAAGCAGCCCTTGAACATAGAGTATCAACATTTCCTGTGCATTTCTCGCAGATACAAGTTCCACAAGCCTTGACTGAGCACTCACTCCACACGCCTTGTGTGCTGGCAGGCTCACCTCTGCTGTGTGTCTACAGTTCTCAGAACACGGCAGCTCTCTGGATGAAGATCTCACCCTGGGGAGTGGAAGAGGTGATTTCACCTCCATCCGTGGGTCCTTGTCCCTCTGGTTTCCACCCCACAGCTCCTTTCTCACGACTCCCTTTCAAGTCCAGCACTGACACTCTGCCTCTCAGTTCACACTACGCTTCGATTTTTCCTCTGTTCCCTGCCAGCTTAATTTCTTTCTGTGAAAGTAGATTAAAGACATTATCATCTACATACGCATTGTGTTTGCTTCACGTCTTTCAGCCTAATGACTAAACTGGCTTAAGGCAAAATTCTATCTTGCCAATGCCGCTCCTCCTCACTCGAGCAATTGAGTTTACTTCCTATCACATTAGAGTAGGATGTGTTTTACAAAGGATCCCGAGATTTAACACACACACACACACATACATGCACACACACATGTGAGCTCTGAAGGCACATGTGTGCACACCCTCCCTTGTGAACACAATAGCAGCAGAAAGGCATTGATCCCCACAGAGCTTGAAAGAGTTGCCAGAATAGCTAATCTGCAAGTGACTAGTTGCTCCTGAGCCCTGTTCCCCATGGCCCTGCCTCGCTCCTCCCCTTCTCCTGTCACCCTCTCTTGCCCAGGGGTCACACTCAGTGCCTTGTAGAGGCCTCCATGACCATGCAGTTACTAAGGGAAAGAGCAGAATGGCATCACAATTAATGCCCATGAATTAACTTACAACCTGAGAAATGCCTTGAATCCATCAGTGCAAAAGCAAAAAAGAGTGATGGAAATAGCTAGCAGTAAATGTGTTCCTACTGGGCTGTGTTTTCCTCAGTTCTTTTGTGTGAGTATGTGTCTGGGGGTAGAGCTGGAAAACAGGGTAAGTCCATGATTTAAAAATATATCAAAGAGAAAAAAAGCTATAAAGAGATTCATCTTTGTTAGTTCAGATCAGAATGCCTTGTGTCTCAATCCAGAACCATTCTTACCAACTTAGTGCAATTCTTCAGATGTATGTAGATTTCTGTCTCTCTCTATTTTGTATTTAGCTATCATGGTCGAATACAGTGCTCTGTATTTTGTAACTTGGTTTTGGCAGTTAAGCCATATTTGGAGATTGTTTTAAACCAACACATATGGAATTACCTCGCTTTTCCAAGGTTATAGAATATTGCATTGCGTACATGCACTTTGATTTATTTAAATTGATGCATATTAAACTGCTTTTGATTGTTAGCTATACTAAACAATGCTGTAAAAATATAGGAACAACAGCTTCCACATGTATCTTTATTTCATGTAAGTATATCTACAGGATAGATTCTAAGAAGTGGAATTCTGGGCTACAGGATATGTGCATTTGAAAAGGAGGGTTTTTATTGGAGTGTAACAATCGTTACAGAAACTGTGTAAATCAGAAGTGTACTGATCCATGGATTTTCACAAATAGAGGAGCACACTCATGTGACTGTCACCCAGACCAAGAAAAGAATATGACTCAAGGGAAATGGGCCTCCTGGTGCCCCACCCACACAATCCCCTTCTCTCAGGAGTGCCCACCATCCACTTCCATCCTTATAGCTGAGCCTCCCTCTCTGTGAACACTGAGCAACGGAAGCCCTCGGTAGCTGATCTTTTGCACATTATGTTTGTGACATCTGTTCCCTTACTGTGCGTTTCACAATAATTTGCACATTCTTATTGCCTTAAAATGTACATAGAACTGCAGTCTACTTATTCCACTACTGATGGCTATTTGGGTTGTTTCCATGTTTTGTCTGTTGCAAATAACACTGCTATAAGCATGGACATATTTTTAGGGCATAGAAATATACATTTCTGTTGAGTGACTCCCTAAGAGGTGGGTTGTTTGGGCATAGATTTTCTGCATGTTTGGAACCCTCACAGAGAGATTTGCAAAGTGTTTGTAACATTTAATCTCCCACCAACAGTGCAAGAGATTTCAAGTTTGCTCAACATGCTCACCGGTGTTTGCTATTTCCTGTTTAAAGTACCCATTTTGGTTAGGTGTTTAGTGATGTCATGTTTGGTGTTGAATTTGCATTTCCATGGTTGACATTGCTGATGACTTTGTCATAAGTGGAATGGCCATTTGATTCTTCTTTTCCTCCTGCTGGGACGTCTGTCTTTTTCTTATTGACTTGTGAGAGCTCTTCCTTATATACTGGGTCAAAGGCTTTTGTGGGCACAAGTCTTGCGCACACACACGCACACACACATCTTCCTCATTGTGTCTTGACTGTGCACCTTCTTAAGACGTCTTCTGTCAACTTCAAGGATAAATAATTAATCATTCTTCCTGTGTGGTTAGTGCTACTGGTGTCCTGCTTAAACATATCTGCTACTCCAAGGTAATAAGGTATTCTGTGCATTCTTCTAAAACACTCACTGGTTTGGCCTTTACTTGCCGACTGTAGTTTGTCTGGCTTTGGTGTATGTGCGTGGTGTATGTCAAGGCACACTGTTCTTCCCGGAGGGTATTTGAGTGGCTCTGTGCTCTGTATTGACAGACTATGCTCCCTCTCTGCACTGTTGCCATCTGCGTGTTGACTCTGGTGATGACACCTGCCTTCTTGGTCCAGGTGCTCACCTGAGCTCCAGCAAGTTCCACCCAACTCCAGGGGCCCCATAGGAGAGCAGGTGATTGCCTGCCCCCCTTTTTCTTGGCAGCATCTGCACTCATGTGCTTTTTCTCCTCTTAGCCCTGGAGATGGCTGAAAGCCGCGCCCTTCTTTTCTGTTCTCCTTGTGACTTACTGGTATTGCTTTGGACACTTCAATGACAAGAGTATAGAAAATCAGGTTCAACTCTTAATCCTCCTCCATTTAAGGGTCTTGGCCCCTCACCTCCGGGAGCCCCACACTTCAGTTTTCATCTAGTCCTGAGATGCAATGGCAGGAAACTGTGCTGGCTGAAGACTCCACCTCACGACAGATGCTGCTGCCTGGCCCCCTCCCCGTCCTCACTCCTCTCTCCCCTCTGTGAACTGGGAAGAGCCCACAAAGACTCTCAGAATGGGGGCTGGGGCTGGGCTCCACTGGCTGCAGTGCTTTCACAGAGATGTTGGTTGGGTTATTTTCTCCATTTTTCTTTCCTTTCTGTTCTCAGTGGCATTGTTGTCAGCTATAAGCCACTCACTATAGCTCCCAGCAGAAACCCAGGTATGGATATTATACATTTTGAAAAATGTAAGAATATCTCTAATTGCCCTTTAAACAGGTCACCCAATTTATACAGTATATAGGCCTTAGCTAAAACTGTAAGAAGCTGATATTTAAATGGAAATACAGGGTGATCCCAAGTTGGGGGATTGGTACATTTCCAGCTATGCCTTTTGGGTCCATTTATAATGTTTAATCTACCATCATTCACAGGAAATACACTTACAGCCCACATCAAAGGAACACAAATAAGCCTTTGATGGTTTAATAGGAGCTGGCAGGATAAAGACAGGTGGCCTGACCATCCTTGTGATTTCAAATATGCCGCAAACTTTGTTAATTTCACTCACCTTCAAGTTTCCTTTGAAGCATGATTCTTGGCCTCAGCTGGGAAATGTGACCTGAGGGCTCACCCACAGGGGAGCTGGGCAAGGCTTGGCCTTGAAGCCAAGCTGAAGCTACTGGGCAATTTACAGATCAAGGTGGGCAAGGAGAGTGTTCCATTTTTCCCTCCCTCAGGGAGGGGAGAGAGGGTATGGGGGGAAGTCTTATCAATTGAAACTAGAGACATCTGTTACATATAAGCAACGTATCCCTGGAGTTCAGCAAGTGGACAGAAGCCTGTTCTCGAGGTGGGCAGGTGATGGGCATGTCCCAACCCTGCTCTACACATGGTGATGTGGGTGAAGAGCCCACAGCTACACCTGCTGGCTCTGCCTGCAAACCAGGGGCAGCCGCTGCATTGATGGGTTTACTCTCAACACAGAAATTCGTGATGGGGTGAGCAAGACTAGAAAGAAACCTCTGGAGCTGGAGAAGGATTATCTGTGATGAAACAGAAATGACACCTTCTCCGAGGCAACATGCTCTCACCCAGCTTCATGCTTTCTTTCTGTTCTTTCTCCACTGACGTGTTCTCCCATCTTCCCTTCCAATGGCCTCATCCTCCCAGCTTCTGGAGATTGTCTGGGGTTGACATACAGCATAAGCACATCTCAGAACCCATGTTCAGTCCCACCTAAGAAGAACTTGATTCTAAACAGGACCTGGCTCAGGTGTGACTGTCTGTACAGAAACACTCATTCAACTACAGACCACTCACCAGATAAAACCTTCTCACCTCTGGTTGCTAATTAGAAGCAAGTGAAAGTGTTAGTCACTCAGTCGTGTCTGACTCTTTGCAACCCAATGAACTGTAGCCTGCTAGGCTCCTCTGTCCATGGGATTCTCCAAGCAAGAATACTGGAGTGGGTTGCCGTTTCCTCCTCCTCCTTTGTCATTATCTTTATTTTATTGTCTGTTTCCCTCTTCATTTTGCTTTCTTTGACTCGGCAATACAATGCACTAAGTCTAAGCTACAGTTTGATGGGTTTTGACAAATGCATACAGCTGGGTCACCATTGCCACACTACTGATGTAGAATATTTCTGTTACCTTAAAAAGTGCTCCTTCGCACTTTGCAACTAATCCCTCCATCAGCCCCCGACCCCTGCCCACCAGGGATCTGCTCTTATCACTGTAGTTTGACTGTTGGGAGAACTTCAGATAAGTAGAATCAAACGCTATGTCATCTTTTATGGCTGCTTTCACTTAATCTAACATTTTTCAGATTCATCCATGATGCTGTGACCTTAGTAGTTCAGTTTCTTTGTATCACTGAGTAGTATTCACTTGCGAACTTCCCCAGTGGCTCAGTGGTAAAGAATCCACCTGCCAATGCAGGAGATGAGAGTTCGATCCCTGGGTTGGGAAGATCCCCTGGAGGAGGAAATGGCAACCCAGTTCAGTATTCTTGCCTGGGAAGTCCAATGGACAGAGGAGCCTGGCGGTCTACGGTCCATGGGGTCACAAACAACCAGACAGGACAGGACTTAGCAACTCGACAACAACAAGCATTCACTTGTATGGTGGTACTGCAGGGTGTTCATTTACTCACCAGGATGGACAGCTAGGCTATTCCAGATACTGGTTAGTATAAGAAAAGTTCTTTGAACATTTGGATTCAGGACTACTTTCTGTGCATTTGTACTTTCATTTCTCTTAAATATATAACTAGAAGTAGAATGGCGGGGTCATGTGGGTGGTTGTTTAAAAGAAACAGCCACAGTATTTCCCAAGGCGGTTGTACCATCACGTCACACTGGCAGTGTCTGAGGGTTCCTGGTCCTCCACAGTTCTGCCAACATTCTTCATCTGAGCTCCTCCGGTGGGTGTGCAGGGAGAGCTCATTGTGGTTTTCGTTTGCAGTCCCCTGATGATTAATGATGCCACATTTTTTCCCATATGCTCATTTGCCACCCACATATTGTCTTCATTGAACTGCATGGTTAAATCTTGCCCATTAAAGAAAGTGATTTGCCATCTTACCATTGAAGTGTAAGTATTTCTTATTAGGGGGTTTCCCAGGGGGCACTAGTGGTAAACAACAACAACAAAACACCTGCCAATGCAGGAGACCATCAGAGGCACAGGTTCCTTCTGGTTCAGGAAGATCCCCTGGAGGAGGGCATGGGAATCCACTCCAATATTCTTGCCTGGAGAATCCCATGGACCAAGGAGCCTGGCTCCTCTGGTTGCATTGAGTTGCAAAGAGTCAGATGCAACTGAGGCAACTTAGCACACATGGACACATTTTTTTATTAGGGGACTTAATTTCAGAATATATAAAGAATATATAAATATATTTACATATATATATAAATACACATATATAATTTTTAGTCTCTGGCTTGCATTTTGACTTTCTTCACAATGGCTTTTAAAAACCAAAAGTTTCAAATTTTGTTGAGGTCCAACTTATCAGATGTTTCTTTTAAAATGTGTGTTTGATATGTGTGTGGCTAATTGAAGACCTTTGCCTAAGCTGAGGAAATCCTTGTACAAGTAAGAAATCTTTGCATAAATTATGTTTTCTTTTTCTTTTAAAAGTTTTATAGTTGGAGCTTATCTATTTCAGCCTGTAATCTATTTTGAGTTAATTTTTTATATATACTGTGAAGTCAAGTTTAACGTTGTGTTCTTGTTTTAAACCCATGGATCTCCCAGTTATTCCAGCATTGTTTGTTAAAAAAAAAACAACTCATCAATTTTACATTCCATTTTCCTCTTTTCCTGTCTTCTTTTGCATCAATTGAATATTTCTATAATTCAACTTTATCTTCTTAATTAGCTTATGCACTATACCTCCTTTTAAACTATGGTTTCCCTGGGGTTTATATTGCTTATTGACTAATGTACCATAGTCTATATTTAAATATTGTACCATTTCACATACTTATAATGACATTATCATGGTACATCCATTACCACCTTGCCAGCCTTTGTATAATTGTTGTTATCTATTTTCTTTTATAAATGTTTTACATCCTATGCTGCTTCTGCTAAGTCACTTCAGTCGTGTCCGACTCTGTGCAACCCCATAGACGGCAGCCCACCAGGCTCCCCCGTCCCTGGGATTCTTCAGGCAAGAACACTGGAGTGGGTTGCCATTTCCTTCTCCAATGCATGAAAGTGAAAAGTGAAAGTGAAGTCACTCAGTCTATCTAACTCTTAGCCACCCCATGGACTGCAGCCTACCAGGCTCCTCTGTCCATGGGATTTTCCAGGCAAGAGTACTGGAGTGGGCTGCCATTGCCTTCTCCATTTACATCCTATATTATGTTGTTATTATTTTCAATTAAAGAATTATCTTTTAAAGAAAGTAAATGGCATAAGAAGTCTGTTATATTTGCTCACGCATTTACTACCTGAGGAGTGATCCTTTGTGTAGATCAAAATTTCCATCTAGTCTCATTTTACTTCTGCTTGAGGGTTTCTCTAACATTTGTTGTAATGCTGGTATCTGTGCATTGCATTTTCCTACTTTCCTCTTGAAAAAGTCTGTTTCACCTTCATTTTTGAATATTTTTTAATGGTATAGAATTTGAGATAAAAGGGCCCCTGCCTCCCTTTTTAATGCTTTAGCAACGATGCTCATTTGTCTACTGGATCACGTCGTTTCTGATGGGAAGTCTGCTCTCATTCTTAGTTTTTGTTCTTTGTGTTTTCTGTGTGAATTTTACTCCTGACCTCTGGTTCATGATATGACTCAGTGTGGCTTTCTTCACATTTCTTCTCCTTGGGGGTCATTCAGCTTCTGTGATCTCCATTTTACAGTTTTTATTAAATTTGGCAACCTTCTGACCACTGTTTCTTCAGGTTAGGAATATACAAAGTTGTATATATATTTCTATGCCTGCTCCTCGGGACCCCATTTATACATAAGTTAGGCTGCTTCGAATTTCTGTACCTCCCTGGTGTTTGATTTATTGTTCCACCTTCTTTTACTCCTTTTTAAACTCTTGGTTTTAATTTTGGAGGGGGCAGTCCTAAGATGGCAGAGGAATAGTATGGGGAGACCACTTTCTCCCCTGACAAATTCATCAAAAGAACATTTGAATGCTGAGTAAGTTCCACAAAACAACTTCTGAATGCCGGCAGAGGTCATCAGGCACCCAGAAAAGCAGCCCATTGTCTTTGAAAGGAGGTAGGAAAAAGTATAAAAGATAAAAAGAGAGACAAAAGAGGTAGGGATGGAGCTCCGTCCCAGGAAGGGAGTCTTAAAAAAGAGATAAGTTTTCAAACACCAGGAAACACTCTCACTGCCCAGTCTGTGGCAAGCCTTGGAACCACAGAGGACAATATAACCGGGAGGAAAAATAAATAAATAATTAAACCCCACAGATTACGTGCCTAGTGGTAACTCCCCCAGCGGAGAAGCCGTGCAGACGCCTGCACCCGCCACTAGCAAGCAGGGAGGCATGTGCTGCATTGCTTAGAGTAAGGACTGGGCCTGAATGTCCTGAGGGCAATCTGAGGGAACTAACTTGGGCTAGCAAACCAGACTGTGGGATAGCTACCATGTGAAAAGCCCTAACCTAAGACACCACCAGGCCCGCTCACAGAACAAAGGACTGACTGACTAGAGTTACGCGGAAAGCCCTAACCTAAGACACTGTCAGGCCTGCTCACAGAACAAAGGACTGAGCAGAGCTAGCCGGCTACAGGCCAGCCCATCTCCCTCCACTGACAGGTAGGCAAGGGCAGCCAGAGCTGGAAGGGGGCAATTGCGGCCCTGGAGAGGCATTATCTACCAAACTGCAAGCAGGCTTCGTTGCTAACCAAGACTTCTTGGAATTCTGGATGGTCAACATCTGCCTGAGAAGGTGTGCCATTTGTACACCCAGAAAACCAAGCAGCAGGGACGGGGGTGGCAATAAGTCTCAGCAACTACACTTGCCAAACACCTGGTCACCTGAGCTGCTCGGGCCTGGGAAGGGCACAAAATGCAGGCCCAACCAAGTCTGTGCCTCTTAGGACTACCTGAGTACCTGAACCTGAGTGGCTTAGACCTGGGAAGTGCATACAACCCAGGGCCAGCCTCAGACAGTTCCTGGAGGAGCCCCCTGGAGCCTAAGCAGTGTAGACAGGGAAAGCACACACGCCATGAGCAGGAGCAAACCCAGTGTGGCTGAGACACTGAGAGCGCATGCCAGTGTTATTGTTTTGCAGCGTCGCTCCCTCCCCAGAGCACAACTGAACAAGTGAGCCTAAAAGAGTGTCCACCACCATCCCCTTGTGTCAGGGCAGAAATTCGACACTGAAGAGACCAGCAAGCAGAAGAAGCTAAACCAGAGGGAACCTCCTTGGAAGTGACAGGTGCAATAGATTAAAACCCTGTAGTTAGTACTGACTACATAGGAAGGGGTCTATAGATCTTGAGAAATATAAGCTGGATCAAGGAACTATCCAAAAATGAACCAACCCCACACTGCCCGCAACACCAGAGAAAGTCCTAGATATACTTTTACTATTTTTACTATCGTTCTTTATTTTATTATTTTTATTTTTAAGTCCTCTATTACTCCTTTAATTTTCATTTTTTATAACCTACTATTACTTTGCAAAAAAAAGAGAGAGACCCTATTTTTTAAAGCAAACTTCATATATATATATATATATATTTTATAATTTTTGTGACTTTTTTTTCTTTAATATTGTATTTTTAAAAATCCAACCTCTAGACATTTAACCTTTGCTTTTTGGTATTTGTTATCAATTTTGTACCTTTAAGAACCTAATCTTCAGTACCCATTTTTACTTGGGAGCGAGATTACTGGCTTGACTGCTCTTTCCCTCTTTGGACTCTCTACCAGGTCGCCTCTATCTCCTCCCTCCCCCTTCTCTTCTCTAACCAACTCTGTGAATCTCTTTGTGTGTTCCGGATGGTGAAGAACACTTAGGAAACTGATTATACTGGCTGGATTTTTCTCTCTCCTTTTGAGTCCCCTTTTTATCCTCCTGGCCACCTCTGTCTCCTTCCTCCCTCTTCTCTTGTCTGTGTAACTCCGTGAACATCTCTGAGTGGTCCAGACTGTGGAGTGCGCATAAGGAAGTGATTACTGGCTAGCTTGCTCTCTCCTCTTTTGATTCCACCTCATCTCATCCTGGTCACCTCTATCTCCCTTCTCCCTCTTCTCTTCTCCATGTAACTCTGTGAACCTGTCTGGGTGTCCCTCACTGTGGAGAAACTTTTCGTCTTTAACCTAGATGTTTTATCAATGGTGCTGTATAGATGGAGAAGTGTTGAGGCTACTGTAAAAATAAGACTGAGAACCAGGAGCAGGAGGCTTAAGTCTGAATCCTGAGAACACCAGAGAACTCTTGACTTCAGGAAACATGAATCGACAGGAGCTCATCAAACACCTGCATACCTACACTGAAACCAAACACCACCCAAGGGCCAACAAGTTCAAATTCTCCAGCAACACAGGAACATAGCCCTGAGCTTCAATATACAGGCTGCCCAAAGTCACTCCAAACCCATTGACATCTCATAACTCATTATTGCACTCCAGAGAGAAGAAATTCAGCTCCACCCACCAGAACACTGACACAAGCTTCCCTAACCAGGAAACCTTGACAAGCCACTGATACAACCCCACCCACAGCAAGGAAACTCCACAATAAAGAGAACTCCGCAAACTGCCAGAATACAGAAAGGCCACGCCAAAACAGCAATATAAACAAGATGAAGAGACAGAGAAATACCCAGCAGGTAAAGGAACAGGATAAATGCCCATCAAACCAAACAAAAGAGGAAGAGCTAGGGAATCTACCTGATAAAGAATTCTGAATAACAATAGTGAAAATGATCCAAAATCTTGAAAACAAAATGGAATCACAGATAAATAGCCTGGAGACAAGGATTGAGAAGATGAAAGAAAGGTTTAATAAGGACCTAGAAGAAATAAAAAAGAGTCAATATATAATGAGTAATACAATAAATGAGATAAAAAACACTCTGAAGGGAACAAATACTAGAATAAAGGAGGCAGAAGATAGGATTAGTGAGGTAGAAGATAGAATGGTTGAAACAAATGAATCAGAGAGGGAAAAAGAAAAATGAATTAAAAGAAATGAGGACAATCTCAGAGACCTCTGGGACTATGTTAAATGCCCCAACATTCGAATCATAGGAGTCCCAGAAGAAGAAGACAAAAAGAAAGGCCATGAGAAAATACTTGAGGAGATAATAGCTGAAAATTTCCCTAAAATGGGGAAGGAAATAGTCACCCAAGTCCAAGAAACTCAGAGAGTCCCAAACAGGATAAACCCAAGACAAAACACCCCAAGACACATATTAATCAAATTAACAAATATCAAACACAAAGAACAAATATTAAAAGCAGCAAGGGAAAAACAACAAATAACACACAAGGGGATTCCCATAAGGATAACAGCCGAGCTTTCAATAGAAACTCTTCAGGCCAGGAGGGAATGGCAGGACATACTTAAAGTGATGAAAGAAAATAACCTACAGCTGAGATTACTGTACCCAGCAAGGATCTCATTCAAATATGAAGGAGAAATCAAAAGCATTACAGACAAGCAAATGCTGAGAGAATTCGGCACCACCAAACCAGCTCTCCAACAAATGCTAAAGGATCTTCTCTAGACACAAAAAAAGGGTGTATAAACTCGAACCCAAAACAATAAAGTAAATGGCAGTGGGATCATACTTATCAATAATTACGTTAAACACAAATGAGTTGAATGCCCCAACCAAAAGACAAAGACTGGCTTCAGTCTTAACCTTCCCCTGATTGTAACTGGCTTAACCATTCATGGATACAAAAGCAAGACCCCTATATATGTTGTCTACAAAAGACCCACCTCAAAACAAGGGACACACACAGACTGAAAGTGAAGGGCTGGAAAAAGATATTCCATGTAAATAGAGACCAAAAGAAAGCAGGAGTAGCAATACTCATATCAGATAAAATAGACTTTAAAACAAAGGCTGTGAAAAGAGACAAAGAAGGACACTACATAATTATCAAAGGATCAATCCAAGAAGAAGATATAACAATTATAAATATATATGCACCCAACATAGGAGCACTGCAATATGTAAGACAAATGCTAACAAGTATGAAAGGGGAAATTAACAATAACACAATGATAGTGGGAGACTTTAATACCCCACTCGCACCTATGGATAGATCAACTAAACAGAAAATTAATAAGGAAACACAAACTTTAAATGATACAATAGACCAGTTAGACCTAATTGATATCTATAGGACATTTCATCCCAAAACAATGATTTTCACCTTTTCCTCAAGTACAGACAGAACCTTCTCCAGGATAGATCACATCCTGGGCCATAAATATAGCCTTGGTAAATTCAAAAAAATTGAAATCATCCCAAGCATCTTTTCTGACCACAATGCAGTAAGACTAGATCTCAATTACAGGAGAAAAACTATTAAAAATTCCAACATATGGAGGCTGAACAACACGCTGCTGAATAACCAACAAATCACGGAAGAAATCAAAATATGCATAGAAATGAATGAAAATGAAAATGCAACAACCCCAAACCTGTGGGACACTGTAAAAGCAGTGCTAAGGGGAAGGTTCATAGCAATACAGGCATACCTCAAGAAACAAGAAAAAAGTCAAATAAATAACGTAACTATACACCTAAAGCAACTAGAAAAGGGAGAAATTAAGAACCCCAGGGTTAGTAGAAGGAAAGAAATCTTAAAAATTAAGGCAGAAATAAGTGCAAAAGAAACAAAAGAGACCATAGCAAAAATCAACAAAGCCAAAAGCTGGTTCTTTGAGAGGATAAATAAGATTGACAAACCATTAGCCAGATTTATCAAGAAACAAAGGGAGAAAAATCAAATCAATAAAATTAGAAATGAAAATGGAGAGATCACAACAGACAACACAGAAATACAAAGGATTGTAAGAGACTACTATCAGTGATTATATGCCAATAAAATGGATGTCTTGGAAGAAATGAACAAATTCTTAGAAAAGTATAACTTTCCAAAACTGAACTAGGAAGAAATAGAAAATCTTAACGGACCCATCATAAGCATGGAAATTGAAACTGTAATCAAAAATCTTCCAGCAAACAAAAGCCCAGGTCCAGATGGCTTTACAGCTGAATTCTACCAAAAATTTAGAGAAGGGCTAACACCTATCCTACTCAAACTCTTCCAGAAAACTTGCAGAGGAAGGTAAACTTCCAAACTCATTCTATGAGGCCACCATCACCTTAATACCAAAACCAGACAAAGATGCCACACACAAAAAAGAAAACTTCAGGCCAATATCACTGATAAACATAGATGCAAAAATCCTTAACAAAATTTTAGCAATCAGAATCCTATAAAACATTAAAAAGATCATAAATCATGACCAAGTGGGCTTTATCCCAGGGGTGCAAGTATTCTTCAATATCCGCAAATCAATCAATTTAATACACCACACTAACAAATTGAAAAATAAAAGCCATATGATTATCTCAATAGATGCAGAGAAAGCCTTTGACAAAATTCAACATTCATTTGTGATAAAAATTATCCAGAAAGCAGGAATAGAAGGAACATACCTCAACATAATAAAAGTTATATATGACAAACCCACAGCAAACATTATCCTCAATGGTGAAAAATTAAAAGCATTTCCCCTAAAATCAGTAACAGGACAAGGGTGCCCACTTTCACCACTACTATTCAACATAGTTTTGGAAGTTTTGGCCACAGCAATCAGAGCAGAAAAATAAATAACAGGAATCCAAATTGGAAAAGAAGAAGTAAAACTCTCATTGTTTGCAGATGACATGATCCTCTATATAGAAAACCCTAAAGACTCCACCAGAAAATTACTAGAGCTAATCAATGAATATAGTAAAGTTGCAGGATATAAAATCAACACACAAAAATCCCTTGCATTCCTATACACTAATAATGAGAAAATAGAAAGAGAAATTAAGGAAACAATTCCATTCACCATTGCAATGAAAAGAATAAAATACTTAGGAATATATCTAGCTAAAGAAACAAAAGACCTATATATAGAAAACTATAAAACACTGGTGAAAGAAATCAAAGAGGACACTAATAAACGGAGAAATATACCATGTTTATGGATCAGAGAAATCAATATAGTGAAAATGAGTATACTACCCAAAGCAATCTATAAATTCAATGCAATCCCTATCAAGCTACCAACAGTATTTTTCATAGAGCTAGAACAAATAATTTCACAATTTGTATGGAAATACAAAAAACCTCGAATAGCCAAAGCAATCTTGGGAAAGAAGAATGGAACTGGAAGAATCAGTCTGCCTGACTTCAGGCTCTACTACAAAGCCGCAGTCATCAAGACAGTATGGTACTGGCACAAAGAGAGAAATATAAATTAATGGAACATAATAGAAAGCCCAGAGGTAAATCTGCGCACCTATGGACACCTTATCTTTGACAAAGGAGGCAAAAATATACAATGGAAAAAAGACAATCTGTTTAACAAGTGGTGCTGGGAAAACTGGTCAACCACTTGTGAAAGAATGAGATTAGAACACTTTCTAACACCATACACAAAAAATAAACTCAAAATAAATTAAAGCTCTAAACGTAAGACCAGAAACTATAAAACTCTTAGAGGAGAACATAGGCAAAACACTCTCTGACATAAATCACAGCAAGATCCTCTATGATCCACCTCCCAGAATATTGCAAATAAAAGCAAAAATAAACAAATGGGGTCTAATTAAAATTAAAAGTGTCTGCACAACAAAGGAAAATATAAGCAAGGTGAAAAGACAGCCTTCTGAATGGGAGAAAATAATAGCAAATGAAGTAACTGACAAAGAATTAATCTCAAAAATATACAAGCAACTCCTGCAGCTCAATTCCAGAAAAATAAATGACCCAATCAAGAAATGGGCCAAAGAACTAAACAGACATTTCTCCAAAGAAGACATACAGATGGCTAATAAACACATGAAAATATGCTCAATATCACTCATTATCAGAGAAATGCAAATCAAAACCACAATGAGGTGCCATTTCACACCAGTCACAATGGCTGCGATCCAAAAGTCTACAAGCAATAAATGCTGGAGAAGGTGTGGAGAAAAGGGAACCCTCTTACACTGTTGGTGGGAATGCAAACTAGTACAGCCACTATGGAAAACAGTGTGGAGATTCCTTTAAAAACTGGAAATAGAACTGCATGCAACCCAGCAATCCCACCGCTGGGCATTCACACCAAGGAAACCAGAATTGAAAGAGACACATGTACCCCAATGTTCATCGCAGCACTGTTTATAATAGCCAGGACATGGAAGCAACCAAATGTCCATCAGCAGATGAATGGATAAGAAAGCTGTGGTACATACACACAATAGAATATTACTCAGCAATTAAAAATAATACATTTGAATCATTCTAATGAGGTCGATGAAACTGGAGCTGATTATACAGAGTGAAGTAAGCCAGAAAGAAAAACACCAATACAGTATACTAATGCATATATGTGGAATTTAGAAAGATGGTAATGATAAACCTGTATGTGAGACAGCAAAAGAGACACATGTATAGAACAATCTTTTGGACTCTGTGGGAGAGGGCAAGGGTGGGATGATTTGGGAGAATGGCATTGAAACACGTATAATATCATCTGTGAAATGACTCGCCAGTCCACATTCGATGCATGATACAGGATGCTCGGGGCTTGCACTGGGATGACCCAGAGGGATGGTATGGGGAGGGATGTGGAAGGGGGGTTCAGGATGGGGAACATGTGTACACCTCTGGCAGATTCATGTTGATGTATGGCAAAACCAATACAATATTGTAATTAGGCTCCAATTAAAATAGATAAATTATATTAAAAAATAAAAAATAAACTCTTGGTTTTAATTTTGGATATCATCTGTTACTATGACATCAAGTTCATAATCTTCACTTTTTTACTGTCTAATCTGCTATAATTCTAAATTATTTTTGTTTTCTAATTCAAATATCTGAATTTAAAAAAATAGCTTTTATTTTTCCCCTATCAAGCTCATGCTTTCCTCCATGTTACTGCAAACATTTCGAGTACATTTACAACAGCTCTTTAAACATATTTATTGACTAATTCTAACTTTCCTGCCCTTTCAAAATCCATGTCTATTGATACATTTTTCCCCATTTTCTGTTTTTTTTCTTTTTATTGATGGGGTGTGTTTTCTTCCTCTTTAGATGCCTGATAATTTTTTTTAATCGAATACCAGATTTTCTGAATTTTACTTTTTTTCTGATGGAATAGTTTTGTATTTCTTTAAATATTATTGGGCTTTGTTTTGGCATATAGTTAAGTGGCTTGGAATCAATTTGATCCTTTTGAGGCTTGTTTTAAATGTTGTTAGGGTGAGTCTAAAACAGCCTGAAGTCTGCCACTGCTCAAACAGTATTTTCTAAACACGCATGCCAATGTCTCCTGTTATAGGAGATTTCTCCATTCTGTGTGATAAGAACACAAACCATTTTTGGCCATGAGTAAGCTTCCAAGATTGTCTCACCTGCTGCTTTCTGGTGCTTCTTTCCCTGGAATTGGTAGTTTTCTCACACGTATACACTGTACAGCTAAGTCTCCAGGGGTTATCTCTGAAAATCTCAGGCTGTGTTCTTACTCTTTCTCTCTCTCATACTCTATTCCCTCACTTTCCAGAACTCTGCCATCCTTTTGATCTCTGAAAACTCTGAGATCAGTCTCCTCAATTTAATGAGACCACCAGGCTCTGTTGGTTGTTCTCTTCCTATGCTGTGGCCTGGAACATCTTCCCAGGCAGGGAGGTGGGACGCTCACAAAACTGCATTTGTTTACTCCTCTTCCTGGGAGTCACTATTCTGCACTTCCTAGTGTCCAGGGTATGATAAACATTGTCTCATATATCTTATCTTATTTTCTAATTTTTTAAGAAAGAAAGTTAAATCTAGTCCATTTTATTCTGTCATAATCACACGAAATTGTCCTTCTCTTTTTGGTTTTTAAAACTAGGAAATATTTTTCTATTTCTCTGGAGGCTACCATCTACTTTTGCCCTGATTTTCTAGAAGCATGCTGTTGCTTTGGCAAATAGCAAAGAGTGAGATTGTTCACCAAGAAAACAATACTTGGTAAATTAGTGAATCAAGTTATACTTTTTTAATACAATAACCTTTTATTTTATTTTTTAATGAAAAATTTTTTGTTTATGGATGTTATGTCTTCCATAATAAGTTGTCTTTCCATGAATATGTTGACTGAGCATGAATCTTTCCACTGAAATGTGTGTTAAATTGAATAAATGGATATAGATATATGCATTCATATGCATATATAAACACATGCACACACATATATTTCTAGGTTAGCAGGCAGCACTTACAAAGCAATTTACTGAAATGTGTACAGTCAATTGGATATATACAGTTTAAATTATCCCTAAAACACACAATAATTTATTATAATATTAAAGTAGAAATGCCCAAGGAAAAGGTGCTTTTAAATTTCCAAATAAAAAAGGAACTCTTTTTGAAAAAGCATTCTGTTTTCTGAGACTCTAAAATACAATTATTTTTATGGATTATATGAACTCTCTTTAAGTTCAATATTAATTTTTCCCCCAGGATGAGAATTATGAATATAGGTTCAGAATTTCCCTGGTAAAGTTTTACAATTAATGATACCTGTCCTCAGTCACCTAATGTATTTGGTTTCCAGATTCCTAACATTAATTTTTTTCCCTATAAATCATCTAGTCACTAACTAAAAAGAATTGATCAGCAGTTCTAAAGTAAATGTATTAGTGTTCATTTTCATTAGATAGGCTATAATTTAAAAGGCTAATGCAATACCAAAATAAGTAAACTAGAATTTTGACCATTCAGCTAATAGCACTTGATAATCTCTAACTTTTCCATTTCTTTCAGTTATCCAGAAATAAGCCATGAGGAAGACTGTATCTTTAATTTGGAAACATAATTCTCAGGGGAAAAGCAATTCCCCAACAGAGTGAGGAAATGCTACTTACAATTGCTCTCTGTAAATAGTCCAGGTGGAAGAAGGAGCCAGTTGTTGGAAAGTTCCTCTGTTTGAAGCAGGTAACCTTATCTGGCATTTTAAATCCACAGAATAAATGGAGAGAGGTTTGCCAACTTATTTTCTGTCCTGGAAGCAGCTATCACATCCCAGTGGCTCTTGGCTCTGACTGGCACTACACGTTAAAAGTCATGATTAATATGGTTTCAAATAGATGTAAGCTCCCATTTCTTAGAGAATTTAACTGAAAAGTTTTACTCTGCATTGAGGCATACAAAATGTTGTCATTAAAACAACCAGACCACTCCTAGCTGGGAGTGTTCTCATCAGCTTTAAGTTACTCTAGAGGTTCTGACCTGCTCAGATACACTTCAGGAACCCAGAGCCACTCCCTGACACCCAACACCTCCTGCCTACTTTCCTTTCAATTGGGCTGTAGTTGGGCCTGAGAATCTGAGGATTAACAGATATTCCAGGGTAACCATGAGCATGTTGGAGATCACCATCTTCGGGAACCACTCCTCCATGGGCAGGAACCTCATGGAGATTCCGCCTGCCTCCAGGAATATGCAAATGAGCAATCCAGAGGATGCCTCAGCCCTTTTGTCAGCAGTCAGAACAATCTCAACTCTGCTCAGGTACCTTTTAGATTAAAAGGTGTTTCTCACTGGGCCAAAGCCTACATTTATTGGGAAAAGCAACTTTTATTTTAGCTCTTGTCCTGCAAGAATGCTCTGGTCCAAGTTGCTAGGCTTAAAGATGCTCTGATTCCCTGAAGGTTAACCTCTCTCCCGATCAGCCAATGTGAGTGAGTACCCCCATCTCTGGAGCTGCCGGTTCCTTTTCATCGTGGGACAAGCAGATCTGAAGAGAGAATTGGTTACTCAGGGCCTTCAGGGGGTCTGCAGAGGCGTCTGTTTGCTGGAAGGGTCCTCATTGAGAGAGGAAGTGTCACATGATTACCATAGCAGTAATGCATTTTCTCTCTCTAACAAGACTTTGGCAGCAGAATATTTTGACTTGACCCTTTAAAGTTTAGTCAATTTCTTTAGAGAGACACACAATGCAAGAACAGATTAAGAAACATTTTCATGCACTGTAGGTATCACAAGAAAAAGACAAATGAACATTTAGAAAAATGAGAAAAACTTGCAAAGATTCATTGGTGGAGAGACAGGATTTATTGCTAATAAATATAAAGTAAATGAGAATTATCAGAGTATCACTTTCCTATTCTGCTCAGAACCCAGCTCAAGGACACAAGAAGGCTCCTGAAAATGAGTTTTAATAACTTTCTTTTGCTTGTTTTAGTCCGCAGGCAAAATTTTGTAGTTTTAATAATCATCTCCGACAGTAGTAAGTCCCTCCAGTATTTATATCTCCCTAACAATACATGGCTATAATTACTGCAGCAGGGAATTTAATAAGTCACAGAAAGAAGAATAAATATGACACTGTGTTTTCTGAAAAATATTAATCCCCTTCTGTTTGTGTTTCTATAATTTGAGTTTTCTGATCAGGGATGTTTTTCTCTAGGGAGTTGTGTTAGTGTCTCTTTAACACTCACGACATTTCTGATGTTTTAGTTCCTTTTTCAATGAAGTTGTTCACCGGCCGCATTGCCCAGAGTCCTCACAGAGATCATCAAACTAATCTTATGATACTTTGCAACTCTGTATATCATGCTAAGTAAAATGCATGATTCAAATTAACTTTGCCCTTTTCTTAGTCAGGTCTAGAAGCTCAGGGTCTTCCCTGGTGGCTCAGATGGTAAAGAAACCGCCTGCAACGCAGGAGACCTAGGTTCAAATCCCAGGATCTGGAAGATCCCCTGGAGAAGGAAATGGCAACGTACTCCAGGATTCTTGCCTGGATAATCCCATGCACAGAGGACCCTGGTAGGCTGAAGCTAAAGCCCCTCTCCCCAGGTCTCATATTGCCCTTTCCCCTACACACCATCTACTCTGCACCAGTCCTGCCCTCTCATCCTTCCTGCCTCATTGGAATCTCCTTCTAACTCCGTTACTGGCTTTTTCTCCTCTGTCCAAACTGAAGTCACTAAACCAGGGGCAAATGTTTCCCCAGAGGAAATCCAGAGAGGGTCTGGGCTGTTTGGGGGCTTGGTTGTCACACTATGGAGTGGAGGGTGGGGGAGGTGACCAGCACCTAGTGGGTGGAGGCCAGGGGTGGTGCTGAACCACCTGGATGCACTGGACGGCCGCACCACCAGCCAATACTCAGCCCAAACTTGGCTTACTTATAGGTGCTCTCAATTACCCCACACCGTCTTCTCTTGCGGCCTTGCCATCTGTCACCTTCTTTCTTTCATGTACGGTCTCAAGCCACCTATGGGAATGCAGACTTCACTGCTGTGTCCTTAAGAGTCACTGGCATGATAGTCTGCACTTAAAACATTGGTTTATGAAGCCTCTTCCTTGTTAAATTGCACCTGAGTCCTGGGGTCTCTACAAGTAAAAAAATAAATAAAAAAATAAAATAAAATCTGGGGTCTCAACAAATCTATAATTTCTTCAGACAGATGTCTGCCTTAGAATATTTTACACCGTCAAGCCTTTCATATCTAGTAGTCTGTCTTTTTCCTGATTCTCTCCTCCTCAGGTCTTACTGGCTGTCTCTCCTACCCTTCTTAGCAGCGTCCCAACTGACCCTAGCGGGCTGTGGCAGGCTTATCCCCTGCCTCCTGGGATCCTGTTGGTTTGGGGGCGGGGACTAGAAGGCCGGAGGGTGGGAGGAGGGCTAGGGCATCCATGCCTCTGGTTCTCTGTAGTCCAGGCACTGGCAGGGCCCATCTTTCTCTGTGAAGGACCAGAGCTCCCACTGGACATTTCTCTCCTCCATCTACCCCTCTTTCTCAGTTCTGGGAGGTGTGCCCTCTGTTTGCAAACTTCAGGATTTTTGGTGGAAATGCCTGTGTCTGCTGCTTCACCGTCCCATGAGGCTTCCCCTTAGCTTGCCACATCTCTCTAATTAGTCCCTTCATCAGCTTCCTTCAGCTATGCCCCTTGAGTGTCTCTGTCACAGCTGGTGTCTTGAGCGATGCAGTCTTCTAGTCTTATTCCTTTTTCTTCAGAAGCCCTTGAAGGTTCGCTTTTCCCAGCGTTTCATCTTGTCTTTCATACTCCAGTCTCACAAATTGTGACCCTTTCCCTCCCAAAGTTACAGTTACCATGGCTTAGCTGATGACTTTCAAATGTCTATCCTCAATTCTAAACTCCCTCTGTCATCTGGTCTCTCACATATAACTGCCAGTTAGAGAGGTATCCTCGGTGGTTCAGAAGAACCCACCTGCAATGCAGGAGGCCTGGGTTCAGTCCCTAGGTCGGAAAGATCCCCTGGAGAAGGAAATGGCAACCCACTCCAGTAGTCTTGCCTGGAGAATTTCATGGACAGAGGAGCCTGGTGGGCTACAGTCCATGGAGTCACAAAGAGTCGGACACAACTGAGTGACTAACACACACACTAGAGAGGCTCACTTATTTAAAGCCTCTCAAAGGCTGGAAACTATAGGATGACAGACATTTTCCCCAAGTAATGAAGGCATTTCTCATAGAGAGATCTAAAAATCTAATCGTCTGTCTCAGGAGACAGTGGGCTCCCTATTAAAGAAATAACTCAGGATGCTGGGAAAGATTGAGGGCAGGAGGAGAAGGCGGCGGTGGAGAATGAGATGGTTGGATGGCATCACTGGTTCAATGGATATGAGTCAGAGCAAACTCCAGGAGATAGTGAAGGACGGGCGTGCTGCAGTGCATGGGGTCGCAAAAAGTCTGACACAACTGAGCAAATGAACAACACCAGCACTCAGGGTCAAATGCAAGAGATGAGATGACCTCAAAGAATCCTTCTAAATCACATGACAAAAACTTGGAAATATTTCTTTGGAAACTTTCCTGGAGAACAGATGCTACTGTCAGAGAATTGGTGTGAGTGTGTGTGTGTGTATGTGTGTGTATTTGTGGACATATATTTAGATGTGACTGGAAGAGTGTACACATATAAATAGAGGGATTATTAATATATACATGTCTGACATCTTCCTTAATGCCTGCAACCCAAATGAAAATAAGCTCCATGCAGAATGAAGGAACTGCCGGCACGCTGTTGGGTTATATGTCTGGAGCACACACAGGAATTTATTACAAGCAGTAGCCAGGATTTTCTTTGGACATGGGGCCATATTTTATTCTGTTTTATTCTGTGAAAATTAAAAGCTAAAGAATGCCATTTGCAGACCTTCAGCAACTCTTAGCTTGGCTTTAGAGATTCACTGCAGGAGACGGAGAACTTTGATATGGTGTTGCACACTGACATCAGCCCCTGGATCTTAATTTCTGAATTGATTCTTCAACTCAGTTCCCTGCTTCACCTGCAGGAATGACAGAAAGAACACCCCAAAGTAGATTTCAACTCACAGTAGCTGAGAGATGCCAGCTGTGAAAAAAAGTGCATGAACCCCACATTCCACGTACATAATTTATTATAAAGCCACTTTCATCATTTTTTTTAATCACAAATCTTCTGCTCTGACAAAAAAAAATCACATAAAAAAGAGCATATTTCAAATTAATCTGACTGTTGAGAAATCCCACAGTGGCTTGAATTACTCTGGCAAGGTAAATTCACTAAGATTCCAGGGGGCAGGTCTAACATTTGCGCCACTCATCAGGCAGGAAAAGCCAAGCAAGAGAAGTCTTTCTGAAGACGTCAGTGGGAGCATCAGTTAGCATAGATGGTAGGGACAGGAAGAGAACTGAGAGCACAGTCATACCCTTGGCTGGAGGGATGAGGCCTCTGCACCATCCCAGACTCTCCATGGCAGAACTGACAGGATTCCCAAAGGGGATGCTGGTCCAGAGGGACAGGAGAGCTGTGCGGCCCCAAGAAGAACATCTGAGATCCCACCTCCTGAACCTCCTGGGAGCAGAAGGTATGTCTGGATTGGCTGGAGCTTTGGGGAAAGGACACCAGGGACACCTAAATACCCACAAAGGGAGCAGCTTTTCTGTTAGAGGAGGGAGAGAAGGCGAGTGCTGCAGTTAGTCTAGTGAAAGTGTTACTTGCTCATTCATATCTGACTCTTTGCAACTCAATGGACTGTAGCCCTCCAGGCTCCTCTGTCCATGGGATTCTCCAGGAAAGAATGCTGGAGTGGGTTGTCACGCCCTCCTCTAGAAGATCTTCCCAACCCAGGGATGGAACCCTAGTCTCTTAGGTCTCCTGCTTTGGCAGACGGTTTTTTTTTTGTTTGTTTGTTTGTTTGTTTTTGTTTTTGTTTTTTTTTTTTATCAGTAGCGCCACCTGGGAAGCCCTGTGGTGGTGGTTTAGCCACTAAGTCATATATGATTCTTGCGATCCTATGGACGGTAGCCTGCCAGTTTCCTCTGTCTATGGGATTTTTCAGGCAAGAGTACTGGAGTGGGGTGCCATTGCCTTCTCCGCTGGGAAGTCCTAAGTCATTGTAAATAGATTGTTAGCGTAAGTGGGGCCTTATAGGTGCTGCTGATGAAGGCTGGGGAGAAAGTGAGTGGCACGTGTCACTGGAGAGTGAAGAGAAGGATGCTGGTGGGGACATGTCCGGGAAACCGCCTGGAGATGTGGGGCCTTGAGGGGGGCCTGAGACAGGGCAGGGCTGTGGCAGCAACCTGCCTGCACTTGGAAACAATTCCTCCCCAGCCTCCTGGGACAGCCCAGCCCCACCTGGATTTACATCACACAAGACTCTGAGTGGAAATCTCCTCCCCCAAACCATGCTGTGCCCCAACTCTGGATGCTCAGAAGCTGTGTGATAATAAAGGGCTCCTGTTTATAGAGTTAGGCTTGTGGTGATTTGTTCCTTACTTGGTTTATTGCTATTGTTCTTCACTCAGTCATGTCTGACTCTTTGCAACCCCATGGACTGCAGCCCACCTGGTTTCCCTGTCCTTGACTATCTCCCTGAGTTTGCTCAAACTCATGTCCATTGAGTCAGTGATGTCATTCAACCATCTCATCCTCTGTCATCCCCATCTCTTCCTGTCCTCAATCCTTCCTGGCATCAGGGTCTTTTCCAATGAGTTGACTCTGGATCAAGCAGCGAAAGTATTGGAGCTTCAGCATCGGTCCTTCCAATGAGTATTCAGGCTTGATTTCCTTTAGGATTCACTTGTTTCACCTCCTTGCTGTCACTTGGGTTAGGTTATAAGTGAGCTCCAGGATCTCCCAGGAGTCCATTCCTGGGTCTGCTGCCCTCTGCTGGTCACTCAGCTCCAGGACCTCTGTCCTCCTCTGTGAAAGGGGACATCCTCACAGGTGTTGTTAACAAGACTACAGCCTAGGGCCTGGCACAGATGGAGCCTGAAGCAAATGTTAGCTGTTACCCAGCTAAACCAATGCCAGTCCCTATTTTTTCCTCTCCCCACAGAAGAACAGCCATGAGGGAGTCTAATCTGCTTGCTGGTTAAATAAAACTATGTGGTATTTAAGCAAAAACCAACAGCCACACTTGCTCTGAAGAAGCAAGTGATGTTTATTGCCAAATGATCACTGTCATTATCATAGTGATTACAGGGCCATAGAATGGATTCCCACATGAAGATTTTTGTATTGATTCATTTTCTTTTCTCTTTTACTAGACCCAATTTCATCAGGTTCCTATAACTTTCAATCACCGCACCCTAAGGCATGACTGAGATACAAATGCAATAAATTCAAATGAACTATTGCTCGACATTGTAAATTGAGTTCGACCTAATAACCATCCTTGTAATGTCAAGTCTGTTGGGAATATGAGTCTTACTGTCTTGCGGTCGCTCTGGCCCATTTGGGAAGGGAGATGAGCCATATCATAGTTGGGTCTGTTTCTTACTCCTTCCTTTACAAAGGATTGCTTCTAAGCCTTACACAGGATTGCTTCTATGTCTTGTCCTCACTCCATTTCCCCAGCTCTTAGCAAATCTGCATCACGATCTTCTTCTCCATCCACCTGGCATATACTTAGGGCCAATCATCCTATCCACAGAAAACACAAGTCTTGGCATGAGATACTTAAGATGTATGCTCTTCACCGAATTTTCTTGAGTCCTTAGCAGGAGACCCTTTGTTTTGATTCCCCACCCCCCGGAAGTCTAATTACCCCATATGTTTTTTTCATATTTTGTCTAATCTACAATTGTATTTCTCATTATCATTTTGTGGGTTGTGGTGCTATTTCCTCCAGTTTCATTCTCCCTCTTTTATGTTTCTCTTGTACAAAATTAATTACATTGTACCTTCAAGCACAATTTTAACACTGTCTCCATTGCATGCGTCTGCCTTTAATTAATGCTCTTCTAATGTAGATTTTAGAGCCAAATGGTGCAATATTCTGAGCATCAAAGAAACAAAGGATCTAACAAAACTGAAATGAATGAGCAAGACAAAATAGCTGACAATATGCTCTCATCTCCAAATGTCACTTTGACTGTGCTTGGGGCAGCAGAACGGATTGCTTTGGGGCTTTTCTTTTTGAAGAAATGACACAGGATGTGGAATCCAGAGTTGTGGGTTTTGTTTTGACTTACACTGATCAAACATCTCAAGGGGAATCAACCAGACATGACGTTCTTAGGGCTCAAGGAAAGGGGGAGGATCCTATAAATGCATTTCTTATACATTTTCCACGGGATCCAAAAGCAAATTCCTCTGCCTGAACTTCAGTCTGTTTTTCTAGACTCGAAGGCTCTCTTCGATGCTTGGTCCCTGCGGTGTCCCCACTCCAAAGAAGAAACTGTCTTTTTGGGCTGCTACAAAGAGCTTTCACAGCAAAGGAAAGCAGACACAGTAGAACTTCTGGCGTGGCTCTGTGAGTTAATGAAATGTCCCCATAACAGAACATGGTCGAATGAATGCCTTCTTATTACTCTCTGACTCATCAATTGAATAGCCTTCCACACAGCAGGACGGGGTGCTTTAAAAATGTATGTGTGACTCTATAGTGGTAAATATGCACTCTCTCTAAATAGGTTGTTTTATATTGAATTAGACATATATTGAATTGGACACGAGGTCTATTTATAGACCTCAATTATTTAACATACCTTTTCTTTTTTTCTCTTTCTTTTTTTATTTTTTAAATTATGAAGTTATAATAACACATTTACAAGAGACTTAGAAATGCAGAATGGAGTTATATATAGTTCTACTATATATTACAATTATTTTTAAGTAGATAAATTCATATTTTTAGTTGAAGTTTCAATATCAAACTCTCAGAAATTAACAGAATGAATAATACAGAAAAGTAGAAAGATATAGTTGACCTGAAAAGCACCATAAGCCAATTCAACATAATTAAGATTTTCACACAACAGTAGGATACAAATTCTTTTCAAATTTCTGTAGACTATAAACTAGGAGACACTGGAACATATCCAGGGACATAAAACAAGGTGCAAAAATTTCATGGTCTATAGGTATTAAAATCATACAGAATCTATTCTCTTATCACTGTGGAATTATGTCAGAAATCAATATCAAAGATATTTGAAAATAGCCCACATATTTTCAAGTGCAATGTGACATTTGCCAAGAGAGATCTTTGACTTAGCCATTGAAAGCCTCAATAAAGTTAGAAGACTGAAAAAACAGAGAGAATGATTGCAGAGGAGAAAGCATTTAATGAGAAATTAATATCAAAGATACTTTAGAAACCCCATGTATTTGGAAATTAAATGTCCCCTTTTAATTGATGAGTGTATCTAAGAAGCCATAACAAGGACAAAGTAGAAAACATTTGTAACAGAATAAAAATGAAAACGAAATTTACCAGAACGTGTTGCATGCAATTGAAGCTGCCCAATGCAACTGAACACAACGTGGAATCTTGAATAAGGCAACATGCCATTTCTTAATGAATGATTGAAAACCATTTCAGGCTGAACGGTAATGATTTGAGCAACAGAGGCTGAGACCCTAATCTCAGTTCACGTGGGGAAACTTGCTGTGACTGAGACAACGGAATATGACAGTAAGTGTGTAGGTTTGTGTGTTGGGGGCAGGGGTGGGGGCAAGCACTTCCTGTGTGGGTGTGGGGCATCTGTCTGATGCCTTTTGTCTCCTCTGCCAGCCCTCCCAATTTCTGGAGAACTGTCCTTTCTTCTTTGCACTGCCCCTTCCACTGGTAGACTTGGAATAGTCAACGTTTGAAAATAACCGGTCTACTCATGACCAGAGAGGCCACTGCAGTGAGTTGAATTGCATGTGTCCACACCAGACTTTATTTGGGGGGGCTCCAAAATCACTGCAGATGGTGATTGCAGCCATGAAATTAAAAGACGCTTACTTCTTGGAAAGAGTTATGACCAACCTAGACAGCTTATTCAAAAGCAGAGACATTACTTTGCCAACAAAGGTCTGTCTAGTCAAGGCTATGGTTTTCCTGTGGTCATGTATGGATGCGAGAGTTGGACTGTGAAGAAAGCTGAGTGCTGATGAATTGATGCTTTTGAACTGTGGTGTTGGAGAAGACTCTTGAGAGTCCCTTGGACTGCAAGGAGATCCAACCAGTCCCTTCTAAAGGCAATCAGCCCTGGGATTTCTTTGGAAGGAATGATGCTAAAGCTGGAAACTCCAGTACTTTGGCCACCTCATGCGAAGAGTTGACTCACTGGAAAAGACTCTGATGCTGGGAGGAACTGGGGGCAGGAGGAAAAGGGGACGACAGAGAATGAGATGGCTGGATGGCATCAGCAACTTGATGGACGTGTTTAAGTGAACTCCGGGAGTTGGTGATGGACAGGGAGGCCTGGCATGCTGCGATTCATGGGGTCACAAAGAGTCGGACTCGACTGAGTGACTGAACTGAACTGAACTGAATACCCTATCCCCCAGGACCTGTGAATGTGAGATTATTTGGAAAAGTGTCCTTACAGATATAATTGAATCTTGAGGGGAGATCATCCTAGATTATCTAGGTGGACCCTAAATTTGATAGGTGTCCTTATAAGAGGTAGGCAGAGGGAATTTGACACACTTGGTAGAGGCCATCTGATGATAGATACAGAAACTACAGTGATGCGGTCACAAGCCAAGGATGCCTAGAAACACCAGAAGCCAGAAGAGGAAGGAAGGACCCTTCCCTGGAAGCTCTGGAGGGAGTATAGCTCAGTGGACATTTTAATTTCAGACTCCTGGCCTCCAGAATGGTGAGGGAATAAATCTATGTTGTTACAAGTCACACAGATAATAGTAATTTTTTACAGGAGCCCCAGGAAATGAATATGGTTCCTGAAGGCAGTGTGAACCCTAGACGGTTGAGTTGGGCTAGGGGTTTATAGCTGTGGTCTTGCTGCCTGCTTGACCAGAGGACCTGTGAACTCGGAACCATTGTCAGTGATCATTTAAGGGCACATGTATGGCAAAACAGAAAAGTCTATTTGGAGCCAAAGAGAAGAATGAAGCTGATGTCACCAAGAGAGACGGAGATGAGAAAGAATTCTGGCATAAAGCATATATGGGACCAGTCAGGAAAAGAGGAAACACTAGGGGCTTCAGAGAGAATTTAATATAGGGAGCTAGGTCATAGGTGGTGGGGAAAAACCACTACTCTTATTTAAGGAACCAAACAGAAGATGGTGAGGCGACCCAATATTTACAGCAACTTTATTCGTAACCACCAAACACTGGAAGCAATGCTATGCTTTCCAAGAGATAAATGGACAAAGAATTATAAGAAGAGATCTTAAGGTCATTAGTTTCAAGTGTGTAGTAATGGTCAAATACTTTGTGCAATGGTTACATTGTGATATGGTGTGTGGTGTCTGGAGCAGTATTGCATGGGTTTAAACGTTGGGCTTTTCACACTCAATAAATGTGTGACCTTGCACAAATTAAAATAATGAAACAAAATTCGAACAGCAGTACAGCCATACAATGGTATTGTATCAGCTGTAAAATGAGATGCAATTTTAAATGACAAAAAACGACATAGAGGAAACTTAAATTTCTGAGAGAAGCCAGTCTGAAAAGACTATATACTTATGACTCCAGTTATACAGCATCATGGAAAAATAATGTAAAAAGACCAGTGGTCAGGGGGAGTTCAAGGTAGAAAGGAGGGATGAATGTGGAAAACACTGGGTATTTTTAAGGCAGTGAAGCTCTTCTGTGTGAACCTGTGTTGGTGGGGACACGATAGTATCTGTTATTGTTTAGTCACTAAGTCATGTGCGACCCCATGGACTATATAGCCTGCCAGGCTCCTCTGTCCATGGAATTCTTCAGGCAAGAATACTGGGAATGGGCTAGCATTTCCTACTCCAGGGGATCTTCCTGACCTTGCATTGACAGGAGGATTCTTTACCACTGAGCCACCTGGGAAGTCCACTTTAGAGGCACTTGGGAGATGTTTCAACTAGAAGAAACACAGAATGATCAATGGAATTTAGGGATCACAGCTATCTTGGGTTAGAAGAGGGAGGGAACAGTAGTGCATGTCATCAAAACCTCTGGCACTGATCCACTTCACACTTGGGTGGGGGCTGGGGAACACAGCAATCAATTTTATTGGTATCATTGTATCGCTCCATAAACATTTTAGAAACTGTTTTATAAACTGCACGCTTCATTTTAAAAAGAAGCTCTCCTTTCTTCTGAGGGGCCATTATACATTAGGTTAAACTCAGGTTCTTCAAATCAGTCTACTTTATACTGCAAAAGACATACATTTTTATTTCACATCCTCAAAGTTCTTCCCGCCTTTGATGGCGTGTTTTCCTCCATGTATGTTGTACATTTTCTTTATAACTCTTTTAAGAGGATGTGACTAGGCTGTGCTGCTTATTCGGTGCAGGTCTTCTCTGAGTTTTGAAGCATTTGTGCAGAAGACAAACAGTATCACATCCACTCGGAAAAGGTTGGCTAACTTGTGAGGTTCCCGTCCCTCGTGGATGTTGTAGGCAAACCTGAGGACTCAGGTGAGCATCTTGTGAGCCACGGAAATGTCAGGGGAGTATTGTTCCCAAGGCTCTGGGCTCTGCCAGCTGGGTCTTCTGAGGAACATAGTGGACTTTCCTTCCAGCCAGAAATAAAATGGATTGTGAATAATCAAAGGGTTGTTGACAGTCATAGTTTGACTTCCATATGTCTCAATGGAAAGGGAACCTGTGTGGGGTGTGCAGCCCAGGGGGACGTGACGTTTCCACAGTTCTTCCAGCCCAGGGCCTCTCAGGCAGGCTGGGTCTGACCCGGGGCCCCACACACTGTAAGTCACCCGGAAACAGATGAATAGAAATCTACCGAAGAGAATAACGTGGAGAAGACAAATGGGAAGTCTCATATTTGCTTCTGTCACGTGAAAATGATCAGACCCAGAGAAAATAAAGTTCCGTTTCTATGCTTAGCACCTCTCACACTTCGGCATTTGAATTGGGCTCTCTTTTCTGCCAATATTTGTTCTTTCGACAAGGAATATTCCCTAATAATATGCAGTGTTATATCACTCAAATTCTAGCATACGTTTCCTTGATTTTAATGTCTCCATAACGATCACGTTCACATAGATGGATTTCATGGGTGAGTAGGTTTTATCGTTTATAGAACAGCCGTTAATAGAGTCCACAGGAAGAATAATGTTATTTGAATAATACCATCTTCTAGGGACTCACTGGTTTGGTTTCCAAACAGATCTCAGATGGAATATTTTTGTGCTTTCTTATTCCCAAATTATAGGAGAAATATAATATATTCTTATGTGAATGTCATGAAAATAACTGTTTTCTCAATTTGGAAAAGTGAGAGAATTAAGCAAGCAAGGGCAAGGAGTAAATATGTACAGTGTTGGCTATATTACATTTTAGTCTCTTTTGTTTTCTCTTGGTTAATGGAAGCTTTGAGATTTCTTAGTTGAGATGATTGCTAAAATCAAAAGCAGAGTATTGCATTATATAAAATGTTAATATAAGAAGATAAAATAGAAGAAAAGGAACATGCATCCATAAAAGGTGGCATATTGGTTCTGATTAAACCTGACTTCAAAGAAATGCAGCAAAATCTGATGGCTGAGTTTGCTTGGTCTCAGTGTTGGCTGTGAGCGGTTTTGGACAGAAAGATAGGAATATGATGTAAAAACATATATGTTATAAAAATTCAGATTTATGGAGTTTCACTACAAATTAGTACATTTAGCCAGGTTGTGTTTGAATTTGCATGGAGCATCATGTTGGCTGGAGGTGAGTCCAGCCAAAAGTCCCCTTGGGAATTTTCCTATTCCTCCACCCTAGTCCCCAACCCTCCCTACTGCTCACCCATTTTGGGTCCTCACACTGGCCACCATTCTCATCTCTGCACTTCAGAATTACTCAAGCTCCTTTTTGGTGCATTATACACCCTTCAGAAACATTTCTTAATTTCACCTCTCTCCACCCATTCCCTACCTCACAGTCAGCCTCTTGCCTCCCATAATTTAAAAAAAAAAAAAAAAAAGTATTCCTCCAGCCCCCAATCCTGCCCGCAAGCACCAGTGGGCTTGTCCTTTGTTCCTATGGGTCAGTGCTTTTTCCACACTGCTCCATCCTGTGACCAGAGGTCCCATTCTCAGCTTGATCTGGGGGCAGGCAGAGGGAGGCAAACAGGTCCACTTGGCCAGCTTCAGATATGAAGCCTAGATGTCATATTTGGTTTGCAAATCAGTTCTCTTTCTAGATGTGAGCTCCTCACTGCAGGCAGTAGGGGGTGCCTGGAGGGTCCTCCTGGGGTCCCATGAAAACTAACCCTGGGGCCCCATTGGCATGGCGGTGGTGGTGGGAAGTGTCTAGAGACCTTGCAAAGTGTGATTCAGCTAGAGCCAGGGCACAGTGGGTCCCTGGGGATGAAAAAATCCAAACCATCTTTAATAGGTGGAAATAAGACATGGCACTGAGGCTCTACTGGAACTGGTCTTTGCTTTGGCTGACATGTGTGCATGTGTGTGTGTGTGTGTGTGTTCATGCTCATTTATCTAAGTGAAAACGAAAGTGTTGCTCAGTCATGTCCAACTCTTTGCGACAGCATTGACTGTAGCCTGACAGGCTCCTCTGTCCATTGGGGTTTTCCAGGTAAGAATCCTGGAGTGGGTAGCCATTCCCTTCTCCATGGGATCTCCCCGACCCAGGGATTGAACCCAGGTCTCCTGCATTGCGGGCAGCTTCTTTACCACCTGAGCCACCAGGGAAGTCTTCGGAAGACTAGACAATGTCTTTTGTTTTTTTCTTTTGACTTGAAAATATATAACTCACAAGTCCTGTAGCCTTAAGTGTGTCACATTGTACGTGTTTCAGTTCTCTGGCTCACTCCCCACTTTGTTCTTTTCTGTTGTAAATAATGAAGCAATGGATGTTTTTGTGCATCTGTCCTGCTTGGGGGGAGCAGAGACGAGCACAGCTCTTGTCCTGGGCTCCAGCTTCTGGAAGGTCTGGTGTAGGATGCCTGCTCTGCATGGTGAGCCTCAGCCCCTCTCACCCTACTTGTCACCTTTGCAGGAAGGTGCTTTTGAGTCCCTACTTCACAGGGTTTTGTGTAGGTGAAATGATGCAATCCAAGTAAAGAATTTGAATTAGAGCAAATGCCATAAGCATTTACCTACACGAACAAATGTGCACACAAATAAACCTGTGTTTGATTTCTGGACCAAAAGATGGGCAGTATTTCAAAGTTTCTGAAAGACAGACCTACTGCCAAGTTGTCTTCCAGGAGCATTTTGCCAATTCAAACATTCACCAGTAATGCATTCATGTCCTTCCTCTTCTTTCTGCATTTTTACCAACTCTTGAAAATGTTTCTTAAGTGCACATATTTTCAGCATGGCAGCTTAACAAATGATATTCATGGCTGTTTAAATTTAGATTTCTTTCACCATTACTGTGTTTGAATATTGCTTTATCTATCTATTAACTGTTATTCTCGTGATTATTTATTCTTATGAATTGCTTATTATTGTTTTTATGAGGATTCAAAAATTATATATGAAGAGTATATTTTCTGTCTTGTAAGGCATATTTTTTGCCAATTATATGGCGTATCATTCAATTTTTTGTCATATGTTTTGTATAGAATGTATTTTATTTTTTCTGCAATTAAATATGAGGTTAATGGTATCACGATTGCTTTTCTGTTTTCTAAACTTAGGATTTCCTTGAAATGTGTAATATATGTGGACATATGTAATTATTTGCAGTTTCATTTTCACATTACCTGAAATCAAATTAGATATTGGTATTTCCCTCTTATCTTAATACTGGTATTGTGTTGCTTTGCTTCATTCATGTATGTAAACTGAGAGGTCCCAACATTTCTCAATATTCCAGTAGTAACCAGTACCCTTACTAATAGGTGCCGGATGGTCTCCACTTTGCCCTGTGAACTGATTCACTGCCTTATCATTCACTAACTCACTGCATAGTTTAACATCTTTAATTTTATAATTTTACAAGCAATACTTTCTTAAGTCTTCCTTTTCAGACTTTTTATAGCCACTATTATCTACTCATTCTTCAACATAAGGTTTAAACTATTTTGTCTAATTGCAAAAGAAAAAAAATTATGTTTGTTTTTATTACACTTTATTAAATTTATAAATTATCATGTTGAAATTGGCATCTTTAGAATACTGTGAATTCCTTTCCAGCAGTAGAGGAGATAACACCAACCATTATTAATGTCAATATTAATTTGATGATTACCTTCATATAGAACCTATATATTTATTTTTTAATTTTTTTAAATTTTACTTTATTTTACTTTACAATACTGTATTGGTTTTGTCATACATCAACATGAATCCGCCACGGGTGTACACGTGTTCCCAATCCTGAACCCTCCCACATCCCTTCCCATACCATCTCTCTGGGTCATCCCAGTGCACCAGCCCTGAGCATCCTGTATCCTGCACTGAACCTAGACTGGCAATTTGTTTCTTATATGATATTATACATGTTTCGATGCCATTCTCCCAAATCATCCCACCCTCTCCCTCTCCCACAGAGTCCAAAAGACTGTTCTATACATCTGTGAACAATAACCCTGTATGTGAGACAGCAAGAGACACAGATGTATATGTTTCTTATTAAATTGACTTTAAATATTTTATATGTCTGCTATGAATATGATCTTTTTTAAAAAAAAGTTATTGATTTGGCTGTGCCCAGTCCTAGTTTTGTGGCAGGCAGCGTCTTCAGTCATAGCACGCAGACTCTTAGTCGTGGCATTCAGGATCTAGTTCCCTGACCAGGGATTGAACTCAGGCCCTCTGCATTGGAAGGGCAGAGTCCTGACCACTGGGCCACCAGGGCATGCACTCAGTTGCTTCAGTTATGTCCGACTCCCTGCAAGCCCATGGACTATAGCCTGTCAGGCCCCTTGGTCCAAGAATACTGGAGTGGGCTGCCATTTCCTACTCCAGACCATCAGGGAAGTCCCTGTAATATTTCATGAATTTGTTTTTTTCTCAACTCATTTTTTCCCATTCAAAATTTGTCTGTATGTCTGTTTGAGACTTTATGCAATCAGAAGCCATCCACAGTCCTAAGTGAGGTGTGTGAATGCCATAGAATGACTGTCTTGTACAGAGTTTAAGATTATAAAAATTTTGGAAGGTGATAGATTGGTTCAGAGAGAGCTGCCCCACCCCATGTTCTTGAATAGAGTAGTGGTTGGCTAATAGTAGCATTTAATAAATATTTGATGGAGAAATGAATAAATGAACATGAGACTTAAATCAGTGAAAGCAACACGGGCTAGATATGATGAATAATTTTCCAGTGCCATGCTAAAAAGAAAGACAGCCCTTCAGAAAAAGCTAGCCTTTCTTTAGGTGAAAGCATTAGGGTTTATACACAATGCTTGGACTTCCATAATAGATGGAAAAGGAGAGTATGTGAGTAACTTTGCCTCTGGCCTTAAATCATGAGACTCCCACGAGAACATAGAGTTCAGAGGTCTAGCTACCATCTTGGAATGAGGAATGAGAACCACGGGGAACAAAACACAAAATAATATCTCAGTAAATCACCCTGCCGTGAATAGCTCTCCAAGCCAATTAGGAAACTGTCGGTTTGAGGCCATGGGGGAAATCACAGCCTCTAAAAGTATGAGGCAGCATAGTTTCTGGAGCTGGGCCATTTTGTCAGGTGCCATCCCTGCTCAGCACAGATTCCAAAGGGGAGAAATGGGCAGAGTTGAGAAATAGCTGTGTGTGTGTGACCAGTGTCTTCTGTCCTCCTGATTGACTTTGCTCTTGCCAGTTTTTAGACATAGTCCTTGATGGTGTGAAAGAGTCTTCCTATGAGCGAACATTCTGTAATATCTGCTCTCCATCCTGAAATGAAATCTGTAGCTAACACACTACCTATTACATATAATTATTTAAAAATTCACAATAAACCCCTAACTGTGATATTAGGGAAAATAGAGGAACATAACGTTAATAAAATAACAGGTGTTCAATATTTACATGCTCTATATGTTGAAACTGGAACCGAAAGGCCCCCACAAATTTCAAAATCACCTCCTGGGGACATCACCTCTGTTGGGAACCTGTGATGTCAGTTAGGGCTAAACAGCAAAGCGGGAACCATCGCATGTGGCAAGGGGGCGCTCCCAAGGGGATTTGGGCCACTGAGGGCCTTGACAGCATTCTCAGCGTCACTCTGAACATGTATCCTCTCCGACCTACACTTACCCATTTACGGAGTCATCAGCCTCTCCCACAGCCACCCTGGAGGCTGCTTGTGCCTGCACCGAGTGTGAACAGGGAGGGCTCAGCATCCCCTGCTGGGTCTAGAGACTGAGCCCAGTCCATTCCAGATGGGGAGGCGGGCAGACAGTGAGAGCGCCCCTGGGTGAGGCCATGGGAAGAGAGGTGGTCAGGATTCTTTCTCAAAGTGCCCCTCCATCCTGCCCAGCCCACATGGGAGGAGCGTTTCCCCGAATACTCCAGTTTGCCTTCAACTGTTTGGATTTTTGTCTGAAACATTGCCCTGAATGCATCTCCTGTTCTCAGTCAATTCACACATGTTTATTCAGGTTTCAGTATCATTTTATTGACTGTTCCGCTCAGTAAATATTTACTGAGCTCTCTTTCTGAAAGGACAAGGGTAAGCGAGGATCCGAGAAGTAAGGACCTGTCTTGTCACCCTGGGAGGTCAAGGACTTCCAGGAGGCGGGGCAGGCCGGAGACTGGAAGCTGGGCTGGTTCCCAGATGGACTTGCATATCGGACAGCAGAGGTGCCCCAGGACCCTTGACTTGGGGGGTGTTTCCTTGGGTTGGGACTAAGGGAACCTGTTTTGAATGAAGCAGCTTTATCATCCTCTGCCCCTGCCTCCCTTTTCCTCCATCCCTCCCTTCCTTCATTTTCCCTTTTCCTCCATCCCTCCCTTCCTTCATTTTTCCCGTAGACCTACAGTTGTGTTTATCTGACACTTCAGCTCATAGCACGTCATCTTTATCCATTTGTGAAAGTCCTTTTTCTGATTTTATTTTCCCCATTACCCAAAGCCCCACCTCGATCCCTCTTCTCCTTTTTGGGACCCACTGTAGTGTGACTGATGCTGGTCCTTAAAACATCCGTGTGTCCTTATAAAATACGCAGGGTCACTCTGATGTGCCATTGTGCTTTAACTCTCATTCTGCTTTTGCATCTTTCAATCACGACAACATTTCACTTTAATTTGTTTTATTTTTGAGGGTTAGTTTTATTTTTATTTTTTCCATATATGTCCACTCCATCTTTATTTATTTATTTATTTAAGATAAATTTATTTATTTTAATTGGAGGCTATTACTTTACAATATTGTATTGGTTTTGTCATATATCAACATGAATCTGTACATGTGTTCCCCATCCTGACACCCCTCTCCCACCTCCCTCCCCATACCATCCCTCTGGGTCATCCCAGTGCACCAGCCCCGAGCACCCTGTATCATGCATTGAACCTGGTCTGGCGATTCGTTTCACATATGATATTATACATGTTTCAATGCCATTCTCCCAAATCATCCCACCCTCTCCCTCTCCCCAGAGCCCAAAAGACTGTTCTATACATCTGTGTCTCTTTTGCTCTCTCGCATACAGTGTTATTGTTACCATCTTTCTAAATTCCATATATATGCATTAGTATATTGTATTAGTGTTTTTCTTTCTGGCTTACTTCACTCTGTATAATAGGCTCCAGTTTCATCCGCCACGTTAGAACTGAGTGAAATGTCTTTTTAATGGCTGAGTAATACTCCATTGTGTATATGTACCACAGCTTTCTTATCCATTCATCTGCTGATGGACATCTAGCTTGCTTCCATGTCCTGGCTATTATAAACAGTGCATCAGTCATGACAACATTTTGAAACAATGTAAGTGCCTCTGCATGTACATCCAGTCTGTTGCTCGTCACTAGGTTATAGAACCGCACATGTATATCCATAACATTGCACGTGTGTGTGCCCACAATATTGCGTGTGTACCTCCACAACATTGCACACATATGTATCCACAACATCACACACATATGTATCCATGACATCACATGGCCCAACATCCGGCAGCTATTATGCCCTCGACCCTGGGGCTGTAGAAGCTGTGCCTTGCACATTTCTGGGCTGTTGTGGACCAGCTCCAGGGCATGGTTCAAGGGACTGATTCTGCCCCACCTGGACTGGAAGAGCAGTAGGCCCAAGTGTGGGTGAATCTATTTCCTTCATGGAGAAGAGGCTCCGTCTGTCCTATGTTGATGGGGAAGCAAGGGTCTCAGAAAAGGAGGAAGGTGAGTGTGAAGTAAGTGTGCCTTGTGCGCAATGCTGGTGGAAGAGAGGCAGAGCCGAGATGAATTAGGACGCCCGTGTGCGGCGCCTGGATTCCCAATGTCTGTCTTTGAAGAAATGCATGCGGGGCTCTGAGCAACTCTCCTATAAGCAGGGAGGCCAAGAGCACTGTCCACTCCTGAGCTCACATCCCAGGATGACATTTGGGCAGCTGAACCCACCATCCCCTCACATGTCCGTATGTCCACAGGCTCACCCTGTCCCCGTCATCCTACCTTGGCTGGAAGGACAGCCTTAAAAAGCAGGATGGTGTCATCGTGTCTCCTTGGCCTCCATCAAAGGAGCAGTTCCCTTAACCACTAGACAGCTCTGAGCCTGAGACTGAACTGGTTAATGCCTTGCTGGCTCCACTAAGGAGGCTTTAAATGAGTCACTCAGTTTCTTGTTTGGGCCATCAGAGGCAAAGGTGCTAAGGGCGGAGGAACCATTAGGAATGACAGTGCCTGCTGGCCTGTTGGGAAGGGAGGGCTGGGCTGCTGGGCTGATCTGAAGGCTGGAGGGGTGTCTGCAAACAAGTTGGGGTCTGTTAAAAGTCCGCTGCCCCCTACCCCCATCCCTCCACCACAGATGCAGATCAGCCCGGGGTCCACTGCCCACCCTCCTTCCTGTGAAGTGCTTGGTAAGCCTGTCTCTATGGCTAATAGTTACCAGAACATCAAACTGCCACCACATTAGGCCAGTTCCAGTTCCCTGGGGACCTAAGAGGTGGACCCATCCCTCAGTTCATTCTATAGGGTTCTTCAGAGAAGGACCAAAAGAAAAAAAAATGCCAAACAGTGTGATCTCAGTGGAGTTTTGAGTCCGGGGATGGTCTTTGTTGCCCTGTGAGGAGCTGGGAGCCTGCTCAGTCCCGTGGGTGTCTGTGCCTGTCAAGGACAGAGGAGAGCCCAGACTTGGAGGGGGGCATCTGTTCACAGTGGAGGGAACATCCCCCGGGGCTCCCTGGAGGACCAGGAAGGAGGCTGTGCCCATAGAGATGTTATTTTCCATAACAGGGAAGAGAGAGAGGACAGGATGACGGGTAGCCTGAGCACAACCCAGTGGCAAGAGGTGGGAGACAATGAGAAGGAAAAGGTCAGAGAGGACCTGGGCTCTGTGGCCAAGGGTGTCCTGAGCCCTGGCTTCGCCTTCCCAGAGTCCAACCTGGGAGCAGTTCATCTCACACCTGCTTCCTCTAAACGAGGGTGGGCACAGACATCAGAACCTTTGGTAGCAGTTTGCCCGAAGGAGGGCTTCCTCGGCGAGCAGATGGTAAGGAATCTCCCTGCAATGCAGGAGACCCTGGTTTGATCCCTGGGCCAGAAAGATCCCCTGGAGAAGGGAATGGCAACCCACCCCAATACTCTTGCCTGGAGAATCCCATGGACAGAGGAGCCTGAGCTACACTCCCCAGGGTTGCACAGAGTTGGACGTGACAGAGCAGCTAACACTTTCACTGTCCAGGGAAGGCACTGACACTGACTGTCAGTGGAGTCCCCCAAGCGTCACTTGGAAGGCGGGGTGCGAGGGCTCTGTAATCAGCAGAAAGGGCCACATCCAATTCCAGCACTTAGAATGAGGCCACAGTCTGTGGCGATTGGTCAGAGGAGCCAGCAGCAGACCTGCTGGAGCGAATCACACCTGTCAAGGTGTTCTGCAGGAAAGGAACAATGTGAAGAGTGCCAAGTCAGCAGAGAAGACCTGGGTCTCCTGGGGTCTGGTCCAGGAAGGCGCACTCTAACAAGCTCCCGAGAGGATTCTGGTTCCAGATGAAAGACCCTTTCCATCTGCAAGACCTCACCCCCTTCCAGGAAAAACGAGATTGTTTTGTTCCCATGTCACTCCCCTCTTACATTTCCCCCAGCAATGGATTTTTGCCGTAATCTGTATACAAGGTACACAGCCCTATTGAGGATTTAGCCAACTAATGAAACCCCAAATTCCATTCCAAATCTCTCTTATTTATTTGCTTTCAGAGAGCGGGCCCTAATTGGCTATTAGGAAAGCATGCCATCAGTTCCTTTATGGGCCGTCGGATTTATGGAACTGGCTCTGGAGTCGGAGGGAACATGAGGCTCTCATTCAATGTCACAGAGCATTTAACTAACCGTTTCATTTCTTCCCAGGCCTAAAGGGAAGAGCACATTTATTAAAGTATTTTGATCCTTTGGAGACAGATTAATATGAAGCTCATGTCAGTTTTGTTGGATATACTGAGTCAATAAACAGAAATGCACACTGACAGGCAATCCTCTGAGCCACAGGTGCTACGATGCACATGTGTGTTGTCACAGAGAAAACATTACTTAAGAAAAGTAATCCAGCATATTGTATTTCTATCACTGAATGGCTACTCTAAATCTCAGATTGTGCGTGTGTATGTGTGCGTGTGGTGTGTTTGGGGCAGGTCTTTTTTTTTTTTTTTAACTGACTGTAGTGAACACATTTGAATGGAGGCTTTGAACTCAATTCAAGGCTTGAACTCAAATTCATGATGCCATGAATTTCTGTTTAGCTCTGCCATGATTTGAGAGGCCATGTGGTCTCCATCCAAACTGCTCATCTGTCACAGTTATTGTGCCAAAGTGAACACAGTGTGTTAGTTGCTCAGTTGTGTCCGACTCTTTGCAACCTCATGGACTGTAGCCTGCCAGGCTCTTCTGTCCAATAGGATTCTTTAAGCAAAAATACTGGAGTGGGTTGCCATGCCCTCCTCCAGAGGATCTTCCTGAGCCAGGGATCGAGCCTGGGTCTCCTGCACTGCAGGCAGATCTTTTACTGTCTGAGCCACTAGGGAAGCCAGACACCACATAAACACATGATATGGCTACATTTCAATGAAACTTTATTTAAAGGAACAGGAGGAGGCTCACTGAAGCCCAGAGAAGACCCATATCTGTCCATCCTAAGAGACGATCAGTTTTCATGTCTCATTAACAAGGGATTGTTGATTCATTGGTGATCTATCCTGACCTTGTATTTGAGCGGTCAGTCAACTCTCAGGAACTAGTTCCGGAAGAAAACTCTTGTAACTAGAGACTCTTCTTAGCAGATTCTTTCTTCTAATTCAAATGGTTTCTCCTTTTGGAATGACAGTTTAACGTGGAAATAGTGTAGATTGTACTTTGCAACCAGTACCTTCAATCAGAGAACAGCCACTTGCTTTAATTCAAACCTTGACATCTTCCACTGTTAAAAAAAATTAAATTGGAGTAAAATTTAATTGTGTTGAAATAGAGATTAGCACTATGGTTTAATAATAACCAGGAAAAGGTCTTTCGTTTTGACTAGGGCACTCCTGAATTCAATAAATGACAAAGTTAATTAGATAACAAGGACAAAAGTGTCTGTTCGTTAATCCTGTAAGCAACATGAGACTTGATGGGAATGCTGGCAAATTGGTGTTTTTGAACTTTTCCCCCAAACCCCCCACTTGTGTTCCCAACTTGGGGGAAAAGAAATTCAGAACAAGTGTTCCTACAGAAACACCAAATCTCTTTCTCGTTTTTCTAATAATGGATTATTACTCGTGCTTCAAAGCCAACATTATTAACCTCTAAAATTACATGCATAGGAAGGAATGACTCCCATCTGAAACTGGGAGCAGAATTAGGCTCTGCTGACGGTGTCTGTGGCTTCTCCTGATAACCTGTCACCTTCCTAATTAATTAGCCTCTCAGAACCAGGTGTCGCCAAGCAGTTGGGCATGTGGGGAGCTTTCCCAGGAATGTGAGGCAAGCAAGATGTTGGCCAATTATGGACTTCCTCCTAGGGAAACACAAGTGTTCACAGCCCCTTGTCTGTGTTTACACAGGGAAGGAGAGGTTGGGGGCCTGGGGGAGACAGAGAGAGGGAGAGATTTCCAAAGGGGAAGCCACTTCCATTTCTAGCTGGGAAAAAAAAAACACATATTCTGAAGTTTTCCTCCATCTGTACAGCAGAAAATTATGACAATAAATATTCTCCATCACAACGTGCTTTTTTATGTATTATCATCCCATTTAATGATCACACACACCTCGTCAAGTAAGTGCTAATAGACCGAAGTCACAGGTGAAGAAACTGAAGAGTTTAGGGCTTTTCCTGGGCTCATAAGGGAGATCCTGAAGAATCTGAATTTTCTGAGTCCAGAGTGATTGGGTGCACTTTCATCACTATTGGTTTTGGCCAAGGGTTCTGGAGGAGGAAATGGCATCTGCTCGGGTAATCTTGCCTGGAGAGTCCCATGGACAGAGGAGCCTGGTGGGTAACAGCTGCAAAGAGTTGGACATGATTGAGAGACTGAGCACACTCCTCAGATTCAAGTGCACGCAGCAGAACCTGATTGTAACACACCTCACTTTGGGCTTCCCAGGTGGCTCTGCAGTAAAGAATCTGCCTGCCAAAGCAGGAGACATAGGTTCAATCTCTGGGTTAGGAAGATTCCCTGGGGAAGGAAATGGCTACCCATGCCTGTAGTCTTGCCTGGAAAATCTTATGATTTTCCCTTATGAAAATCCCATTCCAGAGGAGCTTAGTGGGCTACAGTTGCAAAGAGTTGGACACTGCGAGGCTGCCATCTCCCTTGGTTATTCCCCATGGGATTCATTGGCAAGCTAAAAATAAGGTAAAAAGGAGTGATTCCCACACCCTACTCTCCATCTGTTCCTCCATGCTCAGAAGATTCCCAGCCTGAGATCTGACTTTGCTCAGAACCCAATCCAGGGAACATCTTACCTGCTACATCCTCCCTGGGTGAGGCCACCAAGGATGGAGATCTCGGGTTGAGAGATGCATTGCTAAGGGGACAAGGGTGTGGACACTGCAGGTGAGCCCTGAACCCCTAAGGCACTTTCTTGGGAACAGACATTTGCTCTCTCCCGTCTTGGCTTCCCCACAAACCAGACACGGGCACTGTGATAACCATGGGGCAAACTTTGATTCTGTCACCACATAAAGACATTTCCTCCGTGAATTTCCTTCCTACTTGCTATAAAAGGACAACTAAGACAATAGAAACACTGATGCCTCTATGGCATTTAACGGTGACAATGAAACGCCGGTGATAATTGCATGTTAGTCATGCTCACCATCAACCATCCTTTTACCTGTCTCGTCGCATCATTGATATTTGTAATGACCTTCTGCGGAACAGGCTGTGCGTGGTTATTGTTGGAATGACCATATGCCCTGGTTCTTCTGGAAGAGTCCCCTTTTCTGTTGCACCCCCTGCTTGTCCCTCAGCCCCTTGTATTCCTGAAGTGTCCCAGCTTGGACGACAGGATGCATGGTCACCCTGACTTTCAGGTCCACCCTTTATGATTCTGGACGTTTGGACTTGGAGAGACTATCTGCGTGGGGATACTCAGGACAAAGGGAAGAATTGGGATCCAAATGTGAGGAACGAGGTTTCCATGTGGACCTCTCCTGAGGCTCACACGACGGCACGTGGCACATTGGTGACCACAGCCCTCCTGACTCTCTTTGAGTAGCTAAAGGCAGGCCAGAGGGCCTGGGAATCTGTGTGTTAACACAACAACGACAGCCACAATTTGTGGAAATTGAGCTCATGAGGGAAGCACTTGCAGCACCTGCCTGCTTTTCCTCATCCTGAGATTCACCCTCAGACTCTGGGCTGGCATCTGCTGCGAACAGGCCAGCCCTGCCTGGGCTACCAGCCCGGTCAAGAAAGTGGGAACAAGGCCTTTATTTATTTATTTATTTTTATTTTAATTTTTACTTTATTTTACTTTACAATACTGTGTTGGTTTCGCCATACATTGACATGAATCCACCACGGGTGTACATGCGATCCTGTTTCTGTTTAATATAAGCATAAAGTCGTACTTACGAGAAAATCGGATTTTTGATGGACCTCCTTCACCTTCGTTGGCAGGTCTGCTGTTTTAATTTTGAATGATGGATGGGGAAGTGCAGGCACCGTTTTTTTCCCCGATACTGTGGGTTCCACAGGCCTTCCTGGGACTTGACCACTGTCTTGAAGACAGAACATCCTACCGAGTGGAATCTAAGGTTGTGTCTGTTTGTCAAGCTGAGGTCAATTTGCAAAGGCCCCTCAGACATCAACAGCCAGCAAATTGGTGTGGATGAGTGTCCGTGGTCTCTCTTAGCAGAAAGGATTACCTAGCATGGGTGATCAGCAGGACACCTAGTAGATAAAGGGTGTTTGGGAGTTCTCAGGCTGGGCCTCTGAGAGAAGGGCTTTTAGGACAAGACATATAAAGAAATGGGGCTGTGGGGCCTCTCTGCTCCTGCCTTTGCATCCAGATGTTTGCATTCTGAACTGGTCTCTTGACAAAACTGGGCTTCCTGCTCTTGACCTGAGCTGCATCATTCAAGACTCATCCCTCCAGGAGGTGTCGGGACCTATTTCCCTAAGTTTAGGAGGCCCTATTCACTAGGTTCTACAGGTGGTGCTAGTGGTAAAGAACCCTCCCGCCAACACAGGAGGCATAAGAGACACGGGTTTGATTTCTTGTTGGGAAGATCCCCTGGAGGAGAGCATGGCAACCTACTCCAGTTTTCTTGCCTGTTTAATCCCATGGACATAGGAGCCTGGTGGACTACAGTACATACGGTCGAAAAGGGTCAGATATGACTAAAGTGACAGCACGCACACACAGCTCTAAAATTATGTGATTCTTACCTAGTTTTTACCTGGGAGCAATTACCAACATTTTGAATTTGGTACCTAAATCAAGACCTTACTGATTAATGTATTATTTTAATATTGCATAATTCAAGTGCCAGTAAAACATGACCCCATGAAGATGGCATGAAGACACCATTTACATGGTCTTAAGGTGGTCTGAACTGATAGTGCCCACAGACATTGATTTTTCTCTGGTAGTTAGTGAATTACCATGACTACTGCTAGCGAAAAAAATGATAGGAAAAGAGCAGATAGAAACACTTCTTTTCAGGGAAACGTTGGAAAAGAACTCTGAGTGAATTCCTTTATCTACTCATCCACAGATAAACACTTAGATTTGAGTCCATATCTTGGTGATTGTAAATAGTGCTGAGATGAACATACGCGTGCCTATATCTTTTCCAATTAGTGTTCTCATGTTCTTTGGAAAAATACCCAGAAGTGAAATAGCTAGACCATGTGGTAGTTTTATTTTTAATGTTTTTGAGGGCTCTCCATATTATTTTCCATAGTGGCTGCATAAATTCACATTCCCACCAACAGTGTGTGATGGGTGGAAACTAAATTTTTGGCAGTGAATACACTGTCATGTACACAAAAGTAAAGATCCAATGTGCACATGAAATGTACAATGTTATTAATCAGTGTCATCTCTATAAATTCTTTTTTAAAAGAATGACCCTATTGAGTTGGGGTAGGGTTCCATTGGCACACACAAAGCTTCCCTTCGGAGGCTCACCTCCTCGAATTTGGAAGACTGAGCTCTCTGCCCTACTCTGAGTTCATGAACTGTCATGAGGACATTTCTCTGAAAGAGAGGCAGAACCGAATGCAGGTGTCCAGACAAAACGTTCACACAAACGTTCACAGCAGCAGTGCTCACCACGGCCAACAGGTGGACACAGCATAGATTTTCACCACTGGATGAATGGATAAACCAAGTGTGGTCCATTCATACAATGACGTGTTATTCAGCCATAAAATGGAAGAGATTCATGTTACAACCCAGATGAATCTCAAAGCCATGCTAAGTGAAATAAGCCAGGCACAAAAGAAGACCTATGGTATGATGCCTTTCATGTGAAATGTCCAGATGGGCAAATCCCTAGAGACAGAAAGTAGATCTGTGGTTGCCAAGGGCTGGGGTGAGGGCTTGAGGATGGCTGCTCAGTGGGTGCAGGGTTGCCTTTAGGATGATGAGAACATTCTGGAACTGGGTAGAAATGACGGATGCACAGCAATGGGAATGCACCAAATATCATTAGTAGCCAATTTTAAGTTATGTGTGTTTTACCACAGTGGGGGAAAAAAAAGAGCATTGGCAACCCAAAATATCCAAAGCTATTTTTCATGTCCCTCTAAACTGGGTGGTTCTCTCACTTTAATTTTTATTTTATTTGTTTACATTAAAAGCCCATCTGTGAGCCCCTGGCTTATTTTCCTTTGAAAATGACTAATTTCATATTTCATAAGTACAGAGTGAATGCCGATGAGTCTTCATCTGTCACGGGGTGCCTGTGATCGGAGTAATCATCCCCCTAATGTGTCTTGCAAAAGAGCCAATGGATCCATTGTTGGCGATGGTTGCATGTAAAGCAGGCTTTGTCCTGCCTTGTCCCCGTCCATCTGGCTCAGTGACCTCCCTGGTACCGCAGGTGTGTCAGCATGATTTACACTCCTACTTCGTGTGGTCCTTTGCTCATCTAATTGACTGGCCGTTAAAGAGGAGGAGGGGAGAATTATGGGCATCTATACACATCCATTTCAGGATACACAGCCCATCAGCTTCTGGTGGCTAAAATAATACAGATGCCTAATACCATTTTGAATATTAATATTCATCCTCAACTTTCAACAACATTATAATTTGGCAGTGCTCAGTGGTGCTCCTGTCTTTCTAGCCAAACGACATTTGTCACACTCAAGTAGGAACAATTATTAATAATTTTCATTTCATTAGAAGCACTACAATGAAATGTCAACAGCCTTAAAAGTGCATCAGAAGTGTACAAATTAATTTTGATTTTCTGAAGTGTAATTACTTTTGTAAGTACTAGACTGTGTAATCACTTTGGGCGTTGTTACTTGCCCAATCAATTATACTTAAATGCACTTATCTGTTTTCAAACATGATTTTCAGAGGTCACCTGTTGGTGCTTCTTGCTATCATAATAGGAAGTTCCTATAGTTCATAGTGGACATGCAGTAACAAAGGCCCGGTGAAGGTAGTGATGAGATGAACAGAAATGCAAGAATAAACATTGTCTTGGCAAGAGACCAGCCCAAGCCACATAAGACTCTGGGGCTCGGTTTTGATTTAATTCTGGCTGGGGGACATATATAATGACTAGAAAAACATTTTAACATGGAAAACTAAAGGTGGTAGTTCCTGTCTAAAGGTGGTAGTTTAGAATGTGGATGTTGCCACGAGCACATCCTGGCACACCTGTTGACTGTGTTGTTCAGTCGCTTAGTCGTGCCGCACTCTTAGAGACTCCATGGACTGCAGCACGCCAGGCTCCTCTGTCCTCTGCTGTCTCCCGGAGTTTGCTCAGATGCGCCTCCCTTGGGTTTGTGATGCTGTCTAACCACCTCATCCTCTGCTGTCTCCTTTACCTTTTGCTTTCATTTTTTCTCAGCATTAGGATCTTTTCCAAAGAGATCGGCCAAAGTTTTGGAGCTTCAGCTGTAGCATCAGTCCTTCCAATGAATATTCAGGGTTGATTTCCTTTATGGTTGACTGGTTTGATCTCCCTGTAGTCCAAGGGACTCTCAAGGTCTTCTCCAGCACCACAATCCAAAAGCATCAATTCTTCAGTGCTCAGTTTTCACTATGGTCCAACTCTCACATCTGTACATGACTACTGGAAGAACCATAGCTTTGACTAAATGGACCTTTGTCAGTAAAGTGGTGTCTCTGATTTTTAATATGCTGTCTAGGTTTGTCATAGCTTTCCTTCCAGGGAGCAAGTGTCTTTTAATTTCATGACTACAGCCACTGTCTGCAGTGATTTTGGAACCCCAAAACATAAACTCTGCCACTGCTTCCACTTTTCCCCCATCTATTTGGTGTGAAGTGGTGAGACTGGATGCCATGATCTTAGTTTTTTGAATGTTTAATTTTTGCTGTTGACTCACTCATAACATGAAGGGTATGAAGCACCTCCTCCCATGAAACACTGTGCCTGCTTCTATCATTTCGTCTTTACCACACAGCCTGGTGCGATAGTAGATGCTGCATAGCAAGTAGATGCTAAATAGTCACTGAATCACGTCTGACTCTTGTGACCCCATGAACTGTAGCTGTCAGGCTCCTCTGTCCATGATATTCTCCAGGCAAGAATACTGGAGTAGACTGCCATTTCCCTCTCCAGGGGATCTTCCTGGGTTAGATTCCTCTCAGGGATCTAACCCAGGTCTCCTGCATTTTAGGCAGTCTCCTGCATTATAGGCAGTCTCCTGCCTTGCCAGTGGATTCTTTACCAACTGAGCCACAGAATTAAGTTATTTAATAGTTACTCTAAACTATTAAAAGTTACCAAAGAAGTAAATGAAGATGCATTGATAAAAATTCAGTGAGAAAACATAGGACATGCTGATTTGCTGTTACCCAGTATTGTTAATCATCATAATCAATATAGTATTAATAATGATCATTTCAATCTTGGAAAAATCTATTGATCCCACTCATTTTGACCAGAAAACAGAGCCGAACTCAATACACCCTTGGAGAGATTCTATACATCACTAATAATTAAATAAATGCACTATGAAACATCAGTTGAATACATTTATTGCTTACAGAACATCCAAACAAGAGGTGGTGGAGTGGCAGAGACATGGGTGCTTCCATACACTGTTGACAGGAACATAAATTGGCTCAACCTTCCTGAAGCACTGACTTGGCTAAATATATCACAATTAAATATGTACACAAACCTTTTACAGAGGAATTTTTATTTTTGGTATCTGAGTTATAGAAACAATGTTTAAGTAAACAAAGATGTATACAAAAATGATTTTTTGCAGTATTAAATGCATAAAATGGATACATCATAAATATCCATCAATAATGTATATGTAAATAAGTTATGGTTTGCCTAAGATGGTGCAGTGTTAAAGAACCCTCTTGCCTATACAGGAGATGTGGGTTTGATCCCTTGATCAGGAAGATCCTCTGGAGGAGGAAATGGCAACCCACTCCAGTATTCCTGCTTGAAGAATCCCATGGACAGAGTAGCCTGATGGGTTACAGTCCATGGGGTCGCAAAGAGTTGGACTCCACTGAGTGACCGAGCCCACACAGCACACTTGTCCAAGAACAAAATTCTATATATACGTTGTTCTTTAGAGCACTGAACTTTACTTTCACCACCAGACACATCCACAACCGAGCGTTGTTTCCGCTTTGGCCCTGCTTTCTTTCTGAAACTATTTATCTGATCTTCCCCAGTAGTATTTTGGACACCTATGAACCAGGGGTGTTTATCTTCCAGTGTCATATCTTTTTGCCTTTTCATACTGTTCGTGGGGTTCTCAAAGCAAGAACACTTTGTGAATTGACATATACATTTTTCTAATAGGGTTAAGTGATAAAAGCAAGTTGCAATCCAACATGAATAGTATGCTTATCTGTGTTTTAGAGAGTGGACTAGATTGCATAAAAGCTAATATGAAACTGGAAAGTGAGTTATGATCAAACATGAAGAATTATTACCTTTTGGGGAATGGATTGAATGTGTGTGGTTTTAACTTTTATTTATTATTTCACATATTTTAAGTAGAGGCTTTATGTGTGGTTTTAATTTATTTTCTGTTGATAAGATAAAGTAAATGCATCACATTTATTTAAAAATAATTTGAATCCTGTGAGCACGTTCCTGGTAAGTAACCAACTGAATCCATAAAGGATGGATAACCAAACCAAACCCATCTGAATCACCCCAACCTGGTCCATGTGGGCTGTGTTCCCAGGCTTGTGCCTCAATTTGCTGCCAGCTAGAACTGATTAGCAAGTGTACCAATATAAATGGAAGCCTCCTGAGAAGGGGTTGGTAGATCCCTGTAATTTATATGGAGAACCATTCACTTAAACTTCAACATTCTCAGGACCTTCCAGTAATATAACTCTGAAAGCAGGACCACTCTCAGTACTCTTCAAAAATATGGATAAACTCTCCAAATTATGTCTTTGTCCTCAAAATGATTTCCTTAGCTGTTAGCTAAATTTCTGCCAAAACGTCATTATACTAAAATGGTGAGGTCCCGCCTCCATGGAAATGAAAATAATGACTCCAACACTGTGAATAGGAACTGAAGTGGTGGTTTCTTGTCTTTGTTAGTATCCATTCCCTTTGAGGACCACAAATGGGGTGTCCGCCTCACTTTTACCATGTTGATTTTTAAGAAAGAATCACATTTTAAAACATCGTAGTAGTAAGCACAACCGTAATTACAAGAAAAATGATGAAATCATAAAGTAAGCCCTATTTTAAAAAAATTAATCTCCTGCTTTAAATAAAATAAAACCTTGCATTGACCTGAGAACTTGGTTAATGAGGCATTTGCCAAGTTGTTTAGTTTTTATGGCTTGCCAAGTGTGTAATTACTTTGCTTGGCACTTTTAGAAAATGTTATTATAAACCCTTCTTCCAAAGAAAATTATGCAACATAATTATTAACTCTAAAATTACACACACATTTATCTGCTAGTATTCGCTTTCATGCTTCAGCTGTCACTTAAACATTGCCGGCTTGAATCACGCACCTGTTCACAATGATGTTTTCAATGTGTTTCTACTAATTTCCCATTATATGGTAGAAAGCCAAACACTGGGAAAGAGAAAGTAGCAAAAACTGGGCTTTAATAGAAAATCACTTCCCGTAACATCTGAGACCCTGGTAGCCTTCACACGGAAAGAGCACCATTGAACCCTTGTCCGCAGTGATCACATTATTCATGTCCTCTTCTGTGCATTTTCACCCATTTTGAATATTTCAACCAGAAACAACAGCTCTTCTGACTTAGATGCACAAAGGCAGGCTGGATCATGTCAGGGCTACATTCTGTTTTTGCTTTCTCTCTAAATCTACTTCTGAAAAGAAAGAAAAGAATGCCCCCCCTTTTTTTTAATGGACAGAAGAGAAAATGTCCAAGGACAAAGTTTCATGAATAATACTTCCATTTCAAGGTGGTCTTTACCCAGATTTCATCTTTGAATTTCCTTTGTGTGAGGCATCTGCCGTCTGCTAATGGGAAGCTCCCCAAGGACAGGGCTGAGTGTCATTACTGCCCAGTCTCAGCACCTGCTCAAGTTTGGGGGTTCCCCCCAATTATTTATTAATTAACTGTTTTCCTTTTGCTTAAATCCATCAGTGATCAGAGCATAAGGACTAGTATAGATTGGACTGTGTGCCCCACCAAGTGTATGTTGACATTGGAACCCCCAGGACCTCAGAATGTGATGGTATTTGGAGAAGGGACATTTAAAGAAGTGTTTAAGTCAAATGAGATCATGGAGATGGGCCCTCATCCAATGTGGCTGATGTCTTTATTGGACGAGGAGATTAGGAAACAGACTCATACCCAGGAGGAAGACATGAGGAGAAGACAGCCGTCTACAAGATGAGAAGAGCAGACTCAGAAGGCAGCAATGCTGCTGACACCAGGATCTTGAACTTTCAGCCTCCAGACGGTGAGAAAACAAATGTCTTTTGTTTAAGCCCCCTCCCCCAGTCCGGGGTCTGTTTTCATGGCAGCCTTAGCAAGCTGATACCTTGCTCGGCTTAGGAGAGCTCTATATGAGGAGCTATAGAATGTGTTCCGGAGAAGGCGATGGCACCCCACTCCAGTACTCTTGCTTGGAAAATCCCATGGGCGGAGGAGCCTGGTAGGCTGTAGTCCATGGGGTCGTGAAGAGTCGGACACGACTGAGCGACTTCACTTTCACTTTTCACTTTCATGCATTGGAGAAGGAAATGGCAACCCACTCCAGTGTTCTTGCCTGAAGAATCCCAGGGACGGGGGAGCCTGGTGGGCTGCCGTCTCTGGGGTCGCACAGAGTCGGACACGACTGAAGCGACTTAGCAGCAGCAGCAGCAGCAGAATATGGTCACTTGTGTGCTCAGTCATGCAGTTGTGTCTGACTCTTTGCAGCCTCATGGAATGTAGCCTGCCAGGCTCCTCTGTCCATGGAATTCTTCAGGCAAGAATACTGGGGTGGGTTGCCATGTCTTCCTCCAGGGGGTCTTCCTGACCCAGGGATCTAACTTAAGCTCATTCCATTGAAGCTTCCCTTTGAATTTCGAGACAGAAGCAACAGTGGCAGCATTATAGGGTCTGCCCTAGGGAAGTGCCAGCCCCAGAAGCCCGGGGAGCTCGAGAGTCCTGTTTTGCTGGGTGACCACATCCAGGTAGACTGGAAACTTCCGAGTTATTATATCTGGACAATTGTGGCTTTCTTTGTAAGAGGTTGTGCCAGCGTTTGCCTGGACAACAGTGGACAGTTTTACTGTCCTATTTTAATCCATTTCCATATACAAACTTCCTAAATTGTCAGATCAAAGAGCCACTGTAAATTGCTGGAAATGTCATGATTACAGTGCATATGGATGCTGGCCTTCCAGGGCCTGAGGGGCAGCTGTCATCATCTTCTTGTGAAGTCATCATGCCCCAGATGTTGAGTAGTTGCCCCTTGCTCTGTAGAAACAGGATAGTGGCTCGAACTCCAGCTAATCTTCAGGGGTCCCCATGTCAGCAGAGGGTCTGATGCTGAACACATTGCTATTTGCATGGAAACAGCTTTTATTGAAGCTTTACACATTGAACTAGGATGTATATCATTTGAATAAAAATAAATAAACACCTGTTTAGCATCTTGAGGCATAGTGCTGAGTTATTCCCACCTTTACTGACCCTTTGTTGTTGAGTCTCTAAGTCATGTCCGCCTCTTTTGTGACCTCATAGACTGTAGCCCACCAGGCTCCTCTGTCCACGGGATTCTCCAGGCAAGAATAGTGGAGTGGGTTGGGTTGCCATTTCCTCCTTCAGGAGATCTTCCTGACCCATAGATTGAACTGGCATCTCCTGCATTGGCAGAAAGATTTTTTTACTACTACACCACTTGGGAAGCCCTTTACTGACCCTACACTTTCTAAATTGATTGCTTCTTTTGCTTCTGGTTTAGCAAGAGAGATTCATATTTATTTCTCTGTGGGAAAAGGACACAAATACAAAGCTCTGAGAACATACAATGTTTTTTCCTCCTATGACCACTGAGAGTTTATCTATTAAAATAGACCCACGTGACCATACCCTCTGGGGTTTTATCAGATGTTATTTCACTTTTTGCTGGATGCCTCCTTAGAAAATCCAAGAGAAAAACCCCATGCAAATCTGCATGCTGCATTCTTAGAAAACATTTTTAGGTCCCATTTTAAAGAAAGAGTGAGACATATTTTCACTTTTACACCTTCTGTTCCCAAAGGAAAACATTGACTTCAAAGCCAGGCTTGCAAACAGCTTCCCACTTAAACAATAAAAATGCACTGAAATCTTTCCAGCGAGACCAGAAGTTGTGTGTAAGACACAGAATTCAGGTGTCTATAAGCATATAGAATATATGGAAATTCACCAAATGAAACCAATGAAACATATTCCTTTTCAATTCAAAATGATATATGAAAAAAAAAAACAAAATGATATATGAAAGAATAGCAACAGTTTGTGTTGGAATGTTCACTTAGCCCTCGTAGAAATACCAGATTAAACCACAGAGAAAAAGATGGTTCTGCTTGTCATCCATTGGATATAAGAAAACAATACAACCATCTACATTGCATTCATGGGAGGACCTCTGTGTTTCCGGGAAGAAGTGAGCCTCCAAATTGAGGGCAATGTTTATCATCACAGAGTTAGCCCATGAGAACAATGAAATGTTCAAATAGAGACCCCTAGAGCCTTAAAAGAAAAAAAGCTAAGACATCACTTTGTCGAGAAAGGTCTGTATAGCCAAAGCTATGATTTTTCCAGTAGTCATGTACAGATGTGAGAGTTGGACCGTAAGGAAGACTGAGTGCCAAAGAACTGATGCTTTTGAATTATGGTGCTGGAGCAGAGTCTTGAGAGTCCTTTGGACTGCAAGGAGATCAAAGCAGTCAGTCCTAAAGGAAATCAACCTTTAGGACTGACACTGAAGCTGAAGCTCCAATACTTTGGCCATCTAATGTGAAGAGCTGACTCATTGGAAAAGAACCTAGTGCTGGGAAAGATTGAAAAGAAAAGGAGAAAGGGGTGGCAGAGGATGAGATGGTTAAATAGAATCACTGACTCAATGGGCATCAATTTGAGCAAACTCCAAGAGATAGTGGAGGATAGAGGAGCCTGGTGTGCCGAAGTCCATGGGGTCGTAGAGAGTTGGACACGACTTAGAAACTGAACAACAGAGCCTTAACAACACAGATTTCATAGTGATTACAATTATAAACCTGCACTGTGCATTTCCCTTTGCCAAATGTATTATTTTTTCCCTAGTGATTATCAGGAGGAAAAAGGTAAAGTCAGGCACATATTAACTTCCAAGTTCAAATAAAGTGGTGTGACACTGTACCTGGCCAGGCTCATTTTAATTTCCACTTGGTAAGAGGACATTCTCTTAGATTTATATCTCACTGTTCTTTTTTATCATTTCTCAAAAGCTTGCCATGTGGGGAAAAAAAATCCTGCTGCTTATCAGATAGACTTGCTCTAATATATCAGCCCTGGAAACATCTCGCATTTATGCTTCATAAAACTCATCAGTTTTTAACTCTTTCACTCAAATCAGGAACGAAAAGAAGGACTTCTTCCTTGAGTCTATATAGAGTTAGCAAATTTACCTTAAAACCCACTGTCTACAACAAGCAATGCATACATTGTATAGTGAAAGTGAAAGTGTCAGTTGCTCAGTCTTGTTGCCCACTAGGCTCCTCTGTCCGTGGGATTTCCCAAGCAAGAATACTGGAGCGGGTTGCCATTCCCTTCTCCAGGGGATCTTCCCGACCTAGAGATAGAACCCGGGTTTCCCTCGTTGTAGGCAGATTCTTTACTGTCTGAGGCACCAGGGAAGCCTATACATTAGCAGTATTGTGCTTATAATCCTGGGAAAGCTTCTTTGTTTAATCAGCAGAATATCGTTTAAAGTGTATCTGAATGATAAACAGTGTTTCAGGTACACAAAAAGAATTTGAAGCTAACTCTTTCACAAAAGTCCCATTTGCTGAAATTTTTCTGGTTTCCCAAACCATGTTGAGATCACAGGATTTTCAGGTAATACACCCAAACTTGCTTTGTACCAGAGCTCTTCGTTTGGAAGACACAATTCTGAACTTCAAGAGTTTGGTGATTAAACTGATGTTTAGCTGTGGCCACCATGATTTTTCACCTTCTCAGAGGAGTGTGGGGGTGGGATGATTGCTTGTGGAGGTGGGGTCAGTGTCTGGGCTTGAAAGTGGTGCTTTAACCCAGAGATGGAGACAAGATATGCTGGGAGGGTGTGGGTATGTGATGCTGGGCATCTTCAGGTCAGAACTCGGCATCAGAGGGTCCCTCACCACGTCCTCCTGGGGGAGCCTCCCCATAACGTCATCACCGGACCCACTGGGTGAGGACCTGTGGGTCATTCAGCTGCCAGAGTGGTTCCTTATGCCCGTGAATTCTTTGTCTCTCATCTGCTCCACAGCATCATCAGGAGTAGCAAGCAGGACCACCTCAGGTGGCAGGTCAGCCATGCGCACTAGACCTTGGAGTGTGAATTAAATGCAGCTGGTCAAGTTTGCACAGAAGTGATTTAATCTTGCTCATCAATGCCCCACCCCATCCCCACTCAGCAGGATGCAGACTTCCTGCGATCACTCCCTTGCTCTCCCTGCTTTAACTCGCTGCCCTCGCTCATACCCAGTTCCTCAAGCTCAGTTTCTTCCTTCTTCCTCCCCTCCAGATGGTGCCAGGGCAGTGGGGTGATGAAGAGTGGGTAGAAGAGTCTTCTGAGGTGCCCCCTTGGGTCTTGGTTGGCTTTTGTGAAGGTGCTGCCCCTGGTGTTCGGCCAGGCCACTGTCCAGTGCCAACCACCCTGTGGTCCATCTTGGGTCTCACTGGCCCTTTGGGATCTGGCTCATACTCCATCCTTGACTGAATGGTTCACCTACATCTCTCTGTCATATTGTCACTTCTGAACACCTTCAAGGGGAGCCCAGGCCTGCCTCTGCCTCATCCTACCACTCTGATGGCTCACCCTGAATGGGCATCTCTGTGGGGCAGGAGGGAGCCACCCCTGCAAAGGGCTGTCCTCCCAGGCGGCCATGGGGTGTCAGCTCCCCAACAAGAGACAAGCTAGTTTGGTTTAAAACAAAAAAGCTCTCGAATTCAGACTCCTAATTGGCTGTGTTGGCCTCTGGGCCACTTTGGACCTGTGGGAACTCAGCCTAGTTATTTACATTTCTGCACTTCATCTACAAAGCGCAGATGACAAGAATAGCAGCAGCCTCGTGTATTCAGAGCAGCGAACACCATGTCATTAAGCTTCAAGAATTACTGGCATTACTGCTAATATACCTGAGTCTATGGAGGTAGACGAAGTGGAGGAGACTCAGTGCTTTACTATTGGGTCAGGATGGGGCTGAAGATACTTCACACACACACACACACACACACACACACACACCTCTACTGCTGGTAACACGTAGCTGCCTGCTCAGTGCCAGGTATCGCGATTAGCGAATTGTAATGCCTGGAGAGTGGCTCTAATTTAGCCCAATTTTACAGGCAAACCAGATCAGAGAAATTGTGTTACCTGCCCTAGGTAAAGAAATCTATCTTAATTTTAATTTGTAGTTTGACTTATTATCTTCAAATTAAGATGTAACTAATTCAGTGCACATGTGTGTACTCATGTATTAAATATACACATATATCTAGGCATTCAAATTGGCTTTCTGCATTCATTATGCTGAGATGTTGAATACAGATGGGATTTACAAAATAGCTGTATTTCCAGGAAATAATAAAGTATAGCCTGTCATCTTAAAAGGACAACATTATGTTGGCATCCGTATTAGTTCTATCTTGCTGTGTAGCCCCCAGACTTAGAAGGTTAAAGTGACAAACGTTTAACTCCCCTGGTTTCTGAAAGTCAAGAATCCAGGAACGGTTTAGCCAGTGGATTATGGCGAGGGGTCTCCCAAGGTCGCAGCCCAGCTGTCAGTACTGTGTTACATGAAGGCTTCACTGGGGCTGGAGAACCCTCACCTGGGCGTGGGCGGAACGCCTGGGTGGCCCCACCACCTGATCTGTGCACAGAGCTGCCTGACAGCCTCCTGGGATGGCAGCTGGCGCCCCCTATCGGCTGATCCATGAACTACGCAGCAAACAAGAAGCGACCCTTCTTCACCGGGTCCCCACCATCACCTCTGCTTCATTCTGTTCATTAGAAGTGCATCAGCAAGTCCTGCCGTTCTCGAAGGGAGGAGAATCAGGCCCTGCCTTTTCAAGAGAGGATTATCAAAGAACCCGTGAGTGTTTTAAAGCCATCACCACCTCCATTCATACTGCTTCACACCTGGTACCCCACTGTGGTTTGTCCACGGCTTCCTCGCGCATGCACAGTATTAGTGTCTGAGCCACCACAGACAGGGCATCACCTGGTTGGCTGCTGTGACAGAGGTACCTGGCTTTCCACCTCTAGCCAAGGACCCACAGCATCCTATTTCTAGATTGTAAGTGCTACGAAGGTGGCTTTGCTTCAAATGTGACTCAGCATCCAACATCATTTTTACCACATAGTAATTGCTCAATAAATAATAGCCTATTGTGAATGCCCGTGTGTGTGTATGCTTCAGTCTGACTCTGTGCAACCCCAAGGACTGTAGCCCACCAGGCTTCTCCACCCATGGGATTCTCTAGGCAAGAATACTGGAGTGAGTTGCCACGCCCTCATCCAGGGGATCTTCCCGACCCAGGGACTAAACCCATGACTCATGTCTCCTGCATTGACAGGCGGGTCCTTTACCACTAGTACCACCTGGGAAGCCCTATGAATGCCTGTGGACATTCAAAGAGCTGCATGTTAATCTCAAAGAAGGAAGAACCCCTGAAGGGGAAGGGTGCCTTGAACACCAGTGGGAATGAGAACATCCGAAACAAGAGTGTGTGTGTGTTCAGGCATCTACAGAGAGTATAGCTAAGAAAATTGGGAGATGTCTATGCAGAACTTGTCAGCTTCAATCACATTTCCCTGAACTTGTACCTAAAAGATAAGAGCATCCCGCATCTCTGTTAGTGCTCAAAATTATTAATTCACGGGTAGGCACTCCAGATGAATTCTAGATGAGAAGCTGAATTTTCAGGAGCACAGCAGGAAAACCATCACTTAGAAGGGCTGAGAATAGTTATCAGTGATTAGTGTCTCTGTTTGATGTGGCAGCTTTCATACCACATGCAGCATGGGGTGAAGTGGCTGACCCTCCAGACAAGACTGTTAAGGCACTGAGACCAGCCGTGTGTATGAGGGAGCCTCGAGCAAGTGGGTGTCAAGGGCAGATGCAAGAGGTGTCTTTGCCTGGGAAAGAAGAGGGCATGCTGGCTGGGGCTCCACACCCAGGTCAGAACATGTCTGTCTGGGAATTGGATGGTCATGGGAAGGAAACTGTGGACAGAGCACATTCCATACCCAGCTTAGTCTATGAACAGATGGACATTTTTCTAGGTTGAGATGATTCATTGCATGGAGCCAAGATATGCAGCTGAAAATTGAGAAGTGCCGCCTCTCAGAATGGAGGTAGGCTTCCATGGACTGGAACCAGGGTAATTGGCATTTGGCCTCAGAATCGGCTGTCAGCTGGAGTGTTCAGCCTCATGCCACTAGGGTGTCTGTGAGCCCCCCTCACTCCAGGTGCGTGTAGCCCTGGAACTCAGCAGGTCAACTGCAGCCTCTGCCATCACGGGAATTTCTCTTCAAAGATGCCGTGGTTGGTGCTTGATTTCATCTAAAGATGGAAGCACAGGAGTTGCTCCCTACACATTCATGCCTCACAGATTTCAGAGTCCATGAGTGGACATGTGGATACCTGTGTAGGATACCAGGCTCTCAAAGTTGATAGTAACCCAGTTTAGAGGCTTGGGACAATGCACTAATTCTTTCCTTGGAGCACGAATATGGGGAATGATCTGCAGAAAAGACAGGCCAGGGTCCCTGGGGGTGGACTATTAAGGAGGGGAGTAGGCATTTGTGACTCACTGGCAGTTGAGTATGAGCATTGTAGCTAAGCTTTGCTCCATGCTTGCTGGAGGCCTTCAGATCATTTATCAGACAACAAACCCACATGGCTTCTTAAAATGCCTCCTAATCTTCCATAAATGGTTTTTAAAATTATTATGTTTCATAAGCACAGTCAACTCAGTTGCCTCTAAAAATACATACACTGCAGAAATTTATTTGGGCAATTGACAGTTTCTCTCAAGCTGATTCCATTTTAATATTTACTGGGGTCTGTAACCAGGTTATAAATAATTATATTCCCTGTAAATTTATTTGCCTCAGTGAAATACAAAATTTAGTTTAAATATCTCAAATCTGTGATTGGTTTTAGGATATAAATATTCTCTCTGCTATGAAATACGTATGAACCATCAGGTACCAGTGGAATATATTCCACAGTCATAATGTATACTGCAAAGGTGACTGATGACTGCTTATCACGACTTCTTTGGCGAGGTATTAGGCATCAAATGATTCATTAGTCATCTTGCAGGAATCTGTTTGACTAACAGGATTAGTATGATCTGAGCATCACAGCCCGCTCACATTACTTCCAGTGAAGCTGCTCCTGTCTCTTCTGCGTGCACCTGATGAAGTCTGCCATCTTTCCCACCTGCAACGTTGGACATGCTCAAATGACAGCAAATAATACAGACGCTAGACGACAGTTCCATTCTCTTATTTGAAAGATTTATTACTCAACACTGCGTGTGGCATTTCTTCACTCGCTCATAAATATTTTACAGATTTTGAGAGCATCAAACTTGAAATACCAATCAGCTAAATTAACTACCCAGATAATTGAAGAACAGTATCCTTAGAGTTCTGGGTGTTTAATTTTCATTTTTGATAGTCATTGGATTTGAATTCTCTAAAATTAGGCACTGTAGAGAAATCTGTATCTGCAGGGCATGTTTAGCCTTCTCAATAACTTCTTTAGAATGGCCCAAACTTGGTTGCTTATAAGTATCAGGAAAAAAATGAATTATTAAGAATGCATCACTCAATATAAATGGTAAAGACATTCTGGAAGCTGCCTTTCATCTTCTCTCCCTGCATCTCTGTGGTCACTGGCCATTCCCTCTGCTGGAAGCACCTTTCCACACATAACCACTTAACACACTTGCTTGTCTTCACCAAGTACTTGCAGTGATATTTACCTTTTCACTGTGCTCTGCAGACTCCATGCTGTTTAAACTGGTAACACTTTCCATCCCCTCTCTTAGGCCTCCTGCTTCTCCTTGCCCTGGTTTGCCTTTTTTGGCCCTTCTCACTTGCTGATATGTCATGTTACTATTGACTGGCCGTCTTCTCGCACAGGCAGGGAAGCTCCATATAGGTTCTGGGTTTTGTCATCACTGTCCCCTTGACTGCTAAGAAGGTGCTTCTCCCCTCTGGACACTCAGTTAAAGCCAGCCATCTGGGGTGACCTTTATCTTCTAGTTCATCCGAGTACCTGGCCAGCTGACTAGAGTCTCCTCCTCTAGTGATGCTTCTTTCTCTGGATTGCATGGATGTCTTACATTTTTAGATTGAGAACAGAAATGTGGAAGCATAGTGTCTGGGCTTCCCTGATATCTCAGCTGGTAAAGAATTCGCCTTCAATGTGGGAAACCCCAGTTTGATTCCTGGATTGGGAAGATCCCTGGAGAAGGGATAGGCTACCCACTCCAATATTGGGCTTCCCTCCTGGCTCAGCTGGTAAAGAATCAGCCTGCAATGTGGGAGACCTGGGTTTGATCCCTGGGTTGGGGAAGATCCCCAGAGAAGGGAAAGGCTACCTACTCCAATATTCTGGCCTGAAGAATTCCATGGACTGTCTAATTCATGGGGTCGCAAAGAGTCAGACACTACTGAATGACTTTCACTTTCAGTATCTTGTGAGGAGTATCCACTTCTATGTACTTCCCAGGTGGCTCAACTATTAAAAAAAAAAAAATCTGCCTTCCACTGCAGGAGACACAGGTTTGATCCCTAGATTGGGATGATCCTCTGGAGAAGGAAATGATAACCCTCCCCAGTATTCTTTCCTGGAGAATCCCATAGACAGAAGAACCTGGCTGGCTACAGTCCACAGGGTTGCAAAGAACGACTTAGTGATTAAACAACAACATTCACTTCTACATTCTCCATCCTCAGAGTGCACAGCTGTCTCAAAAATACTGCTGTAACCTTTCTGTAAACAAATTCCTACCCAATGCCAGACACTGTTTAGTTATGCTAAAATAGTAGATGTGAGTCAAATGGATTTATATCTCAGGTTATAAAAATGGAATTTTGGCATCATCTCAGCCTTTTCACAAAAGAGAACGTTTTTTATCCCTCTTGTTATTGTGGACAGATTTGGGTCTAGAACTAATCATTTTCAGACTATTATCATGGCCCTGGAATCAGATTGTCCTTTCCACACCTGCTTCTGTTGTGAGCATCTAGAGAAAGACACTTCCCCTAGTGCCTTTCCTCCTGCATTTTCATCTATAGCCTCACCTCTTTAAATGTATGAATTAACACCAGGATGTATGCTTAACAGAAAGTCAAGATAAACTCTGTATAAGATGGCTACCTTTAGAAATATTTTAAATACGTTATTATAAAATAATCCACTTTGTGAGGATTTTTCCATTTATAGATAAATTGCTCTATTTGAGGAACCTAAAATTATGCTTTTGCTTCTCCATAAAACTCTCTTTAATCCTGGCATGACTGAGCTGACCTGTAAAGATAATATTCTAAATCTACCTTAAACTTCTTCCATTGTGGTTTAATTCTGATTCCTTTTCCTGAAAGGCAACTTTTGTAGTTTCTAGGGGCTTCCCTAGTGGAAGGAGACCACTTGCAATGCAGATGTGGCTTTGATCCCTGGGTCAGAAAGATCCCCTGGAGAAGGGAATGGCAAAACACTCCAGTATTCTTGCTGGGAGAATTCCATGGACAGAGGAGCCTGGTGAGTTACCATCCATGGGGTTGCAAAGAGTCGGATATGACTGAGCGACTAAGTGCACACTGGGACTCTTTAGAATCCTAGATGGTGTGCTCAGCCCTCTGTGTCTTGTTCTATCCACTTCCTGCAGGACCCTGGACCTCTGCTTTGTAAGGTGCTCCCTAGCTCCCATCCTTTCCCTCCCTGTCTCTCCAATCTACTTCACAGCTTCTGCCCAAGACTCCTTCCCTTGTTGTGTTTCTAGATCAATCTTATGTACAGTTCCTTCTGAACCCTGAACTCATAAGCTAAGTCTAAATATTGAAAACTGGACTTCCCTGGCGGTCCAGTGGTTGAGAATCTGCCTGCCAATGCAAGGGACACAGGTTCAATCCCTGGATTGGGAGGATCCCCTGGAGAAGGGAATGCAACCCACTGCAGTATTCTTGCCTGGAGAATTCCATGGACAGAAGAGCCTGGTGGTCTACAGCCCATGGGTCTCAAAGAGCCAGACATGACTGAGCGACCAAGGACATACAGGGCCTCCCAGTCCTAACACTGCTGACATTTGGGGCTGGAGAATTCTCTGCAGGCAGGCTGTCCTGGGTGTGGTTATCACGGTATTGAGCAGCATCCATCCTCAAGATACCAATAGCTTACCTTTGGCTGTGACACTGAAATGTTTCAGATGGACAGACCTGCCTCTTGGAGCCAGAATTACCCCCGAGGTGAATCTCTGGGCTAGCCCACCTCCGATGTTTGGGCTCCCGGCTCCAGTGCCACTCAAGGTCATCCTGAAGATAATCCCACGCCCCTAGTGTTAGTGGCAGGGGGTGAACTAAATGTCTTTAAACTGACATCTAGCTCTAACACTCACAAACCTTTAATCAAGAAGCTATGACCTTGTGGAAGAGGCAGGGCGAATGCAGAATTAGCCTAAACACCTTCCTGCTTTCCCTCCTGGGAGACACTGAATTGAGAAAGTTGCAGGTCCTCTCTGTCCTGGAGAAGTGGGGACGCACTTTTAAGGGTCCAGTTACATCTGGCTTTTATGAGGAGAGCCCATGAAAGGTCTAGCTAGTTCCATGCCAAATTTCCTTGGGGCAGCCTTGCCCTTGTAGGGCTTACAGGATCCCTCAGCCCTGGGCAGGACTAGGTGGTGGCTTCAAGGAAGGAAGGCCTTTGAACAGGGGCCTGTCCTGGCCACACACCTGCCTGTCCAGTCGAGGGACCACCTGCTGGCTTTCTCCCTGATGGGAGGCCCTCTGCAACCACCTACATATTCAGAAGATGAAACCAAACACTTGAGGATTAAGCACTTTGGTAAAACTAAAATCACAATTATAATATATTTTTTAATAGAAGTGAACAGGTGGTGTTTTAAATCTATCCAAGATTAACCCATATTCAACATTTTAAGCACCCAGGCTGCTGTAATAAACATTGTCTAATTATGGATTCTTGGGAGTGCACTTTATGTTGGGTTTTCAGATTGGAATTTGGATCTGATTGGAGTTATCTACACAGTGCAATTTTTGCATATAATAAAGTAGGGATTCAAAATAGTCAGTCTTTTTTGAGAAACTCCACTTTGGGGTCTCCTTCTAGCTTCTCCCTAGAAAGGAATGCAGTTGGTCTGTCTAGCCAAAGCTATGGTTATTCCAGTAGATACGTATGGATGTGAGAGTTGGACCTTAAAAAGGCTGAGCACTGAAGAACTGATGCTTTCGAACTGTGGTGCTGAAGAAGACTCTTGAGAGTCCCTTGGACAGCAAGGAGATCAAATCAGTCAATCCCAGAGGAAATCAACCCTGAATCTTCATTGGAAGGACTGATGCTGAAGTTGTAGCTCCAATCCTTTGGCCACCTGATGTGAAGAGTTGCCTCATTGGAAAAGAGAAAGACTGGGAAAAGACTGGGAGAAACTGAGACCAAGAGGAGAAGAAGGCAGCAGAGGATGAGATGGTTTGTTGGCATCTCTGACTCAGTGGACATGAATCTGAGCAAACTCTGGGAGATGGTAAAGCACAGGAAAACCTGGCATGCTATAGTCATCGGGGCTGCGAAGAGTTGGACACGACTGAGCAACTTAACAATGACAACATAGGGTGGCACTGTGATTTGCCATCCTCAGTTTTCTCCAAATTCAGCTTCTTCTCCATGCTTGGTGATATTATTAGAGGTTCATCATGACAGTGGGATGCTGCAAGTTTTTATTTTAAACACAGAACCAATACACTTATATCACTTAACCAAAGGGCATGGTCCTTCCTAATTTCTGCTTCAACTAAAGCCCATAGCAGTAGGTGGTTCCCAGGTGATAACCATAGAAGTTACCTGTTTTGGGGAGGAGGATAAGGTGATCCCTTGCTGGCTCCCACTCTTTTGGGAGACTTCTTAGCTCCACCATGGGCTGAGCAACATTGTGAGCCCAGCTTATAAACAGAATAGTTTGAAAACTATTTTTTAACCCTTTCCATGACCACACTTTTGGGGCTTGCCTGGTGTCCCAGCGATAAAGAGTTGGCCTGCAATGCAGAAGATGCAGATTCGATCCTTGGGTCAGGAAGATTCCCTGGAGAAGGAAACAGCAACCCACTCCAGTGTTCTTGCCTGGAAAATTCCGTGGACAGAGGAGCCTGGTGGCCTACATTCCAAAGGGTCACAAAGAGTTGGACACAATTGAGCAATTAAACAATAAACACAGCATTTTAATGGTCCCCTTTTGTCTTCCCAACATCCGCTGGATCATGGAAAATGCAAGAGCATTCCAGAAAAACATCTATTTCTGTTTTATTGACTATGCCAAAGCCTTTGACTGTGTGAATCACAATAAACTGTGGAAAATTCTTCAGGAGATGGGAATACAGACCACCTGACCTGCCTCTTGAGAAACCTATATGCAGGTCAGGAAGCAACAGTTAGAACTGGACATGGAACAACAGACTGGTTCCAAATAGGAAAAGGAGTACGTCAAGGCTGTATATTGTCACCCTGCTTATTTAACTTATATGCAGAGTACATCATGAGAAACGCTGGGCTGGAAGAAGCACAAGCTGGAATCAAGTTTGCCGGGAGAAATATCAATAACTTCAAATATGAATAACTTCAAATATGCAGATGACACCACCCTTATGGCAGAAAGTGAAGAGGAACTAAAAAGCCTCTTGATGAAAGTGAAAGAGGAGAGTGAAAAAGTTGCCTTAAAGCTCAACATTCAGAAAACGAAGATCATGGCATCTGGTCCCATCACTTCATGGGAAATAGATGGGGAAACAGTGGAAACAGTGTCAGACTTTATTTTGGGGGGCTCCAAAATCACTGCAGATGGTGACTGCAGCCATGAAATTAAAAGACTCTTACTCCTTGGAAGGAAAGTTATGACCAACCTAGATAGCATATTCGAAAGCAGAGACATTACTTTGCTAACAAAGGTCCGCTTAGTCAAGGCTATGGTTTTTCCTGCAGTCATGTATGGATGTGATAGTTGGACTGTGAAGAAGGCTGGGCACCGAAGAACTGATGCTTTTGAACTGTGGTGTTGGAGAAGACTGTTGAGAGTCCCTTGGACTGCAAGGAGATCCAACCAGTTCATCCTAAAGATCAGTCCTGGGTGTTCATTGGAAGGACTGATGTTGAAGCTGAAACTCCAATAGTTTGGCCACCTCATGCGAAGAGTTGACTCATTGGAAAAGACCCTGATGCTGGGAGGGATTGGGAGCATGAGGAGAAGGGGATGACAGAGGATGAGATGGCCGGATGGCATCACCGACTCAATGGACATGAGTTTGGGTAAACTCCGGGAGTTGTTGATGGACAGGGAGGCCTGGCGTGCTGCGATTCATGGGGTCGCAGAGTCAGACATGACTGAGAGACTGAACTGAACTGAACCTGTCTTCCCAACAATGCATTTCCTACCAGGAGCATACATTGTGGATGGGAGAGGGAACCTGTTGGGATCACCTTTAAGGTCTGATTCACTGCCCACCCCACACTGCCCACTCCTGCCCTTGAAGTTTAATCACTTGGATTCAACTTCTATTCTGTACCTGGTGAGAGTTTAAAGAGCTCCCAGGACTTTTGCAGTTGCCCTGGGGTTGAGTCTATGGAAATCATGTCTAAATGGGGGAAACTCGATTCCTTGAGCATAAGTTGCCTCACCATTCTGCATGGGTTTTCTTTAAACAGGTGACCCAAAGCCCAAACCAGCTCCTTCCTTGGCTTCCTGAGCTCCCCCCAGAGGAAGCCACTTGAGGTGCTTTGTGTCTCTAGTACATTTTCCTTGGGTTTGGAGTGACTGAGCCCAGGCAGAACTAAAGCTGCAGGATCACACACTCTGGTTTTCTTATGCAGATTAATCTAAATTGTTTCCCCAGTTTAACTCCGGGCTGCTCTCAGTACAACCAATCCCATCACAGAGCTCAGAGGATACACACTTTCTCCTATGAGAAGGGAGGCCAATGAGAAGGTCAGGGACGACTCCTTCCCTTGTTGGCACCAGCCTTCTATCCTTCCTCCTCGTGGATTCTTGGTGTATAGGACCCACCCAGTCCTCACGGGAGCACCAGAGCTCTTTCAGATGTCACAGGAGCTGTTCAGAAAACAGCCTCACCCAGGGGGGAGCCAAGGGCAGTTCTCAAACTCTTATCACCTACGACAGCTCCCAGGGTCTCTCCATGCTTAGCCGCAGAAACAAGAAAGGTTCCGACATTCTATACAGCTTGCATATTAACCAGGGAATGTCACGGGCAATGCTGTTAGCTTCATATGCAGTCATACCTTGTTTTATTGTGCTGCTCAGATACTGATTTTTGTTTTTTCTACAAACTGAAACTTGTGACAACTCTTACTGTGTTGGCAGATGATGATTAGTATTTATAGCAATGAAGTTTTTTGTTTGATGAAGGTATGTACATTACCTTTAGACATAATGCTACCACACACGAAATGGGCTACAGTCTAGTGTAAACTAATGTTTCTATGCACTGGGAAACCAAAAACATTCTGTGACTTGCTTTCTTGTGATACTTTATTGCAGTGGTCTAGAATCAAACTGGTGGTAACTCCAAGGTGTACCTGTCTAAGGAAGCACAGGATATTACAAGACTGTTATGGTCCTGAATTTGATGAAAAAAGCAGAGCAATGTGGACTGGGTTATAAGTTTTAACTTTCAGTGACCTTGGGGAAGTGCTGGAATTTTCCCTCCCACTGTGTTTGAAGCATATCCATGCCCTGAGCCACCCACCCCCCGACAAAAGGTCCCTACATCACCAATTGACTCCTCTGAGATGATAAAGCCTTTCCCAGTGTAGAACCCTTAGACTGATATTTGTGATCCATAAAAAAATCATGAACAAATACATTTGGTAAATTATGCATTACGTGAGGTTATATAACTTTTTTTTTTAAGAGCCTGATTGCCAGGAGTCTTTAGCATAACAATTGCAATTGGATTATTCAAGGGAAGTGTGAATGTGTATGTCTCAAATGTTTTAAACAGAGAATCCCTTTTCGGAGTGGGGAAGGATGGTGTCCCTTACTCCAGACCAGAGTTGTAAGGGCACAAGTGTGGAGATTCTGGGTTTGGGAAGAAGCACATGTTCTGGAGGTGAGACTCTGGCTTCTCCAAACCAAGCAAGAGAACTTGGTCTAATCGTGTCCTTCTGGCTCCACCTGCACCAGCGAGTGTCCCATGCCCCTCTGCCTCACAGCCCCAGACATCCTTTCCCGCCCTCCCGCCCTGGGTCTGCTCCACTCCAGGTCTTTCCTCCTGTGTCCCACCCATCCGTCACTGTCCCTGCCTCCTTGGTCTCAGCCCTGGCCCCCTTCTCTCTCTGGTCTTCAGCTCCTTCTCAAGGCCACCAGCTTGCATTCTCCGAGGCTCTTTGCTCTTTACTCTGCGTCCTCGTGCGGGGTGTGGGGTAAATGAGCTCCTGCGAAGAGAACAGACGTTCTCAACAAGGGAAGCAACTCACATCATCCTGCCTCCTTAATGAGCTGAAGTTCAGCAATGAGAAAATGTTCTGTGGATGGAAGTTTGTTGGACTCCTGGTTGTCAGCCTGGAATCCCCTTCATAGTGTGGTTGAAAGTGTTACTCAGTCATGTCTGAGTCTTTGTGATCCCGTGGACTGCAGCCCGGCCAGGCTCCTGTGTCAGTGGTGTTCTCCAGGCAAGAATACTGAAGTGAGTAGCCATTCCTTTCTCCAGGGGATCTTCCTGACCCAGGGATCAAACCTGGGTCTCCAGCATTGCAGGCAGATTCTGTACTGTCTGAGGCACCAGACTCCCAGTGTCATTAAGAACATAGATTTGGTGCCCTCAGGTCTTCTGTATTCATTCTAGTGTCCACCCTCCCAGGCACTGAGGGTCTTTAGGTAAGTCACACAACCTCTCTGGGCCTCAATACCTCTTCTGGAAATTAGCAATGAGTCTTAAAACACCTGCAAGTCTTTCCTGAGATAGTACACGTGACATTCATAATCTCAGTGTTGGGCACGTAGGAAATGAGGATTATGGATTATCTGATACTGTTATTATTATTATCATCCTCAATTGATTTCAATGCCAAAATCCAGAGGACCATCCAGAAACCCAGAACCTCCCCCCTCAGGGTCCCCCTCCCCGGTCCAGGCAGCAGAAGGGGATGGACTCCTCGCCTTTGAGTCAGAGCCTGCCCTCCCTGGGGGCCTCTTGCAGTGAGCTGAATCTCTCCAGATTAAACACTGCTGGAGCTTCGAAGCACACAGATTTATTTGGCTGTCACATTTGTTGGGTTGCTCTGCAACAGAATGATTGCTCCTAATTAACATATCAACACGAATCATTTCTGGAGTCCTAGCAGCACACACTGCCCAGCTGCTGGTCATGTCTTCCAGGAGACAATCAGGGGAACATAACAAGCCTGCAGTTCTCACCCCAGCTCTGCACTCCTCCGCTGCCACCCCTGTCTCCCCTGCTGTTCCCGTGAACATGACAGGCACTGTGGGATGGGAAGTGTCACCTGAGAGTGGCTGGAGGCTGCAAGAGTGACTTGGTCCTTCTGATGACAAATGTTCTCAGCTGGTTGCGGGACTCTGAGGGGGCAGGGGAAGGATTTTACAAGAGCATTCGGTCTTGAGGACAGAGTTGTGTCTTTTTTATTATTGAGGAAGCATTTCTATGTATCTGAATTGGAGTGTTGGTTCAAGTCTCTCTCTCTCTCTCTTCCTAAGCTCATGAAACAAGTCCTCATCTTGGCCTATGAAATGTGTCCCCATGGGCATCAGACCCAATCAGCATGGCAGGGCTGCCCAAGACAGAAACAGGCTCCTGGAAGGGGCTTGGGAAAGAGTGCCTTCACACTGAGCAAGGCGGTCCCCAGGGCAGTTGTGCACCCACCTGACTCTCAAAATGTGTGTCTCTGTGTTGGATGGTGATTAGAAAAGGAAGATGTGTTTGGGTGTCCATTCTTACATTTAGATTCCTCTAGGACAGTGGTCCCCAGACTTTCTGGCACCAGAGATTGGTTTCATGGAAGATAATTTTTCCATGGACCGGACTTAGGAGTGGGGAATGGTTTTGGGTTGACTCAAGCACCTTACACTTACTGTGCACCTTATTTCTAATCTAACACTGCCCCTGATCTGACAGGAGATACTAGTCTTTGGCCCAGAGGTTGGGAACCCTTGATCTGTTATGAGAGACACATTTCCAGCCAAAAATCTCATTTAGTTGCGCTTGTCATCCAAGTACAACTCCTATATCGATCATCACAATTACATTTGTGAGGAGAATCACACACCAGGAAACACAGTGATTGTTCCCAAATCTGCGTGTTCACCTGTTTGCTAATTGTATGCACAGTATTTCCATCCCTAGATTCTGCAACAGGTTATCCCTTATTTAAGCGAGTTCTTAGTATATTCAGCCCATGAAGACTTCTCCATCTGTAAATGACAATAGATATGTCAGGAAATTGGAAGGACTGATGCTAAAGCTGAAGCCCCAGTACTTTGGCCACCTGATATGAAGAGCTGACTCATTGGAAAAGACCCTGGTGCTGGGATAGATTGAATGCAGGAGGAGAAGGGGACCACAGAGGATGAGGTGGTTAGATAGCATCACTGACTCAGTAGACATGAATTTGAGCCAACTCCGGGAGGTAGTGAAGGACAAGGGAGCCTGGTGTGCTACCGTCCATGGAGTCACACACTATTTAGCAACTGAACAACAACAAAAGTCCGAACAATGATGAGAAATGCAAAATTTGGATGATGGCTTTGTTAACTGCAACTAATGAATCAAAAATCCTATTGTAACTTTAAAATTATGTATTGTCCAGTGTATTTTGATTTATATTTATTTCCTATGACAATTGCATGTTTCATCAGAACATAAATTACGTCTGGCTTCATGATTCTGTTATTGTAAACTCCAAGAGATCCTGAGGGCTTCCCTGATGGCCCAGTGTTAAAGAATCCACCTATATTGCAAGAGATGTGGGTTAGATCCCTGTGTCAGGAAAATCCCCTGGAGAAGGAAATGGCGATCCACTCCTGTATTCTTGCCTGGGAAATCCCATGGGCAGGGAGGCCTGGCAGAGCTATAGTCCAAGGGGCTGCAAAGAATCGGACACCACTGAATAACTAAACCACAAAAAACAAAGAGGTCCTGAGCCACAGATGTTTTTGTTTCTTATTCAGTCGCTAAGTAGTTAGTACTTAGTGGATGGCCAATATATAGTAATTAGTCAAATATTATTTAATGAATGTTTGGAGAGACGGATGGATGTGGAAACATAGAGACTTTGAGACAGACATTGGGTTTTAGTAACTTACAAGGGACCTTTTATCCAGGAGTTTGGAACACAGTCACGTGGCATCTACTAGACCTTAGTTAGTGACCACCGTACCAGCAGTGTTTGATTTGAACATGTCTTAGTGAATGACTTTTTACTGCCAGTCTCAGGCCTGGCTACTCACTGCAATCACCCAGGAAACTTTTGAGATGATGACAATGTAATCATGATGATGGTTGCTCTATAAATATCCCACAGGCCCCTCAATTGTACACTTAGAACAGTTTAGTTGTAGGAGATGTAAATTATATCTCAGAAAAGCTGTTGAAGAATACTGAATCCCTCAAACAAAGGTTCACTTTCAACTGATCTGGAGTGCAGCTGGTAACATGTCCCCAGGGTATTTTAATATGCAGCTAAGATTGAGAATTACTGGTTCCAGTCTAGCCAGGACCCTGTAACAAATCCATTTCCACAGACACCTGGGAGCCCACCGCTGATCATTCCATTTGCATAGATCTGGCTACCCAGGGGCCCACAACAAATGTCTCATGTTGTCAATAGTGTCTTAACTCCATTGTCCCCATACCTGGCCAAGGATTACATCTCACAAACAGGGAGATTTTGTAGAAGATAGCCCCCCTCAACCTGCATGCCAGCTTCCCAGATCACTGTCCCCAAGTCAGTACCTGGAAATCTGGGTCATTAAGAGCTTCTCCACAGAGCACAAGGCCCTGATCAACATTCACGGGGCTCCGGCATGCACCGGGGATGTTAAAATGAGGTACCCAAGACCAGGATGGAGCAGAGTGAGAATGCAAGCCCACAGCCTTGAGAAGGGGTCTGAGGACCAACGAGTTGCAGGACATCTGCATGAGGCCAACCAGAGAGAGACTCGCCCCCGCCATGTGTGGACTGTCTGACCGCAGGCTGTGTCTTTTCACTGCCAGCCCTGCTCCTCCTTGTCTCTCATATGGGGAAGGCACCAACTCTCCTTACACTGAGGTCTGCTCTCTTGTCTCTGGTCTGAGTCCCATGCTTCCATGAGACATACAGATTCTCAGCTGCACTTCTTCCATCCCAGAACCTTAACTGCTCAGTAGCCATCCTCTCTTCCAGCTTGAAAACCTGCTTCTTTAGCCCTGCCTCCATTCTACATCCAGACTGGAGCTGCCATCACTCACGTTCAAAGTCTGTGACTCAGAGACCACTTTCTGTCTGTAACTCCCGGGTCAACACTCCTCACTGTCCCTGCTCCACCGCACACCCCCCCCCCCGCCCCCACCACCTCCCACTCAGCATGGACCCAACTCTCTGACCTGCCTCCCTCCTCCTGGCCTACCTGACTCTCCATTTCAGCCACTGGAGGCTCTGGCCTCATTCTTGATTCTTTGTTTGTCTTACTCTTCATTTTTACTTTTATTTGTCTCTTAGTCTTTATTCTTCTCCAGAGGTTCTCATCCACTTTAGTGCTTCAAATCAGTCTATAAACTAAAGACACCCAGAAGATTACTCAACCTCATTGAAAACTTCCCAATGGTGATTTTCAAATGCTTCTCGAATTCTGTATCACCTGCAGTTTTCCCTGCAGATCTCTGTCTGTGGTCCCAGCCTCAGCACCAAGCACCACGCACCATCCAGTGGGTTAGCACACACTGGCACCTTGGTGTCTTCCTTCTTTATCCTTCTTTATCCTCCTTGATCAGTGTTGCCTAAGTGCTAAAGGTTTTACCTCCAAGTATGTCTCAAGTCTCTTTGGTGTTCTTCATCTCTGCAAACTCTCATTATACTAAATTGTTCTTTCAAAATGCAAGACTCATCAAGCTCTTTTTCCTAAAAAAAAAAAAAAAAATCCATTAATGACTCTCTCTGTGGCTCATTGGATCAAGGACAAAATTTCCAACCACTTCATTTAAGACCCTGGAGAGGTTCACCCTGCCTCTCCAGCTCCTGGAGGAATGTTCTACCTGTGCTCCCAGCTCCCTATCCATGCCAGCCTCTACCCTCCATGGGGAGACAGAGAGAGTGAGTGTCAGGTTTTCTGATACTGATTTGTCAGTTCTTAGCACAGTTGCATCCTTTGGTGGGCCCTAGAAGAATGTCTGAGGAGAAAGCAATGGCACCCCACTCCAGAACTCTTGCCTGGAAAACCCCATGGATGGAGGAGCCTGGTGGGCTGCAGTCCATGGGGTCGCTAAGAGTCAGACACGACTGAGCAATTTCACTTTCACTTTTCACTTTCATGCATCAGAGAAGGAAATGGCAACCCACTCCAGTGTTCTTGCCTGGAGAATCCCAGGGACGGGGGAGCCTGGTGGGCTGCCGTCTATGGGGTCACACAGATTCGGACGTGACTGAAGTGACTTAGCAGCAGCAGCAGCAGCAAAAGAAGAATGTCTGTGTATCAAATAAATACTGAATTACCTAAGCCTCAGCCTGCCAGTACATAAACAGGAGCTGAGGATTGTAGCTAACATTTAGGATAACTTCACAAAGATGCCACATAATAACACAGGTGAGATGCTCACACGGTGTCCAGCACATCACTAGGGCCCTGACACTGAACACTAATGGTGATGATGATGGTGGTGATAATGGATTCACATGGGCAAAACTCAGCTCACGCTAGATGATCAGTTACAGCCATTGCCGTGGAAGCAGGATCCTAGACGGTTTGTGGATGATGCACAATGTGGGCTTCCAAGTCCTCTAATGTGAAATGGGTGTATGGGTCTTCTACTTTGATCCCACAGACTTTGGGTGTGGTCATGTGCCCTGCTGGGACAAGCTGAGGCTGGGGATTGGGGGGGCATCAAGGGCAGCCCAGCTGCTTGATTCAGAGCCTCACTCATGTCTAGGCTTCCATGTCCCCCGGTAGTGATGCTTAACTGTGGGGTGGCAAGGTCTGAGGCAGTCAGATGCTTCTCTGTGCTATAAGCAAACAAAACTCAACACAAATCAGCCTTGGCATGAAAATATTGACAGCTGCGGTGATCTCAGATTCAGGTCCCTGTCTGGGTTCCTTGCTCTGCCTTCTTCTGAGATTGCCTCATCCCAGCCAGTCTCTCCCATCTCCTCCCAGGAAGTGCTGAGGGGTCAGCTGATGCCTAAGCTCAAAGCTGCCACCAGGTGAAGGGTGCATCTCTGAGGAGTCCTGAGGTCTATTCTGATGGGCTGACCTGTGTCACATATCCATCCCAATCTGCACCCTTGGGACTACAAGGTGCTGATGACACCCCAGCCAGGTTGGGGTTCTGCACCCCACTTTTTTGGATAAGCATAAAACCTCCTGTGAACATGTAAGGGAGGGTGTCAGAAGCTTCTCTGAGGGGAGATACAAAGTGGTTTCTAGAAGGATAAAGAAATGCTAGAGCAAAATGCAAAGCTCAACATCCTGACGCTTAGATGATTTTAAATCCTCAGAAGAATCTAAATTCACTCAATCCATTTCGGCAGAAATTGCTGCTTCAGCTCCAGCTGCCAAATAAAACTCCTCGCTGACCCCCCAGCACCTCTGGACTATCTCTTGGACGAAAGAATTTAAACTACAGTTTCGAGGCCCTCGGAAAAAACCAACTGGCCTTCTCTTAACTCCAGCATCGCTAACAGAATAGTCAGGAAATGAACAAAGCTTGCCAGAGTGCTGGTGTCGGCAGAATTCCAGTTGTCACATCTTCCTTCCCCGAGCTATTTGCTCGGCTCTTATCCTCTCTATCTTGAAGATCTTGACAAGTTCCTTACCCATTCAGGCAGCTCCCTAGCCATCACATCCTTGCTGACCTAGAATATTAGTCTTTTGTGTGCTACTATATCAAACGCTTACTTGAAGTCCAAGTAAATTACAGCCGGGCTTTCTCTTGTTGACTCTTTGTGCTGTTCCTTGAAAAATCCTATCAGATCGACCAAGCGTGGTTTTCCTTGGTGACTTCATGCTGACTACATGTAATTAAGCCAAGGCAAGCATAGCTCCTGCTTGCCAGGTGGGGTCATGTTCCTTGCTGGCTTCCTCTGAAGCCAGAGTGGCACCCAGCAAGGTCCTGAGGAAGGGAGATGCTGTGGCTCTTTCCCAAAGAACCAGCTCAGGGCTCCACTTCTCCTTTCCTGTGGATATTCCCATCATGCCAGAGAAGGAGCATCCCAATGGTTGCTCATCCCAGCCAGGAGGCAAAAGGCACCTGGAATTTGGAGGCTGATGATTATCATGTCCCTCCTGACTCTTCCTTCTCAACATTCACCTGAGACCACAGGTTTTCCCATCTTAATTTTATAGATTGAGTAACTGGTAACTGGCCAATGTAGGATTTGAACCCTGGCATTCAACTCAAGCACCTATGTCTTATCCGCTCTGCCATCCAGCATGTAAGGACACTGTGTCTTGGAACATGGGTGTTTGGGAGGACAAGTGGAGGGGACTGTGCTGACCAGGATTAGGGAGGCTCTTTCTGTGCCCCAGTGCTGGTGGGGATGAGGGGGTTGGCAGAGGAGAGCCTGTGATGACCAAGGTTGAGTGTGCCTGCCAGGAGGGAGGGGGTGGCGCAGCATGGCTGAAGTTGCTGTGAAGACTAAACTTGAGGTTGGTTTTTCTTTTTTTAAAAAAAATTGCTTATTTATTTATTTTTGGCTGTGCTGGTTCTTTGTTGCTGAATTTGGCCTTTCTCTAGGGCTTCCCTCATAGTTCAGTTGGTAAAGAATCCACCTGCAATGCAGGAAACCCCAGTTCAATTCCTGGGTCAGGAAGATTTGCTGGAGAAGAGATAGGCTACCCACTCCAGTATTCTTGGGTTTCCTTTGTGGCTCAGCTGGTATAGAATCCACCTGCCATGCGGGAGACCTGGGTTCAATCCCTGGGTTGGGAAGATCCGCTGGAGAAGGGAAAAGCTACCCACTCCAGTATTCTGGCCTGGAGAATCCCATGGACAATCCACGGGGTTGCACAGAGTTAGACACGACTGAGTGACTCGCACTTTCACATTCACTTGGCCTTTCTCTAGTTGTGGCAAGTGGGGGCTACTGTCTGGTTGCAGTGTTCATGCTTCTCACTGTGGTAGCTTCTCCTGTTATAGGACATGGGTTCAGTAGTTGTGGTGCACGGGCTTAGCTGCCCCTCAACATGGGGAGTCTTCCTGGATCAGGGACTGAACCTGTATATCCTGCATTGGTGGGCGGATTCTCAACCCTGGACCACCAGGGAAGTCCTAGGGATTCATCTTTCTTGTATGGAATTCATGGGCTAACATCCTCACTGATGCATCTTCTGTCCGTTAGCCACTTGAGTTCCAATTTGTGAGTGTGGCTGGCTGCTCCAGCTGCCTCAAAGTCTGGCTGGAATGTGCCCAGTGTCTCTATCTCTGCAACCTTGAAAAGATTTATTAATTGCACCCATAGCTGAAAAATATTGGTATCCTAAACTGAAAAATGGGGTATCCTGTTGCAAGAAATTATTTGTAAGTGATCCTCACAGTGATAATTTTGGAAAGTGATAAATGCAATTGTTATAAAAATGCACACCTTCTAATATATAAAATGCAGGTTCATAAATACATGTGGAAAGTGCTTAGGCAAGTTACTTGCTGAACAAACAAAAGAAGACATGGGTGCTTTGAATTTTTCACTCAACCCCCTCATCTTGCTTCTTCACATCCACCAAGATTTTCATATATTTTTTTCCAAATCTAATGAAAATCCTTTGTTTTGTTTTAAGTAACTGTGTCTTTGCTAAAGTAGGATGTGCTGTGTCTTATAAAGAAACATGTACACTTCTTTGAAACAAAATGAATCTCTGTACTCATTCTGAACAGCGAGTATTAATTCACTGCGGCCTAAGAAGGGGAAAAAAGAAAAGAAAATATATATCTTACTAAAATCAATACTGAGGATACTTCAGTAAATATGAATTCTGCTGCGTGTGGCTTCATCCTTGCTTCATGATCGGCAGTCAGACCCTGGCCGTGGAACAGAAACATAGATTATCCATTGATTACCGGCACTGTTTATTGTCACAAGAGGAATTCTTCCTACATAGTAGGATTACGGCACTTCTTGTTGATTAAAGGTCTAAGGCATCATCTCAGAATATAATGCCATCAGTCAGGCTAAGCTGAATTCATATAGAAATCCAGTCACCATCAGATTTGCAATTGTAAATATTTTGAGAAAGAATTGGGAGAAACAAGGGATACTATTTTTCATCATCTGCATGAACTAATGTGCCCTGTGCTGCAGAACAAAGTGTGTGGTAAGAGGATGCTAAATGAAGCACAAAAAAAGTGTGTTTCACCCTCCACAAGCGTAGCGCAGGAGGTGTTCTGACATGGTGTTCCCATAGCAGAGAGTTCAGCTTTGGGCCACTTCAACTGACAGCTGCCTTCTGAGCCCACAGCACAGCAGTGTCTCTGAACCCAGCCCTGGGTTTCTCAGCACTGGCAGGGCCAACATTTAGGGTCAGAAACGTCTCTGCTGCAGGACGCTGTCCTCAGCACTGCGGGATGTGTATCAGTGTGTCTGGCCTGGCCCCTAGCATCACTAGGTACCAGCAGTACCTGCCTGGCTGTTGCAACAACCAGAAATGTCTCCAGACATGGCCACATCCCCCCGGAGCAGAATGGTCCCTGCTGGAGAATGGTCTAGCCCCGTGTCCTCTATCTCCTGTCTGGTGTCACTGGCCTTCAAGCCACAGCACTGAGTGTCCCCAAGTCCATGTAGAGTGAGCCTGCAAGGGAAGCCTGTACAGGCACGTTCCTGCTCAGCACAGAGGTTCCCTCTCCTCCATGAGCTCCATGTCCTGCTCCAAGGAAGAAGGAGCATTGTATCAACTCCCTCCCCCATCACTTGTCTCTGAAACAGGGCTGTCCTCCCATCTCACATTCAGCAGCTGACACAGCTTTCAGTGCAGCCAGATGGGGTTCCTCACTGTGATACCAGCACACAGTGCAGAATTCAGACACTCTATGAATATCCTCTGAACCAATGTGGTTCCTGCAGGTGGTCAGGGAACTTCGGGTGCCCTTCTATCTCCCCTCAACCCTGGCCACTGGACAAGCATGCCACACTATTAAAAAGTATGTCATATATACACAATCTTATATAAGTTATGAGCTTCCCCAGTGGCTCAGAGGTAAAGATTTCACTGGCAATGCAGAAGACATGGGTTTGATCCCTTGGTCAGAAGAGCCCCTGGAGGAGGAAATGGCAATCCACTCCAGTGGATTTCAGGCAATCCACTTGCCTGAAAAGTCCCATGGACAGAGGAGGCTGGAGGGCTATAGTCCAAAGGGTCTCAAAGAGACACAACTGAGCGACTGTGCACACACGCATTCACACATATAATTTAGCAATTATTTGTGAAAATTTAACTTGGTACAACATTCCTGCTGAACCACCAAGAAATACAAATTAAAATCTATAAAAATGGTCATACTTTCTGACCCAGAAATTTGGCTTTGAAAATTAAATTCTAAAAAACAACTGCAGAAATGTAACATATGTATAAGGATTTATATTAAAAGATGTTCACTGCATCATTATTTATGATACAAACAAATGGAAACGGCATTTATATATTCTTTACTAAGAAGTTAGCTACAGTATGACATCATATTGTGATAAAATACACATGAATCATTAGAAATAATGTTGTGTAAAAAAAGCATTACATTGACAATGCATGTGTTTTGCTTAAAAAAATAAAGATAAGGAACTGTATTTATAAGATGGTCCATTCCAGTCTCCAGGCCCATAAAAATCTATAGATTATGAGTGGATTTTAATTTTACTTTTGGTGTCTGTGTATATTCAAATATTTGTATTCTTAAGGAAAAAAAAATTTCAAAATGAACATGGAGGCATTCATGTCAAGCAAGAATCAACCTTCTTCTTCATTAAACCTCTCTCAGAGAAGCGGCACTTCCCCTGTTTGCCCCAGGAGCTGAGCGTGGGGGTGGGACGTGGAGGAGGCAGAGGTTCTGTGGACACCTCCAGGAGGTGACTCAGCTTCTGATTCAGCTTCTGAGTCACCTGGAGTCAGCAGCATCTTCTTTTGTAGTGTGTATGGGGGTGTTTGAAAGTGGAAACTATAGGTGGGTTCAAAGTCTGATGCATTGAATAAGTTTGATGTGTTCAAAGCAGATCAGTGAATGGGCCAAAGGCTGGAGGGCAAGGACATCAAACTTCTCATTCTGTGGGGCTTCAAGGATGCAAGAAAATAAAGATGACCTGGAGTAAGGGGTGAGGGCAGAGGACCTCCCGAAGGATTCAAGGTCAACAAGTTTCCTCGATGGCCTTGGGCACTTGGGATTACCCTCCCTGAGACCGTTGCCAAGTTCCCTCCAGCCCATGGATCTTTTCGTCTTCCCAGAAGGTACACAGGGGGTCCCAAGTCTGCCTTCAGCCTCCGACCCACCTCTGTCCCCGACTGACTCTTCTTTAATGTTGCTCTAACAGCATCTTTGTTCTCTCCAAATGACCGTCTTTCCTGTCTGTATTTCTTCTTAGCGTGTCTTATGCTTTGTTGTTTATGCCCAGAGATAATGGTGGCAAAGATTCCCCTCTGGTATTAATTAGCACAGGACCACCTGGGCTCTTCCAGGCTCACCACTCCCCATTTCCAAGGTATCAGGGCAAGTCAATCAATGTCTCTGCCACATGTTTTCCTCTCCTAGAGAAGGCAGATGTGATAACTGCTTTGTAAGACTGGTTTAGGAATTAGAAGTGAAGCACATGATATCACCAGCATACTATCTGGACTGAACATATTTAATGATGATTCTTATTGCTACCATTATTTCCAGATAAATGTCCAGCTCAATCTGGTATGCAAGGCTAGAAAAAAGTCTGACTATATCAACTGCTTCAAGATATTTCCTCAAATGTGATCCATGGAATATATTCATGGATGTTGCAGTGGGAGGATTTATTGGGTTGACAAAAAGGTTCTTCCTGGCTTTTTCCTTAGACATTCGAGAAAACACCCAAATGAACATTTTGGCCAACCCAATACTTTCAACCTTTATTTTCAAAAAATACTTTTTAGATATTTGTAAAAAGACAGCAAACAGTTGTCTATTACTATGTGATATCCTAAGAAAAATAATCTAATAATTCATGAATGGCATGCTATGTGCAGGTACTATTCTAATGCTTCGTACTTCATCTTTAATCCTGTAAGATTCTTATTGTTCCCATTTGCTGAGACTCAGCGACGTTGAAGTATTTGCCCCAACACTCAGCTGCTAAGGAGCAGAACCAAGATCTGGATCTAGGCATCCAGTGCAGAGTCACCATACTCCATCCTTTGCCAAGTATCCAAGGCCAAGCCTCCCAGTGTGAAGGCAGCATTTATCCACTGCCCTTCAAGTGAATGTTGTCCACTGATTGGCCATTGCTCTGTGCTGTAGATTTTGCCTGAATATTTCAGCATCTATCTGTGACATTATTCAACATTTATGGTGCCTGAAATATTTATACTGCATAAATCGCTTCCGCATAGACCTGTGGCTGGAGGAAGGCAGTTTTATCAAAACAGCAATGATGACAAAACCATAGAAATTCACAAGGTTCTCAAACTATCTAGAATGTCTAAGGTGAAACCTTTGAAAGGAAGAGAAAAATGTGCAGATTCAGTTTCTAAAATACCAAGAGCAGACCATAAATATGCACATCAAGGTAAATGATTTGCACAGTAACCTAAATCAGTGGCTCCCGAATATTGTGAAAACGTCATTTACACGTGTCTTCCTTTGCCACATAATTTGTGAGAAGCAGAATGGTCATATTCCACTCGAATTAAAAGTAAAGTGGAAATGGATGTGATTCTGTACCTCACGTGGGGATGAAGCTCAGCAACATCTTCACAAATTTTAAGTAGCTGTGTGTTTCAGAATAGATCCCAAAAAGCACTATTTAAGAAAACATTTTTTTGGAGCATGTCTTCTTTCATTAGAAAATGCACATGCGAAAAATTACTTAATGTTGACATATTTTATTCACTTATGCCTAAGCAGATTTCTCTAATTTGTTTTTTATTCTGTATTAAAGCAAAGTGAATGTGAATCAAATTTTTATTATTTCTTTAAGTGATTAATTCACCTTTGAGAACATTTTTTTGGTGCTGTCTACTTCAATCTAACCTTACATTTATATTTCATGAACTCCTCTTGGTGTCCCATCAATATATTATAATTTAAAAATGTTTCGTGGTCAGGTTAGTTTGGAAAATGCTGATCTAGAGCTATCCAAAAGTGTTTTCTTGTCATGTCGAAAAGAGGTAAGATTTTTGTACCTGAGAACAATTTCGCTATCTGTTTTGATAATCTTTGATTAACAGTGGCATGAAATAGACTATAGATATAAAAATGATTAATAAAAGGTACCTAGAAAGAAAATGGTGCCCTTGCATTTTACCCTTGATAAAGCCAGAAGCCACTGGGTCATACCCTTCAGCAGAGAATAGACAGGAACCGACTCATGTTTTGAAAAACCCATTCAGGCTTCCTTTTTTTTTTTTTTTAATTGGAAGATAATTGCTTTAGAATGCTGTGTTGGTTTCTGCTGTACAACAAAGCAAATCAGCTAGAAGTAGGCATATATTCCATCCCTCTTGAGCGTCCCTCCCGCCCCCCATCCCACTCCTCTGGGTCATCACAGAGCACCAAGCTAAGCTCCCCGTGCTCTACAGCAGCTTCCCACCAGCCACCCATTTTATACCCACAATGCTACTCTCTCAATTCATCCCACCCTCTCCTTCCCCTGCTGTGTCCACAAGTCCATTCTCCACGTCTGCGTCTCTTATCTCTCTATCACTGCCCTGCAAATGGGTTAAAGAGAAAGTGAAGGGAGGAGAATGGAAGCCCATAGAGGGTGGAGGGTGTGGTCACTGTAATAATCGGGCAGGAGAGGATGATGGCTTGGTCCAGGGAGGTGGTGGTGGAGATGGTGAGAAATGGTCAGATTCTGGAATTGCGCTGAAGGGCAGAATTTGCTACAGATTGGACATAGGGCCCAAGAGGAAGAGGGGTGCTGAGGCCACCTCAAAAGATGTGGCCTGTGAATGTGAAAAGATGGAGTTTCTATTTGCTGAGATGGAGATGACTGGCTGAATTTTAGAGTGATGGGCCAAAAGTCCAGTTGGAACATTTTAAGTGTGAGTTGAACCTCATTGCACATGCTGGATGGGAGTCTGGATCGTCAGGGAGAGGGACTGGCCAGAACTCTGAGATCAGGGTCATTAGCATATAGATGATTTGGCAATAAACTGGATCAGGTCCCCTAGGAAAGTGGTTTTCAAACTTGACTGCACATAGCAATCACCTGGGAAACCTCGAAAACATACTGACATTTCTGTTCCACCCAAGAGACTCTGATTGACTTGATCTCGGGTGCACTGAGAGTTTCCAAAGTGCCCCAGGTGGTTTTGGTGCACAGCCAAGACTGAGAATCACTACCTAGGGGCCCAACAAAAATCAGGAAGTAGCAGAATGGCACCTTGAGCCCTGGATATCCCAACATTTTGATGTTAGAGAAATGAAGAACCAGTGAGAGGGTCTAACAAGGAGTATCAGTGAAGAAAGCGGGGATTCGAGCAGAAGGCAAGTGAAGATGGGAGACCATGCTCCACTGTGTCAAGTGCTGCAGACATATGAGAAACAAGAGGACTGAGAACCACTGGGCTTAGAAATGAAGAGCGTTTAGAGTCCTTCTCAGGGGCAGCTTTGGTGAGTGATGGGGATACAGGCTCAATGGGTGGGTTCAGCGGAGAAAGGAAAGAGAGTAACTCGATACAAGTATAGACAGCTCTTTGCAGATAATTAACACAAAGGGAAAGTTCAGTGAACTGGAAATAGATAGGATCGGGAAAGTTCAGATGTTTATCTGTTTCTTGGGTTCAGACAAGAGTCACACTACTAATAGATTTGCTTTATGAAGATGACCAAGGGCATGATAAAAACTGATGGGCTGCTGAAGCTATGTCCTGGGGCACTTCAGAGGCCAGAAATCAGTGCCAGAACAGAGGGGATGGCAGCAGATGAGGGCGCAGGCAGTTCCCTGGATGTAATGAACAGGAGGCCAAAGATATGGCTGTCTGCACACATGATTGTAGGTGAGACGGTGGCAGAGAGTGGAAGGCCTCTCCTGAATGCTGCTGTGTTCTTCATGAGAAAATATGGTCTTCTGCTGTGAATGAGGAGGGAGGAAGGGGACCACTGTTTCAAAGAGAAGAAAGGAGATGCTCAGTGAGTCTCTACAGGAGATGAAGGGGTGCATGAGCCCCAGCCTTGAGCACATGTCAGGTGAACACTGAGAACGCCGGGCCTCCATCCCTGGTTCTGATTCAAGAGGTGGCACTGATGCTGCTGGCTGGGGACCACACGCAGAAGATCAATGGGTTATAAACCTGTCAGGCTGCCTAGAGCTCTCTGGAGGTGAGCTCATGATTTCTGAGAAGAGAGGCACTTCTTAGATGAAAATGTGTATGTGTGTGTGTATGCTTAAAAATTTAATATATTTGGAGATCATACATATTTACATAATTTGGTATGATTTGCATATATGTAAATTATGTCAAAATCACTCCTGGTCAGACTCTTCTCAGCTTTTAGATGAGAAAATGGGTATTACATTGTACAGCAAACATGCAGTCTCTGGTAAGTAAAAAACTTTTGAATGAGTTTGGTTTTGCAGCCCTTGGCTCTCCCGGTTAATACCATAAATTATCAGATGGGATGAAGTGCAGTCACTGCCTGACTCCTTAATGAGTTTCTCATAAATCTGGGCCATTTGGTAGAGGTCAAATTGATAACCCTGAAGAATGAATACCAACGCTTCCTAAAGTTCTACACGGAATGCTGTGGCTGTAACTGCCGGATGGCTTCTTTATCACACTTTTAGGAAGATTGGTGCTTCACTCCTCACAGCTAACTTGAAGATCAGAGATCATTATTATGTTCATTGTCAATGAATCCAGACATGAAATCCTCTAATGGCACACTTTAGATACTGGAGGACCAATTCTCGATTATTCGTTGCTTTGGGTTTACAATTGAATTATTTCTCCCGAAGCCTTTCTGGTGACTTTTAGTCTTGGGTCTGAACTTTTCAGACTTTAAATACTCGAATCCTCTTGATTCCCCTCGGGTTATTTCCTAGTAAAAACTGAAGCGTGATGTGCTTAAATTTCTGGTCTTTGTATTGGATGACGTTTCTAGCTTTTCAGGAGTGTGCCTTGGAGCTAGGATGTAAGAAAGTCTGGGATCCTCTTTGTGCAAAAAGTGATTTGAAGCCCTGGAGACTTTGGAACTTTTCTGCTTGATTTTTCTTTAACTGTATGAAACAGGTTTGAGAAAACAGTCAGGCGAAGAAGCACCTTTGTCTCCACACTACTCTTTCTCTTCAGAGGCAAACGCCGTGACACCTTGCCTTGAAACTGTCTTTTCTAACATTTTGTCTCAGTGATATGGTCCTCTTAGAAATCAGTTCTAAAGTGTTGTGTATCTTCTCTACCAATGGGATGGAGAAATGCGTGCAGGAGAGGAATCCTATTTGTGATCCGACTTGCGATCCTATTCAAACTGCAAGTTCTACTAGTAAGTATTAAGGGAGAGAAGCTGTTGTTATTGTTGAGTTGCTAAGTTGTGTGACTCTTTGAGACCCTGTAGATTGCAGCACACCAGGCTTCCCTGTCTTTCACTATCTCCCTCAGTTTTCTCAGATTTATGTGCATTGAATTGGTGATGCCATCCAACCATCTCACCCTCCATTGCCCTCTTCTCCTTTGGTCTTCAGTCTTTTCCAGCTTCAGGGCCTTTTCCAAGGAGTCAGCTCTTCGCATCACGTGGCCAAAGTACTGGAACTTCAGCTTCAGTATCATCCTTCCAGTGAATATTCAGTGTTGGTTTCCTTTAGGGTTGACTAGTTTAATCTCCTTGCAGTCTAAGGGACTCTCAAAAAGAAGCTGGCTTAAGGAAGAGGAGGGCCCTTTATAAAGAAAAGTGAAAGGAGAATGACACCCTTTAGATATAAGAGAACCAATTCTTGATTATTTTTTGCTTTGGATTAACAATTAAATTGCTTCTTCTGAAGGCTTTCTTGTGGCTTTTGCCCTTGGTTCTGCAGTCCTCAGGATTGCACTGAGTATAATAATGATAATTTGTGATTATAACAGTTGTGATAGGCTGTGTATGGCTCCCAATTATTCACAGCCCTTCCTGTAACAGGATTGCATGACCTCACCTCATTAACACCAGGCTTGTCCATTGGACTTGCTTTGGCTAATAAAATGGGGTGAAAACGGCAAATGCCATCCCCCTTATGGCGTCAAGTCCACAGCGATGCCTGAATCCCATGGGAGGCTCTGAGTCCCATTGTGCAGTCCCCCAACCACTAGCCTTAGAGAGGGAACCCTGGTGGTGAGATCAGGGAGCAGAGTCTCAGAGGCCCTTGTTACCACCAGGGCCTGAGATGTGGGAGGGATCTGTTACCACGGCACAACCAAAAGAAAATTAATCCAGCATTGTGCATGCACGCTAAGTCGCTTCAGTCATGTCTGACTATATGCAACCCAATGAACCATAGTCCTCTAGGCTTCTCTGTCCAGGGGAGTCTCTGGACAAGAATACTGGAGTGGGTTGCCATGCCCTCCTCCCTGGGGTCTTCCTGACCCAGGGCTTAAGCCTGTGTCTCTTAGATCTCTTGTATTGGCAGGTGGGTTCTTTACTACTGGGAGCCACCTGGGAAAGCCAATCCAGTGATGAAGGCCATCTTTACTGAAGCATGCATTATTCCAAGTGCATTTCTTCTATCAACTCATTCAGTTATCACAACAAAGCTATTCTTCCTGTTTTGGAGACAAAGGGAAAGGTTAAGTAACTCACCCCAGGAATGAGCAAGTGGTAAGGAGGTGCTGTCATCATGATGCAGGCAGGCTGGACAGTCAGCGTCCAGGTTGGTTATTTGCTTTGTAGCCTCAGTTCTCTGATGGGTTAGAGAACAAGTAAGAACTTTCCCAGCGTTTCTTCTTGTAAGCGTGGGGATGGTACTCTGTCCAGCTCTCCACACCTCCAAATTGGAGCTGGCATCACTCTGTCTTTTTAAAATAAAGCACATCTTTGTTCCAGAAACATCAGGACAAGGGACTTCATTTTAATAGGCAAGTGGACAAATGCTGAAGATTATGCAGAAGGTTGTCCATCAAATATGATAACAGTGAGGCATTGGAAACGACGTGGATGGTCACAGATAAGAGGAGGAGAGACATGTCACAGTACAATGATGGATTTGAATTTCCCTGCCACCTGTGCAGCTATGACCATCAATGTGGACAAGCACCTCAGACAGATTATTAAGTGAAAAGTCAGACCCCAACTGCCACCTATTCTCCGTTCCCCATTACTCTCGCTGGAGTGGGTTCCCATGTGAACGTGCGAGCACAGCTGTCCCTGGCAATTATTTGCAGAAACTGAAAGCACCTCCCAGAAACACTAAGAGCAATTGCCCGCTGATGGTGGGCTTCTAGAGAAAATCTTACTTTATGCTTGTCTTCACCGTTCAGATTTTTTAGAGTATGTATTTAGAAGTGAGGGCTTCCCTGGTCACTCAGTGGTAAAGATTCCTCCGGCCGATGTAGGAGGCACGAGTTCTATCTCTGGGTTAGGAAGATGCCCTGGAGAAGGAAATGGAATCCCACTCTGGTATTCTTGCCTGGAAAATCCTATGGACAGAGGAGCCTGGTGGGCTGAAGTCCATGGGGTGAAAAAATTTGGACATGACATAGTGATAAAACAATATTTGGAAATGATCTTGTGTTTAGAATGAATGTAGTTAGAGAAAAGCCATTTTTGTTTTCAAGAGGAAAGAAGGCAAAGCTGGAGACCATTTTCATTTTGAGCAAAGGGCCCAGGAGTGGACCTCAAGTTGAGAGCAATGCTGACCAGTGCGTCCTAGTTGTAGTGACAGAGCCTATGTTGACTTCCACAGCCTCTTGGGGTGAAGTTTCCAGAATCTCATTACAGATGGACAGGCCATGCCACATCTTCACTGGGGGTGCAGGCCCTGGAGTCCCCCAGACCACAGTCCTCAGAGCTTCAATTTCTCATCCTTAGCTACTAAGAATCAGAAATCTTCTCGAAGTTGCTGGGAGGGTTTAAGAAAGTGGCCTGTGTTCAACCCTTGGCACGCTACCTACACAGAGTAAGCGCTCAGTAAACCAAGGTTATGATTCTCGTTAACCCCAGGTTAAGCCTGTGTGTGGTAAATATGCTTCTTGAGATGACAGGATGTGGTCTGCCAAAGGGCGGATTTCCCAGTCAGATATTGGCTTATTCACTTCTGAAGGTTTCTGAAGACCCTCCATCAGACCCTGGCCTGTGCTTATGAAGGAGGTTTTACACCATCCTGAGGCTGCTGGGTCGGCCATGCATCCTCCCACCACTGGCTCTGGTTAGGGGTGTGGGTTCAGTCTCCATCTTGGCCTGGAGGCCATAAAGAATGTCAGGCTGGGGAATAAGCACGCTTCATTTCCTCCCTTTAGGAGAGAAAGGGACAGACTCATGTTCCCTCCTATTCCCAGAAAGAAAGAAAGAAAAAGTGATGTCGCTCAGTCGTGTCTGACTCTTTACGACCCCATGAGCTGTAGCCTGCCAGGCTCCTCCATCCACGGTATTTTCCTGGCAAGAATACATTTCCTGGCAACCCACATCATTTCTTTCTCCAGGGGAATCTTCCTGACCCAGGGATCAAACCTGGGTCTCCTGCCTTGCAGGCAGACTCTTTATGGCCTGAACCGCCATGGGCTGCAATCCTGTTCCCAACAAGATATCAGTTAAACCCCACAAAACCACTTCAGGCAGCATTCAGGCCTGGACCCTTCCCCAAAGGCCACTGTCCACAGCGAATTTCTCAGCCACACAAACATCGCTGAAAGACGTTGTACAGAAGAGAGTCATGGGGAAATGTGGCATGAAAGGGGATTCAGAACTGCACAAATCCACCACACAGCCTCTTGACATTCCCCACCTCACCCCCACATCTTCCATGCATGGCTTGACCCAGAAACCACATCTGAGAAAACAAATCAAACAAGTCCAGTTTGCAGGTGTTGCCCAAATATGGTCATTTGATTCTTTTTCCTTTGAAATCTAAGCAGCTCGGGGAGACAGCAGCACATACAGTTGGCTAATTCTACGTTGTGCTGTGCTGAGTTGCTCAGCTGTGTCCGACTCTGTGCTACCCTATGGACTGCAGCCCACCAGGCTCCTCTGTCCATGGGATTCTCCAAGAAAGAAAACTAGAGTGAGTTGCCCTGCCCTTCTCCAGGGGATCTTCCCAAACCAGGGATGGAACCCTGGTCTGCCACATTGTAGGCAGATTCTTTACCATCTGAGCCACCAAGGAAGCCCAAGGATATTAGAATGGGTAGCCTATTCCTTATCCAGCGGATCTTCCCGACCCAAGAATCAACCTGGGGTCTCCCATATTGCTGGTGGGTTCTTATCAGCTGGCCTACCAAGGAAGCCCAATTTCTACATTAGGCATTCCCCAGCGGACTTTTTTTTAACCATTAATTTTTTTTTCAATATAGGTATAATTGACATATGAAAAGCTGTCATGTTAAATGCGCATGCATACTCATTCACTCAGTCCTGTCCAGGAAGCAGCCTCGTGTTTCCAACCCCTCTCTAGGTGATGCCCCCGTCATGTCCCCCTACTGAAGTGGGGATGGAAACAAGAGGCTGCTTCCTGGACTCCAGCTGGGAGGTTGGGATGGGACTGGATCAGAAGACTGGACAGCAACAGGATGGAACCTCTGAATGCAGGGTGGTGAGTTTGGCCTCTGTCTTTCAGTCCAGGAAATAAGGTCAGGCAAGGGAGGGTCAGAGAGTCTGGGCACAGGACAGCAAGGGGAGAGGACAGGAAGATTGACGAGGCCAGGCAGGTTGGGCAGAAGGGAAAGAGTGAACCACGACTCAAAAGTCCCTCTAATTGCACACAAGACTTGAGGAAAGAGTGTTTCTCATATTTTGTTTTTCCTAAAAACAGACACATGCAAGACCCCTGTGCCTGTCACAAAACAGAGTATCAGTAAAGAAATGCATGTTGACTGAAGAAGGGATTTGGGGAGAATACCCTTAAAACAGTTGTGTATGTTTAGAATCTTACAAGACTGAACTGGAGTGAAGCACAAAATTCAGGCAAAGTATGCAAGATTTCATTTTCCATTCTTTTTTTTTTAAATTCACTTGATCTTAGAAATGAGCAAAACTTCAAATATTTTAAAATGCTAAGTAATTTTTTTTCTTTAGTTTTCTTCCATTAGTCCCTTCTAAAAAGTCTAGTTTGTATTTCAGCCTCAAAAAATAGTCTTATATTTTTAATGTAGAATAAGAAGAATTGGTATCAGAAGTTTCTGCAGCTAAATGGCAGTAATGTCATATCTGGGGGGAAAAAAAAAGAAGCTGATGTATTGCAGGCTGCTCCAAGCACCCAGCAATTTTTATGCAAAATCCCTCTTTCTGTACTGATGAGCCCTCTTGACTAACAGTATAGTAACTGTGCATGTGTTTTAAGAGAACATCTTGCACCAGCTCTTTAAAATCGTTAGGAAAAATGGGAGAAAAATGTTCATTAAAGGTGATGAGGAAATTTAGATAAGACCTGAAATAGCCGGAATGAGAAAACAGCAAATCAAAGAGATCAAAGTTATGGCTGGCTGCTCTCGGCAGTGATGCCAGTGGAGGTGCCTGCTCAGGTAAGGGCTTAATTAGTGCTGTCAGTCACTCTAATTGCCTGCGATTAAAGGCCTGAGTCAGCAGGGCTATGAGCTTGCCCAGTGATGGGCGTCACCCATGAACTTGGAGGGGGAATCGGGGATCACGCCTCCTCAAGGGGCAAGTGGCACAGTCGTCTGTTTGAGGACATTTTCCATCAGCACCTATGTGGCTCGTCTGCTGGTCTGCTTTCTCCAACAACAAGCACTTTGTTAAATCAGTATCAATTCACAAGCTGGAGGAAACATCCAAGTAGCCTTTATTTGATTTCTGTGCTTCTGAGTCGGGGCCAAGGGTGTCAATTACCAATGAACAAACTCTAGGCATTGACTGCAAGTGTTGCACCTTGTAATGCTACCAGCTCCTCGTCTCTCCCTTGAACATCTTCAGCATTCTGTCTTCACAGCCCAGGTCAACTTGTGCTTCTCAGATGGTTTCTGGGGAGGGCTTCTATCCGGGTCCCCCTGCATTCATCCTACATTTTGGGCCATGGTTGTTCCTCGACCAAGAAACCCTGCCCCACCACCACTCCTCTTGAAAGTGAGAAGTGAAGTCGCTCAGTCGTGTCCAACTCTTTGCGACCCCATGGACTGTAACCTATCAGGCTCCTCCGCCCATAGGATTTTCCAGGCAAGAGTGCTGGAGTGGATTGCCATTTCCTTCTCCAGGGGATCTTCCCGACCCAGGTCTCTGGCATTGCAGGCAGACGCTTTACTGTCTGAGCCACCAGGGAAGTGAAGTGAAGTCGCTCAGTCGTGTCCGACTCTTTGCGACCCCATGGACTGTTGCCCACCAGGCTCCTCTGTCCATGGGATTTTCCAGGCAAGAACTCTCCTCTTTTCCAAGTCTAACCTCCTGATATGGGTTCGATCCCTGGGTCGGGAAGATTCCCTGGAGAAGGAAATGGCAACCCACTCCAGTATTCTTGCCTGGAGAATCCCATGGACAGAAGAGCCTGGTGCAGGCTACTGCTCATGGGGTCGCAAAGAGTCAGACACGACTAAGTGACTTCACTTTCACTTTCATTGTGAAAGACCCTAATGCTGGGAAAGACTGAGGGTAGGAAGAGAAGCGGATGACAGAGGATGAGATGGATGGCATCATTGACTCAAGGAACATAAGTTTGAGAAAACTCCAGGAGAAAGAGAAGGACAGGGAGCTCTGGTGTGCCACATACCATGGGGTCACAAAGAGTCAAACACATCTGAGCAACTGAACAACAACAAAACCAAACTTGGTGGTGGGGGAGGGCTATCTATCTCAAATCCTTTCAGGTGATGACCCCTCCTTCTCCCACCCCAAGGAGACCCTCCCCTTCTCTGGGTTCCCGTGCACTGTCTCCAGCCCTAATGCCCTCTACCCAGGGACAGTCTGCATCCTCCCCCCAAAGGCAACTATTGCTGCTTGTATCCTCTCTGGGGTTGCCATGAACACTGTGATTTCAAAAATTGATTAAAATACAGAGTAGATGCTCAGGAAATGTTTATCTAGTCAAAGGAAGTCAGTACTGCTGGATAGAAACAAAGGATCCAGGGAGGGAGGCTGCAGAGGAGCCCACTGCAGGGCGGCAGGGCAGTTTTCATCTGGATGGCTTGGCTAGGATACCAAATAAAGCAATAAAAATGCTAATCTTCCCAGCCCCGCCTTCTGCTTCAGGAGAGCCTCGGAGGCTGTGACAGCAATAAAGTAGGTGGAGAAGTTAAAGGGGAAAACATAAATTAGGTCATGAGAGGATAAAGAGACGGATTTTCAATAGGCTTCAACCTTCAGAGTTGGGAGGGCCTAAATTAAGTGGATCATACGAAATTCAATAAACAAGGATTGTAGACGGCAGATGATTTATCCCATTATAATTTGAATTAAATTCAAGCATCAATAACACCCCTGACCCAAAGGTTATTAAGAGATGGCTAATAACATGAACCAAACCAGCACATCTGTGTATTATTGCTGGAAATTCAGGGTCAGGGAATTGATTGCCTGAGACGAATTTCATCCCTGGTGCCGTGGAGCAGGGCCCAGGAGGACAGGGCACAGTGGTGTCCCCCAGCCACTGGCCTGCAGCCCAGGACCCCTCATCTGTGGCCAAGACAACCTGGATGATACCTTCTGCGTGGAGAAAATCTAGACACGTTTCTTCCTAGCTGGAGGTTTCTCACCTCCCTTTGTTGATAGCGTTTACTTTAGAAAACTTGCAAGTATAAATTCTTTCTCTGACCCTTTGCAAATTTCCCCCCAGTGCCTTGCCTGTGTGACAACCCAGAGCCTGTCTTTCTGGAGGAGGTGGGAGCCACTTCCTTGAAGTGCAGACAAAGGAGAGAGCACTGTATCCCCAGACTCCACAGGAGAGAAGTAGCCTGACTTCCACATCACAGAGAGAAACACTTGATGTACCACACACCCTGCTGGCTCCCGCCTGGGTGGTGGCCCCCTGCACTTTCCACTGGCCTACCCAGGGCTTAAAACCCTCCCACTTTTGGTGTCAGTGGAGTTGAGCTCAGCCCCGACTGCACTAGTCTTGAGTAACACCTAGTTTCTCTGTATAATTTTGGTGCCATTTGGGCTTTGGCATGTGTTTCTGGGCATCAGGGAAACCGTTTGCTCCAAGCCCAGACTGCTGCTCTCAGAAGCTCTCTTCTGCCTTGTGTATAAACTCGTGAGTGCTGGCCAGTTAATCCAGGCCTGTTGCTTCTATTTGTGTTAGATGATTCAGACTGCATTCAGACATGGAAAACACACCAAATCAATCACAGAACCAGGCCCAGCAAATCTCTGAGAACTGCTTGACAGACACTGGTGTCCCTGCACACTCCCTTCCCCACTCCCGTCTAATTGTGAGCTCCCTGACAATGGCTGGGTATCTGTCACCTTCCTCGTAGGGTCTGATGGGGTTTTGCCTTTCAGCACCACTGAGGTGCAATGGCTCAGGTTCAGGTACATCACACAAGTGTGCACTTGAACACCTTCACTCCCTTCATCCTTTCATCTTATAGGACTCCCAGGAAACACTGCTGTCCTTTCTTCACTGATAAGGAGGCCAGACTCAGACAGACTGAGAGCTTTGCCCAAGGTAGAGCTTTGCCCAAGGTCACAGGCATGGACAGTGTCAGGACTGAGATGTGAACCCAGGCAGCCTGGGTCCCCAGACTGCAGGATTTCACAATGAAATATTCTTCTTGTTGTTGTTCAGTTGTTCAGTCATGTCTGACTCTTTGAGACCCCATGGACTACAGCATGCCAAGCTTCTCTGTCCTTCACCATCTCTTGGAGCTTGCTCAAACTCATTTCCATTTATTCAGTGATGCCATCCAGCCATCACCTCTTCTGTCATCCTCTTCTCCTTTTGCCTCCAATCTTTCCAAGTGTCAGGGTCTTTTCCAACAAGTTGGCTCTTCACATCAGGTGACCAAAGTATTGGAGCTTCAGCTTTAGCATCAGTCCTTCCAATGAATATTCAGGATTGATTTCCTATAAGACTGACTGCTTTGATCTCCTTGCAGTCCAAGGGACTCTTAAGAGTCTTCTCCAACACCACAGTTCAAAAGCATCAATTTTTTGGCATTCAGCCTTTTTTCTGGTCCAACTCTCACATCCATACATGACCACTGGAAAAACCACAGCTTTGACTAGATGGACCTTTGTCAGTAAAGAGATATCTCTGCTTTTTTGTGTGCTATGTTTGTCATAGCTTTTCTACCAAGAAATAAGTGTCTTTTAATTTCATGGCTGCAGTCACCATCTGCAGTGATTTTGGAGCCCAAGAAAATAAAGTCTGTCACTATTTCTATTGTTTCCCCATTTGCCAAGAAGTGATGGGACCAAATGCCATGATGTTAGTTTTTTGAATGTTGAGTTTTAAGCCAGGTTTTTCACTCTTCTCTTTCACTCTCATCAAGAGGCTCTTTAGTTCCTCTTCACTTTCTGCCATAACGGTGTTGGAATCTGCATATCTGAGGTTATTGATATTTCTCTTGGAAATCTTGATTCCAGCTTGTACTTCATCCAGCCAGGCATTTTGAATGGGCTTCCCTCTGGCTCAGACAAGGATTTAATCGTTTGGAGTAGGAATCCTGGAGGGAATGTAAACCCAGGGGGGATATATCTAGACTGCTGGCAGGGCAGCTGGATCAGAAACCAACTTCCTGAGGGACCAAAGGGCACTCCTGCTGGAGGGAGACCCCTCCTGGCAGAAGCACTGGAGGAAGGGGCTAGGCACTAAGTGTCCAGGGCAGGCAGCATGTTGTCTGGGAAGTAAGGAGGGGATGAGTTATGGCAGGACAAATGAACTAAGGTGTCTTGTTGAATTCTGCAGGACTTCAGGACCCTGCTCTACTTGTGCAACACCAGGGGGTCAGGGCCACTCCTTTCCAATGGAAGGACATCAGTGAACCTTGGAACACCAAAGGGCTCAGAGCTTCAGCAGCTAGGAGAGAACCAGGGCTGCACAAATATAGTGGCGCCATTGGTCAATAGATACGAGGATGAAGCAGCAGCAACACCTATAGGAGTCTTGTTCATGAGCGCAGGTGAGTGCCCACCACCTGTGGACATCGAGGTATTCTTACAGAGGAATGTTTGGGGACTAAAAGAGTAGAGGAGCCGCTGAGTATGGCTTTCCTATTGTCCTGGTCTCTCCTCCACTCAGTAGCCATTAAGGGCTACAATGCAACTCTACTGTCTCTTTATCAGCAGTTTCACCTCTACCTGCTGAGAGTGGGATGCAGCCAAGGGAATTCTGGCTGTGCCTCCCACAGGTCAAATCAAAACCACCACCTCCCTGGTGCTGCCTTTATAGGCGCTGGGCGTGTGGGATCTGCCAATGGAAGTCGAAATCTGTTGGGAGAATTGCACATCAGTCAGTGAAACTATTACCTGTTTATTTGATAAGAGAAAATTAAATTATTCAGCTCCCAATAAAACAGGCAGCATCCCACCATAATAGTGGAGTAATTGTTTTACAATTAAGGCTTGCCCAGAATGTACATTACCGAGTCATTTTAATAATGTGTGCATTGAGTTGCTTATTTTTTTCCCAAAGAGAGGCAATTCAAATAAGTAATTTAGTGGTAGAAGTAAACTATGAATTTAATTTATATGTTCATTAATTGTACAATTAAACAGAATACTAATTGACTGTAGAATTATAGCTAAATGGAACACTGCACCCGGATAATTAGTTCTCGTCCTGTTTTTCATCATGAACATAATTTTTGGTGGTCTCATCCTACCCAATTAGGTTTTGTTTGGCTTTGTTGGAGCATAAATCATTCTGCTAGCACAAGATTTAATCCCCCCAATACAGCTGGTGTGTTGCTCCCAAAGGTTATCTCTTAAAAGAAAGGACATCAGGTTTCAGTGATCAGGATGGGCAGGAGATAAGCTGGGCTTCGATTTCCAGTGTGTTTTCCACAGAAGGACTGATGGAGGCAAAGCCATGGGTCAGAGGTGATAGCATCTTGGTTCTGCCACCTGTATCTGGGAGGGGCTAGAAGTCTGGACAACCTGCTCACCATGTCTAAGGTTTTTACCTGGAATAGACATTTTTAAGCCATGGTCCCTTGGAGCACACATAGGCTACTGGCTCCAACAGAAACCATCCTGACAGGTAGGAAAAATGTGTACGCAGGAAACATGATGTCTTTTCATGGACATGAAATGTCTGTGATAAACTCAGGGCCACTTCCTTTTCTGGGCTGCGCCATTGGGAGTTCTCACCTGGAGCTGATGTCATGAGCCAAAGGGTCTGGTTGTGATCCTTGGTTTATCCTGAGATTCATGCAGGCTGGCTGTGCTTTCCCCAGCTGCTCAGAAAGAAAAACAGAAAAGGAAAATGTGAAGTGGTGGCTCCCTAAAGACATAGGAATGTACCTTCTCCACATGGATGGGAGGCCAGGTCAGAGCCCAGTGCATGCACCTCTGGAGGCACCAGGATCTCTCAGTTGTTTTGGGCAGCAGATGGGGCCCTCCCAGAGCTGTTTAAACTTCAGGGGCTTCTCTGGCACAGTCCCTGAATGTGGCAGAAATTCAGACATGAAGCAGGCTGTTACCAGCATGTCTTCTTTACATAGAGCATCTGTGGGACCAAGTTTGCTCAAGTCATTCCACAAACATCAGGTGCAGCTTGATAGGTATAATTCAGTTCAGTTCAGTTCAGTCGCTCAGTCACATCTGACTCTTTGCGACCCCATGAATCGCAGCATGCCAGGCCTCCCTGTCCATCACCAACTCCCAGAGCTCACCCAAATTCACGTCCATTGAGTTGGTGATGCCATCCAGCCATCTCATCCTCTGTCATCCCCTTCTCCTCCTGCCCTCAATCCCTCCCAGCATCAGTCTTTTCCAGAGTCAACTCTTCACATGAGGCATTCGGGTACATAATTAGACAAGGCAGACCCAAATATCTGCCCATGGGCCCCATGGCTGAGACAATGGCCATAGGGAATGTGACCCAGGGTCATCTGGTGAGTATCCTTGGCCATCCTGACTCAGCTTCAGGGGAATCCAAACAGCAGTCTGCGTATTGGCCTCCTGTGGCTACTGTAATGAACTACCACCAACTTAGCGGCTAAGACAACACAAGCTAATTATCTGACAGCTCTGGGAGTTAGACGTGGTCTGGTCTAAAGTGGGTCTCCTGGGATAGGACAAGACCAAGGTGTAGGTAGCACTGGTTCCCTCTGGAGACCCCTGGGGAGGCTTCCTTGGCTTCTCCTGCTTTGAGAGGTGCCTATGTTTCTTGGCTCGTGGCTTCCTCCTCCATCTTCAGAGTCAGCAGTGGTGCCATTCCCACCTCTTCTCTGACCTCACATCTCTCATTCTGACCCTCCAGCCTCCATTATTCACTTAAAGACCCTTGTGAGGACTATGGGTACATCCAGGACACACTTTCAGCTCAAGACCTTTAACTGAATCAGGTCTGTGAAGTCCCTGTGGCTGTGGTGTGTGGCCTGGTTCCGGGGATTAGGGTGAGGACATTAGGTGGCGAACTGCTCTTCCCACCTCTCTCCCTAAGGTGAAAAGGAGTGCGGTGGTGCCAGGTCTCCGTTTCCGGGGAAAATAGGTGTTCCTTCTAAGAGGGTTTAGAAACACCCGGTGTTAACTGTTCATCTCACTCTCCAGTATGCTCCCAGTGACACCAAAGTGAGACATGTGACATCCAGAAGTGACTGGAACGCTCAAAGGCAGAAATCCTTCCTGCCAGTTGAGAGGACTCAGGCGGAACCCAATTTTGTTTTATGTTTCTGTTGCATCATTTAAACCATTGAAATGCAAACCCCCACAGAAACAAATCGGTACAGGTATGGAAGGTAGAAGGGTGGTCTCCCAGTCGATTCTATTGTCCAGAGAAAGAGAAATGACTCAGAACTTTATGCACTTTGGAGCTTCCTCAATGCCACAGTGGATAAAGAATCTGCCTGCAATGCAGGAGACACAGGATATGTGGGTTTGATCCCTGGGTCAGGAAGATCCCCTGGAGAAGGGAATGGCAAGCTCTCTCCAGTATACTTGACTAGAGAATTCCATGGACAGAGGAAGCTGGCAGGCTACAGTCCATTGGGTCACAAAGAGTCAGACACAACTGAGCAACTAAGTATGGCGTGGCATGGCCTTATGTACTTTACCTTCAAAGTGTTTAGGTAACAGGACCTTAAACTAGAAAACTTCCATTGTTATTAGTTTACATGGAATAAATAATTGTACACAAGACATACGTAATCAGAGAGCCATCGGTGTTGGTTTCTAAGCATCAGAAACTGAACACTGAATACAGGAGAAAGCAAGCTTACACCTTAGGAGTCTTTGTCATATACACACACTCCATGAACCTTACTTTCTCCCCCTCTTTGTTTAATTCCTAAATACTTTGCACCTTCTGATACTCTCCATAATTTACTTACTTGTTTGGTTTATCATCTGTCTCCCCCATTAGATCAGGGACTTTGTGTTTTGTTCTCTCTTCCAAGAACTAGAAAAGTGACTGCTCTGTCAAAGGCAACCAATAAATATTTATAGAATAAATAAGTGATTTATACCATATGATTAGCATGCTGTATTTTGCGTAAGGGAAATGATCTCTCTACTATAGAATTAAGCCTGAGTTTTAACTGCTGTTTGGGGGATAAGATTTTTCTTAAGCATTAAGTCAAGCCAAGATGCTTCAAGACATTTCCAAGTTCCCAAATCAGACCATGTTGCAGGGATGGGTCAGCATCCTCACCTGACCCAGGCTTTCTCAGGTCCCCACTAAGAGATTCATAAAGGCACTGAGAAAAATGGAGAATTTGAGACACTCTTGCACAATGCTAATGAAGAAGTTGAAGAGATAAGATGAGATGGTTAATTATAGATAAGAAAACCAATGCAAGGAATCATAGCTATTTCTAAGGAAAATACCAGAATGACAGAAACAGAGTCAATTATCAATGACACAATCACAGAAAAATTGCTGGAAACGTGATAAATATCTCAGAGTACAGGAGGCAAATGTCCTCCATTTTCCAAGGAAAAATCAGTCAAAATGGACCAAAGTTAGACACATTTCAGCGAACATTTAGAATGATAAAGATAAACCCAAAGACCGGTCTTAGAAGGAAAAGATACAGCTGCATGAAAACAAGCACAGATGCGTGTGGTCTGAGATCAGTGCCACACTCCTGCCAGAAGGAAGTACAGCTGAGCTGTCGTTTATGAAAAAAAGTGGAAAATCTAAGAACTTTACATCCAGGCGGGGACTTTCCAGGTGTGGGGTTGATACCTAGAGAGTCTCTACATCCACCTGCTCATGAAATACACACCCAGATACATTTTCTTGATACAGTTACATCGGTGACTGTAAGAGATGATTTAACAATGGAAGATCCCCTGAGAGCCTTTTTGAAGAAATGTATGATATAAGCACCCCCCAGTGACTCATGTTCTGTGGAATCCAGTAGGATGGTTCTCATGCTAAGGTCTTAGGCAGCTTCTCCACCCCCACAGATTCAGGCTCTGTTCTGTTGTCTGGCCAAAGAACCACTCTTAACAGCCAATGAACCCTAATTTAAATTAAATAACTTTATCATAAATTACTACCTCTCATCTGGAGAGTTGAGCAAAATGTACCCAAATATGAAGCTGATTGCCTCTGCCTACAGAAAGCTGCATAAGCTTTCCAGGCTCTGTTCTCTTGCATTTTCTAGGTTTTTAAAAGAGAACGTCTTCCCAGTGAAAACAACCAAAAAAAAAAAAAAAAAGCAAGTTTTATGGGTCACAGTGACCTGATACTACTAAATTCTAACATTCAATTCTAATTGGAACAGAAAATCCTGTATTTTTATCTGGCTTTTACAAACCTCTTCAAATGTGAACTTCCAGATCTTCTCTGAAATTTCCCTTCTGTGTCACATTCGGTCAAATACATCTTTAATAAAAAGACTGAAAATGAGTTTTTTAATCCAAGAGACTCTTGGAAACTTTGGAAGTTAATTTGTAGTTGAGAAAACACACAAACAGATCAGGTTTGGGCTTGTCTGTCTTTGCTGCCAGCTGACCTTGAAATTCAGTGTGGATTGCTTACCTGCTCTGAGCCCTCTTTTCCTCATCTTTGAAATGGAGATGATTGTATCTGCTTCAAAACAGCTAAGACAGAAATAGCACAATGTGAGGAAAGGTCAGAGACCCTCCCTCTTGCTTGTAGACTCCGGCCATGGTGGAAGAATTGTGGCGGATCCTCACACGGACGTCTGTGAAAGAGGTAACTCTTCATGCTCTGTTAACCTCACATTTCAGCAGAACCAGTAAGCCAGCAGTCTTTTGCGGGTCAGAAGACCCCGCCCTCATGTTCAGGGATCCACTGGAAGCAGGGGATAGGCACAGGAAAGCAGTGATATGCACAGTTATGGTTTATCACAATGTAGGGATGCAGGTAAAGATGAGTGGATGGAAGACAACCACAGGGAAGCCTAGGAGAGGCCAGGTGTCAGCACCCAGATGTGTTCCCCTAATAGAGTCACTGCGAGCATTTACTTTTCCGAGCAATGATGTCTGATAGAGCTTCCCTAGTGGCTCAGCTGGTAAAGAACCTGCCTGCCAGTGTAAGAGACGCAGATTCAGTCCCTAGGCTGGGAAGATCCTTTGGCGAAGGAAATGGTAACCCACTCCAGTATTCTTGCCTGGGCAATCCCACGGATAGAGGAACCTGGTGGGCTAGAGTCCATAGGGCTGCAAAGTGTCGGACACAACTGACTAACACTTTAAAAGAAAATTACTTCAGTGAGCTATAGGTATTTGTGGCTTTGCAGGTCTCATGGTCTCAACTCAAAGAACAAGAGCAGCTTTTGACAATGTGGAAACAAATGAAGGAGGCTGGGGTCCCATACAACTTTCTTTATTTGGAGACACTGCAATGTGAACTGCAGAGCATTTTCACATGTCATGAAATATTACGATCCTTTTGGTTTCTTGACTGTGTTGATGCACAGGGTATATTAGGGAGTTAATGATACTATTCTGTATGAAACTATAATGGTGGATACAGGCCATTATGTATTATATTTGTCAAAACATATAGAACTATACAACTCAAAGACTGAACCTTAATGTAAATGGTAGACTTGGGTTAATGACAGTGCATCCGTCAGTGCTCACAGCTGTAGAAAAGGTACTACTGGTATGAGCTGTTGGCAGGGAGAAGAGTCCCCCTGGGCTTAGTGAGGAGGGAGCCGGCATATAGAACTCTAGATACTAGCTTCTCAGTGATTCTGGAAATCTAAAGTCAAAGTGAAAATGTTAGTCACTCAGTCCTGTCTGACTCTTTGTAACCCCATGGACTGTAGCCCACCAGACTCCTCTGGCCATGGAATTCTACAGGCAAGAATAATGGAGTAGATTCCCATTTCCTTCTCCAGGGGATCGTTCCAACCTGGGAATCGAACCTGGGTCTCCCGCATTGTGGGCAGATTCTTTACCATCTGAGCCACCAGGGAAGCCTCAGAACTATATGAAAAAATAAGGTCCAAAATGTTAAAAACATTCGCAGTTCATTGGTCATAGGATGCCAGAGGGAGGTGGGGTTTGGCCCATGACATGTCATCGCCAACCCACAGGCAAGCAGGGGGATGAAGCTGACACATATTCACATGTGACTCTTTGAAAATACCAGGACGTGGGCATGTAAACAGCCTGAGATTCATACAGTGAATACTGTATGAAGCTAATGATTTTAGCTTCCACTGAGCTGGGAGCAGCCACCATAAGTACTTGTTGTTGGCTTAAATAGCTGTATTATTTGTAGTGGAAACTTGGAAAAGTGGGCCTAAAGGGAGATAGAGATTTCTTCAGATATTGCGCTGCCTTTAATAAGCTGCTCACCCTCCTTTTTTCTTAAAGATGGAACAATCAATGCAGCATCCCTTTAAATAGAATAATAAGCACAATTCATTTGGTAAATGAATATTGAGCGCCCACTGTGTGCTAGCTACCTGCCCGGGCTGCTGGAGCTGGTAGCAATTATGGCATGATGTTGAAAATGGCTGGACCACATGTCCAAGCAAGAGAAAGAGCAAGTGGGGTCGGATTGATTTCATGAAATATTTGCTAATAAACACATCCTAACGCTCCCCCTGCATGGCTGCCCCGTGCCCACTGGACTCCCATCTGTGGCTGTTCCATCTTTCGTTGTTGCTCATCAGTCACTAAGTCATGTCTGACTCTTTGTGACCCCATGTACTGCAGCATACCAGGCTCCTCTGTCCTCCACTGTCTCCTGGAGTCTGTTCCAATTCATCTCCATTGAGTCAGTGATGCTGTCTAATCATTTTGTCTTCTGCTGCCCCCTTCTCCTCCTGCCCTCAGTCTTTCCCAGCCTCAGGGTCTTTTCCAATGAGTCAGCTCTTTGCATCAGGTGGTCAAAGTATTGGAGCTTCAGCCTCAGCATCAGTCCTTCCAATGAATATTCAGGACTGATTTCCTTTAGGATTGACTGGTTTGATCTCCTTGTAGTGCAAGTCTTCTCCAGCACCACAATTTGAAGGCATCAGTTCTTTGGCGCTCAGCTTTCTTTATGGTCCAACTTTCACATCCATACATGACGACTGGAAAAACCAAAGCTTTCACTATACGGACCTTGGTCAGCAAAGTAATCTCTCCGCTTTATCTGTCTGCCTACATCAGATGATGAGAATGCATTTATCATCCTCCACTCAACAGGATATTCATTTACTGCCTCTAATATTCCTGTTACATCCTCCGAGGGCATGACCTAGTTCCTTCCTTAAAGGCAGCAATGAAGCAAGTTGCCCACAGGAGAGATAAGGACTGAGGCTCCCAACTCCCCACTTGGAGACAGTCAGCAGAAACCCAGTCCCATCCTGAAATCTCAATTCTGGCATTCACATGATCCTCTCACTGGGATTCAGAGGAATCAGAGACCTAATTACAATTTCTACTCCCATGTTGAGCATTTACTCCAATTACACAGTCAATAACTCATTGTATATGGATGTAAATGCTACTTGGGGACTCTCCATTTTTCTCCATTTCTGAGGCAGTAAGAATGGTGGTTTTGTCCACAGAGGCCCCTTTGCTAGAGGCTTCTAACTGCTGGCTTAGTCCTTCTATGGAAGCCAAGCCTTCAAGGGAAGAACAAGACAGCTTTAGCAGATGGCCAAGAGCAGAGGATCCCTGGTGGCTCAGATGGTAAAGAATCTGCCTGCAATACAGGAGACCCAGGTTCTATCCCTGAGTCAGGAAGATCCCCTGGAGAAGGGAATGGCAACCCACTCCAGTATTCTTGCCTGGAGAATTCCAGACAGAGGAGCCTGGCAGGCTACAGTCTATGGGGTTGCAAGGAATTGGACACAACTGAGCAACTAACACTTTGAAAGCAGGGCATCCAGGTGAGACTGTGGGTTCCACCAGCATCCCCAGCTCCATGAACACACTTCCCATGCCTCAGTCTACCCCTCTGCAAAATGGGAACAACATCAGTGCCTATCTGAAAAGTCCTTAGGGTGATGTCCAACATGAAATGAGCAACAAAGGAACAATCCATCAAGAGAACACAGGAGTGAAAGCTGTGTATCTCTAGAGCATGTTTGGGGAAAAGCATGTCTGGGAAAAGATGAGAGGCAGCTGCTCTCAGTGCCAACAGCAAGAATCTCAGAGCTGAAAGCAAAGCCAGGACTCTGGTCCTGTGTTTAATCACCACAGGTGCAGAAATGATCCTGCCTTCTGTTTACCCATCTCCTCAGGCCACGGTACTTTCAATGTAGAGACTCACTGCCTCCTGGAGCATGAAGAAAATCCCCACCAAAGGGGTGTTGACTTAAAAAAATAATCACAACATAAAAGTTGAGAGTTATGTTTTATTTGATGGGAATGTTTAGGACTCCAAGCCCGGAAGACAGCATCTCAAGTGACCTTGAGATAACTGCTTCAAGGAAGTTAGGAGGAGGAGCCAGGTTGAATAGAAGCTATGCAACAAAGGGCAGATAGTTTGAACATCAAAAGATTATTGTTAAAGAAAACCAGATATCCCAAGTTAAGAAATTAAGCGTGTTTCTATGTATGGGAAGATGGAAGAGTCTAGATTCACTGAAATCCTTCCTTTCACATGCATCTCGGCTTTCTGGGGCCCTTGCCCTGTGTGTTTTCACATCCTGAGGTCCCTTGGGCTCACCATAGGGAGTGGCTGCAGTCTGGTGGCTGTTATATAACAGACATTCTTCTCCTTCCTGAGTGCCCTTAGAGCTCAGAAATTCATATTTGGAGGGCCAGAATCACTGATGACTGTGACATTCTTGTTTACTGATATTGCAGGAAATGTTTCCTTTCTCGGGGTGGGGGGTTCTGCTTCATATGTGCTCAGAAGCACACATTCATTAAGAACCAGGCCACATGGGTGTGATAGCAGGTGGAGGCACGTGGGCAGGTGGGAGCTCTCTGTCTTGGGGAGGGTGTGTTTTTTCTCTGGGTGACTTGGAGCCCCAGGCCTGCAGCCTCCTTCCACCCTACTTAGTGGACATCACACCAGGACACCGGAGCCGAGAACACAGCCTCTCTGAGACCCAGTCTGGCTCCAGAACTACTCAGCAGCCTCTCACCTGCTATGAGAAGTGAGATGTGAAATGTGTTCATATCTTAGGAAAGTGTGGCAGACAGCCCACAACTCCATCTTGGGATGAGCTAGGAGGAGGCCCTCCCACTTCCCTCTTTACTTTCATCTATTTCAGAGTGAAGAGACTCCAAGGAGCGTCACACATTGGCCTCAGAGGCTCCTCTGGATGCCTGGTGTGGTTGGCGGGGTCCTCATTGGGTGTAGGGAAGATGAGCCTGCAACAGGTCTCCAAGAGGATGGATGCAGTGGACCATCAGTGGGTGCAGAGTGAGTCCCTGCTCTTTGAAGATTGTAAGCGATTCAGCCAACATGTTGTTATCCAAGTCCACATCCTAAATGAGGGTGGGCTCTGGCTGCCCTTCAGGGTTGCAGAGAAGCTCATGAGGTCCCTGGGAAAGTGAGCATGCACAGAGGTCAGGGAACCTTCTCTGTTTCTCATCTTTGCTCCCACCGGCCATCACAGCCTTACCCGCCACTGAGCAGAAGGCAAAAAAAAAAAAAAAAAAGATGGGGTTTGTTCCTACCTTTGAAAACATCACAGAGAGTCAAAGGAAATGTTTCCAGGCTGAACTACACATCACTGAGTAACACAAGCAATAGGAAAACACATCAAGACCGTCAGCTACGGCGTTTGAAGAGCAAATGTGGTCCATGTAGTGGATGAGTGTCAGCAAGTCCCCATCATTGAAAACAGGTGCCCCTTTTAACTGGAGGTCTAGCAAGGGTCAGGCGTGTGGAGATCTTGGAGAAGGGATATCCTCAGGGAAAAAAGGCAGAGAAATAATGATTTGAATTCTGACACTGATTCAGTGTCTGCGGACCAGTTAGCAGCCAGTGGGAGCAATAGCTTCATCCATCGTCAGTCAGCAGTGGGAACTCTAGTTCAGACACCCATGTTGACCTCTACAATGGTTCAATGAGGTTTGAGAAAGCAGCTGTGACAGGGAACCAAGAGAGGACAGCAGAGATCAATGACGTCCTGTTGAGGAATGGCATGGAATCGGTCAATTTCTCATCCTCCCACCCTCCAGGTAATGACCACCAGTGGCCAGGATGAAACAGAGCTGGTACTTCCATATCACTCCCAACAGGACTCAATCCTTGCCGTCCTATCTAGGCACTCTTTGTATTTTGAGGCTTTGCATTGCTAAGTCAGTCTAAACGGAGGGGGAGAGACGTGCTGCAAAAGGATAATAATACTAATGAAAGGGAGAGTCAAGCAGGCAGCCATAATGATAATGTGAGGGCAGTGGGGTGTGGACCTCAGTTTTCTTACTTCTGCAATCGCCTATGCATGAATGGAGGGCTTTCTTGGGTGTGACTGGATGTTGACAGAGCCCTGGATCCTTCTGCAAGGACTCGGGTGCCCCATAGTTTGCCATCAACACAACGATCCATGGAGCATCAGTTCAGAGCTGTCCCCAGACAGTGCTGCAGAAATTAGGTCCTAGCAGGTGCTTTGTGAGAAAGTCTCAATGAACAAATGAATGATAAGCTGCTCTAGAAACGCATTGTCAGGCATTGGCTACAAATCTGCTCTTTTCTTTTACAAACAATAAATCAAATGTCCTCTCCTCCTCCCATAAGCTGCTTCAGTCAAGTCTGACTCTTTACAACCCTGCGGACTGTAGTCCATCTGGCTCCTCTGTCCATGGGATTCTCCAGGCAAGAATACTGCAGTGGGTTACCATGCCCTTCTCCAGGAGATCTTCCCCACCCAGGGATCAAACTCCCATCTCTTATCTCTCCTGCATTGGCAGGCAGGTTCTTTATCACTAGCGCCACCTGTGTGTGTGCTTAGTCATGTCCGACTCTCTGCGACCACATGGACTGCAGCCTGCCAGGCTCCTCTGTCCATGAGGATTCTCCAGGCAAGAATACTAGAGTGGATTGACATGTCTTCCTCCAGGGGATCTTCCCAACCCAGGGATCGATCCCAGGTCTCCTGCATTGCAGGTGGATTCTTACCATCTGAGCCACCAGGGAAGCCCATGAATACTGGAGTGGGTAACCTGTCCCTTCTCCAGGGGATCTTCCTAATCCAGGACTAGAACCGGGATCTCCTGTATTGCAGGCGTGTTCTTTACCATCTGAGCCACCAGGGAAGCACCATCTTGGAAGCTCCAAGGCAAAGAAAGGTGATGCCATTGATTTACCTGTAGCTTCGATCCTTAGAAGTGTCATTTGCAATCTTGCTGCTCTGTCACTGGTGCCCACTTTTCCCTACAAGCCTCATTAAATGTGTGACCAACCCCTGGGTGAAAACTTGTAATCTAAGTTAAAACGTTCCTCTGCCAGACCTCATTTCTGTACAGATTTAGAGAACTTCCACTTCAGGGCTTCACTCCTGGGAATGGGGCCCCAGCAGACTCCATGTCCCAGGGGAGCTTGTTAAGAGTGCAGAATCTTAAGAGTGCAGAACCGGACCTGCTAACCCTCAGACCCCTAGGTGGTTTGTGTGTTCCTTAAAATTGGAACCGCCCTGCGGTCGTGCAGAGAAGCCCAGTTGAGCCATGGGTGGCTTCTGGCTCAAATCATATCACTTCCAATCAAATGACCTCCATTTCAGCAATGAGACACCCAAGCTCAACAGCCCATGAGCCAATGAGTTAGAAATCCATGGAAGCCAGTGATTCAGTGAACAGCAAATCGTTGTCTGCTATCAGTCACTTCGGGGCACACCTTATAACAGGCTCCCTCATTCTCTAATCCATGAACTGAAATGCCTCACAAAAAGCCCTCTAAGAAAATTTCAGGCCTCCCTAGGAGCCCAGTGGTAAAGAACCCACCTGCTGATGTAGGAGACGCAACAAGGGCTTGATCCCTGGGTCAGGAAAATCCCCCGATGGAGGGGATGGCAACCCACTCCAGTATTCTTGCCTGGAGAATTCCACAGATAGAGGAGCCTGGCAGGCTACAGTCCATGGGGCCACAAAGAGTCAGACACAATTGAGGGACTAAACAATAAGAAGAAAGCTCCATCTTAACAGGGAGGAGATCAGAAAACCTGGGGAAAACATAGCCTAGCTGTACATTGCTCTCCTGCTGTCTCCTCCCCTGGCCTCCTTGCTGTCACTCTGATGTGAGCAGTGTTGTACTTAACATTTTGTCATCGCAAAATGCATTTGTACTTTATTTATTGAGTGTCTCTCCTCCTGTGCTCTCTGTCTGCTAAAGAATAACAAGGGTAATACAATAGGGAAGCTGCTGCTGCTGCTGCTAAATCGCTTCAGTCGTGTCCAACTCTGTGCGACCTCACAGATGGCAGCCCACTAGGCTCCTCTGTCCCTGGGATTCTCCAGGCAAGAACACTGGAGTGGGTTGCCATTTCCTTCTCCAATGCATGCATGCATGCTAAGTCTCTTCAGTTGTGTCCAAGTCTGTGTAACCCTACGGACAGCAGCCCACAGGCTCCTCTGTCCTCGGGATTCTCTAGGCAAGAATACTGGAGTGGGTTGCCATTTCCTTCTCCCAATAGGGAAGCAGAGGAAATGAATTAGGGGTAATGAGTTTTCACTTGACATCGGATGCATGGTTTTGCTTTACCCTCCTGACGTGTACTTGGTTAGGTGGCCGTTTAGAATTACCAGTAATATCGATACTTCCTACTAGGCCATTCAGGGTGTGGAGCAACTTTGTGGTGATAGGTATGCTTCTGCATTTTATAATCAAAAGTGAGAGAGGAGTGCAGCTCAGCTGTTTGCTTTGTGCTGATGTTTATTCCACCTACAGCCAAAACAAGAGAGATCTTTTTGAGAAAGAAAGGCACATTTTTATTCTTTATTGAAACATGTAATCGAGTTCTTTATATATCAGAGGGGCCTATTCATCTGTATTGAATGGTCATTGAGATGGCCTGTGTATTCAGAATTCACACAGCTCACTGCAAACGCAGGATGGACTCTGGCAATACCCAGGAAAACATAGTGCTTTTTGGAACAACAGTTTCAACTGATTATAAAGTTGCAGGTTTTTTGGACATATTCATTTCTGAAAAGATGATTGACAGAAAGTCCAAAGGATTCCTTTGGATTGACATCAATTTTTAGATGTAGCTGGAGGTTCAGACAGCATGAAGAGAGGGTCCGAAGCTGTCCGTTACCTTTTAAAGACAGATATACACTCACTTTGAAGTAGGAAAGTATATTCAATGTAAATTAACTTTAACATTCCAAGATGATGGTTCATGATTTATTTTCAAAATAGTGTATCTGTGAAAAATTAAGAGCCACAAGGATCCAATTATCTCAATGGCAGTCTCATTTACGTGGCACGAGGCACTTAAAAAAAGTCGGGAGGGATGTTTAGTAAGGCTAAATTGGTGTTGCCTTGCTGGATCACAGCTTGAAGTCTATCTGAACGACGTGGATCTCATTAAACATCATCAACTTAAAATCGCTCAGATAATAAGAAAGATGAAGATGAAGATCAGCCCAATAGAAGCTTCCCTTTTGTTCATAAATGTACTTCCTCTTGGGAGCATCTCCAACATCCACAAGCAAACAGCACTTTGCAAGACAAGCTGGGAAGGTGGGTGGGCTGGGAGCATCTTTCTGCCAAGATGCCCAGGTCTCTGGTGGCCCGATTGTGAGAGGGGAGTTCAGACCAGCAACTCCCTTTGTCCCAGAGCCTGAAGTCCTGCCCGCTCGCTGATATTGATTTTGGAAAGGAGCTTTGAAATCGATCGATATCTGCTGGCAGCCGAAACCTTCAGATATTTGTTAAAGAAGCAGGCCGTCATGTTTCTGTGGGCAGAGAGGGTGGCCAGCTTTCAGGGTTACATGATTAAATAACGCCTGGTTTAGCTGCTGTCGGTAAGTGACAGGCCGACACAGAAGCAGGCACTTCCTGTGATTAATCTAAGCAGGAACAACCCAGAGTGACCTGTTCCTTTGGCACCCGCGTAAGAGAAGAATATTTGTCATTTGCTACTTTAGAAGCCCTTTCTCCCTTCTAATGAGCTCTACAGACAGATGGGGGCGGTGGGGGAGCTCCGGTAAAATCCCGCCACAGAAGTGTAGGACCCTTGGAACAAAGCAGAGCACAGCTCATCTCCCCAAGTGTTCTTCCTACACTCTGGAAGGAGGGCAGGGCACAAAATATCAAAGCCATTAGGCAACCATGGGCTGCAGCCCTTCACAGCAACCCAGAGAGACACAAAGACCATCGGTTCCCCACAAGCCTATGTCTGGAGGGTGCATATGTCTCTACAAATTTATTTAACTAGCCTCATCACCTAGTGGCCCAAGAGATGCTGAATTCAGAGTGGGCATTAAAATGTATTTCTCTTGTAAGGAAGAACTCCTAAACAGGCCATTGTTTACCATTTCGTCTTCTATGGAGCACTTCAGGACACACTGATAAAATATTGATACTCTATAATTGGCCCTTCTGCAGCATCTACGTTTGTCAACCCATTCTGGGGTGATTTGTGGTTGGGGAGGTGCTATTCACAGATGCAAGGGATGGTTGGGGAGGTGCTATTCACAGATGCAAGGGATGGTTGGGGAGGTGCTATTCACAGATGCAAGGGAGGCAATTTAAGATATCCCAGATGCAACCAAGTCAAGTGAAAATGCATCTGGGTTCAGGCCAAAAAAAAAAAAGTTAAGATTCAAGAGAATCAAGGTAGGATACCCTAAAGTCATGGGGGTAACAGAACACTCAGATTTCACGTACAGCTTTCTGTTGTTTGTTAAGACTTCTGGGCTCTCTGAAACACAGCCTAATGGAGAAAAGAGGGTTTGAATCATCTCCCATGTCTGATCTCTGTTTGGCCATGTCTCAGGTAACAGTGTGCCCTGAGTCTTAGACGACTTATCTTAAGAGAGAAATGATAACCCCCAACTTCAAGGACCTTGTGTGGAGTACATGAGATAGCAATGTGGTATCAGGGAGCAGCTGTGTAACAAAGTATCTGGAATGGTATTTTCCCCCAACAAGTATCTGTTTATTTACCACCTGGCTGTACTACACTTGGGGCTTCCCAAGTTGTGCTAGTGTTAAAGAACCTGCCTGCCAGTGCAGAGGACACAAGGGAATGGGTTCAGTCCCTGGGTTGGAAGATCCCCTGTAGCAGAGCGTGGTACCCCATTCCAGTATTCTTGCCTAGAGAATCTCCTGGACAGAGGAGCCTGGCGGGCTATAGTCTATAGGGTCACAAAGAGTTGGACATGACTGAGGCAACGTAGCACATACATATGCTACACACACAATGGATACACCAGTGCTTTCATCTCATAGTGTGTGTGTGTGTGTGTGTGTGTGTGTGTGTGTGTGTGTGTGTGTATCCACTCTCAGAAACTCAGCATCAGACAAGGCGCCCAACAGACCAGTGGAGAACTTATCTTTCTTCTTTATCTTCTGATCCAGCATTGGCTTTCTCCACCTAGGATCCCACATGGTCTTATCTGGTTCTTGGGATGCATTCATGTGGAGTCAAGTCTGGATAATACATCCTCGGGGAAGCCCCTAAGCAGATACAGGGCGGTTGTTATTCCTGACATTCAGCAAATGCATCCAGCTTATCATTTTAAGGGCAGCCTCCCCTTTGAAGGTGTAGGCTTTCCCTGGTAAAGGCGATCCCTCCCAGATTCAGAGCAGACATCACAGTTTGAGCTGAACAATTTACAAAGGGCTTTCACATGTGTGACTCAGATCAATTGCTTTCTGCCCAGGGGTCAATGACAAACTGCGTCAGGGATTTCAAAGCTTACCCTCACGATCAGCAAAACATCTTCCTTCTCATTTACGACCAGGACGGAAGTCACGTGGGTCAGATTTTCATTTCTCACTAGGCCAGTGTCAGAGAATTAACCAATAGTTTTAGTGGAGGACAAGTAGGACACCTTGTAGGGGGCCACAGGAAAGGCAGAGTCTCCAGGCATCAGTAGAAGGCAATGCTCTGAGAAGGATCCTTTCCCTGTGGTTTCCACGTGAATGGACTGTGCGTACCCTGTGACCTACTGAAGGACCTGTGAATGAAGTATCTTTTTTCACATGAAAGAGGCCTATTACCATCAGATGTTAGCCTCCCAGGTGGCTCAGTGGTAAATAACCTGTCTGCCAATGCAGGAGATGTAGGAGACATGGGTTGGATCTCTGGGTTGGGAAGATCCCCTGGAGGAGGAAATAGCAACCCACTCAGTACTCTTGCCTGGGGAACCCCATGGTCAGAGGAGCCTGGTGGGCTACAGTCCATGGGGTGGCAAAGAGTCAGACACCCCTGAGCACACATTTATGCACACACCATCAGGTGTCAGGACAAGTTATAGGTCAGTGCCAGAAAAAAATCCACTCATAGATACTCTGCTTTCCCTCTCAAAAGCCCTTTTGAAAACATGCATTTTTAGCCATGATAAAGATTTCCATTTTCTGTGCAAGGTTCCCAACATCAGCACCAGTCGTGCTGTAGGTCAGATGTGTGTATGTGTATGTGTGCGCCTATATTTGTGTACATGTGTGTGCATGTCTCTGTGTGTCTGTATTTTTGTGTGTCTGTGTGTATATGTTTGTGTGTGCCTCTGTGTGTGTATGTCTATGAAAGTGAAAGTCACTCAGTCATGTCCAACTCTTTGCAACCCCATGGACTATGGAATTCTCCAGGCCAGAATACTGGAGTGGATAGCCTTTCCCTTCTCCAGGGAATCTTCCCAACCCAGGAATCAAACCCAGGTCTCCCTCATTGCAGGCAGACTCTTTACCAGCTGAGCCACAAGGGAAGCCCCATGTATGTCTGTGTGTGTCTATATTTATGTGTGTGTGTGTCTGTGTGTGTGTGTCTGTGTGTGTGTCTGTGTGTGTATGTCTGTGTGTGTCTACATTTATGTATGTGTGTATGTGTGTGTGTCTGTGTATGTCTGTGTGTGTCTATATTTGTGTGTATCCATGTCTGTGTGTTTCTCCCAGCTCTTTGCTTTCTCAGTCTGCCTTGCTCTCACCTGTCAAGTCTGCTGAAATGTTCTCCACTCAGATGTCTTACTCTGTCCACTGTCTATAGAAGCCCCAGCACTGCACTGACCCTGCCCTTGTTTTCTCATATCCCACAGCCTCCTTCAGAGCACGTTTCACGATTAGACTCTCCTCTGCCCCCAGGAGAAGGCAATGGCAACCCACTCCAGTACTCTTGCCTGGAGAATCCCATGGACAGAGAAGCCTGGTAGGCTGTAGCCCATGGGGTTGCTAAGAGTCAGACATGACTGAAATACTTCACTTTCACTTTTCACTTTCATGCATTGGAGAAGAAAATGGCAACCCACTCCAGTGTTCTTGCCTGGAGAATCCCAGGGACAGGGGAACCTGGTGGGCTGCCGTCTATGGGGTCACACAGAGTTGGACATGACTGAAGCGACTTAGCATCAGCAGCAACAGCTGCCTCCCCAAAGGCAGACATCCCATCACAGGTAGGAATCCCAGGGATTATCTCACCATCGGACCCCAGGCCCTGAGCAGCATGCCTGGTACTGCAGACACATGCCTGCCTCTGAAAGGACAGGAGGCAGGCAGAGAGGGAGGAGAGAAGAGCCATGCCCTCTCTCATTCCTTCTGTCCCTGTCCTGAGGGGAAGGGAGGTGAGAAAAGCAGAGAAAATGCTGAAGGAATGGGAGTCAGGGTCACTGAGCAGCTGCCATGTGGCTGGAACACCCCTCAGGAGCCCCAAGGCCTGAGCAGCAGGTGTCATCCCCCCAAGTTCAGCGGTGGATTCCTGCTCAAGGCTGTTTAACTGTTGTAAGTGGTCAAGTCAGGATTCAGCCTCCTGGCTTTGCCCAAGCTGACCACTCAGAGGGACCTGAGTTCTCTGGGAGGAAAAGAGCACCCAGGTGTGAGCACGAGCCTGAACAGGTGCACAGGTTCCTGGAAGGATCCTCCAGTTTCACCTTCCTTCCACTGAGATCCGAGCCTGGATGCTGTGTCCTCAAATGCTGCAGAGAATGAGGGCTGGTCTTGCCAGGGTTCCTGGCCCCATACCTGCCCAGGGCCCACCTCATCTTCCCTGATCACCCCACAAGCTCCTTGCGTGGAACCCGTCTCCCAGGCCATGAGCATGGAAGGGTCTTTGTAACGACCATGGTAATTAAAATGGAGACACATTGCCATCCTTGGACACAGTATTTCTGCCTATTCTTTAATGAAAGAAACTCTAGTCTCTGTCCGTTTCTTGTTACCACATTTATAATCACTTCTATGGCTTTGTGGAGAGTTTTCTGGAAGCGTAGAGGCAAAAAATCTGTTTTCATGAAAGCTCTTCCTTTTAAATGAGGCTGTTGTTTCTTGTGGCCCTAATGCCATCCTAATTGTCCTTTCTGGATTGAATGGCTCCCTTGTAATTGCTACACTTGTGTCTCTGCAGAAGGTACTTTCTTGGGCTGCCCACAAAGTGGCTGGTGCACTGTCGTTGGGCTTAGCTGGCTTTTAGCTCCATCCTGACCAATGTCCATGGAGCAGAGACTAAAAGAGCAGTTTACATGCCTCACCTTGTAAAGGTCTCATGGTCATCTGATGAGACAGATACCATTGTTGCCCCCATTGCACAGATGCAAAAACCAAGGACTAGAGACTGAACAACCAACCCAAAGACAGACAAGTAGTCAGTACAACCAAGAAGTACCTGAGAAAGGACTTGAGTGTGTGTGGTGTGTGGGCAAACCAGCTCGCTGGGCGAACAAAACAGGGAGGGGTGGGTTTTTGCACTTGCTAGCTTCCATATTGTAAATAATCCCATCATTTATAGTTATGGATGGTTTAATAGCTCACTTGCTGAATTACTGAATACTTAACAACCTGCTCTTGCCAGGCAGGGTGTGTGGGCTTTGCTCACTCTTGTTACTGGGCCTGGGACACCCTCATTACTGGCCATGGGTCCAGCCAAGGCTGAGGCCATGGGTTGGGGGATCTTTAGAACAGCTGGGAACAACATCCACTTAGATATCTCTACATTCAGGGTGTAGGGAGAGAGGGCGGTGCCTCTCTGGATATCATCAGCAATACTACGTAGCTTATGAAATTTTCCAAAGCTCCTGAAAGGAAGCGAAGTCTAATTTTAAATCTAAAGGAGTCTATAGGAAAGTCTCAAGAGTCAAGCCTCTCACAAGAAAGCTCTGCATCTTTCCAAAGGTAGGAAACACCTGATCCAAATCACCTTCTTAGCAGGACCCTTCTGTTTTCTCTGTCATCTCTGATTTGAACTGAGGCTTCACCACAGCATCTGTTTGCTTGGCTACATGAGGTCAGGGCAGGGTCCATTTTGGAGGGCCCGGCTCATCAGCAGGCCCCTTCTCAGACCAGCCCCATGTTCCCCAACATCTCTTCCCAGAGGTTATTTAAATCCAAGTAATGCAATGCAGAATGGCCTCAGACCCCAACAGCGTAGAGTGGCCCTATGCTGTAGTTCCCATGGAGAAACTCTAAACAAAAACTGGAATTTCTTTTCCATCTCAAACACAGATTCCAATATTTTAGTTTTTTTTTTTTTTTCTAGGTTGGTATAGAATGGGAACCTTCCAGACAACATTATCCTGTCCAGAGGAGGGGGTCTCATTGGCTCAGTCTAATCTAGACACGGTAGGTCAGGCCTCGGCCCTGAGTCTTGGCTCAAGGAAAAGCATCACTTTCGGGAGAGGATGGTGCAGAAAATCTGGAAGGACCCACTTGTCCTCCTGGGGGATAAGGCAGGTCAGAGATCATTCCTAAAAGCAATGGTCTCGGTCCCAGTTCTAGGGATGTTTGCACATCTCTGTGAATTCACTAAATACCATTTAGGTGTTCACTTCAATAGGTGAATTTCTTGGTATGTAAATGATATCTCAATAAATATGCCTTAAAAGGTACATGGCTGGGAAGGCCACTTCCCTCTTCTATAATGGTTGTATGCTAGTTAAACTTGGGTTAAATGTTTAAAAAAAATTAGAGCAAAACATATTCTTATAAGAAGGGATAGAATTAGCTTAGAACTTGAAACATGGGACTTGGAACCTTCAGGTCCAGGTGGATCCAGGTGTTATTATGGTTCCCTTCCTCCCCACTGTGGCTCTCAGCTTTATCTACCCTGGCCTCATCCTGTGGCCAGGGAGCCAGGGAAGTGGACCACTGCCTAAGACAGTGCTGCTCGCTGGGCAGCCATCCAGCCCCATTAGTGTCCCCTCCTCAGAGCTCACCACTGCAGCCAGGGCAAAATGTATTGACGGCCAATCAGAAGGCCTCCCCTGTCCCACAGCCAGGCCAAGATAGAGTGCTATGGGCAATGAAGCCCAGCAGGGCTGCGTGGGTGGGCAGGGGGTGTTTCCCCAGATGAAAGAAAGGAGGGTGCAATTGCCACAAGACAGACAGGCAGCCTGAAAAGCAACAGTGAAAAAGCAGAGCTCCTGAGGTATCTACACCATGGACCCCTGAGCACATTGTCTGGTAGTCCCAGAAGGATGGTCTGTATATGCATCAGGTTTGGGCTGAACTCATAGCCCAGACCTGCCTCTAGTCTGGGTCAGCTAAACTGAGGTTGACCCACAGATACACGAGTGAGAAATCAAGCCTGGCTGCTGTGAACCATCTGAGGCCCCTTCCTCTGTCTTCAGAGTCAGCAGCAGTGGGTGGAGTCCTTCTCACAGCTTATTACCCTGACCTCTCATAGCCGCCTTCTTCTACTTTTCAGTACTTGGCAATCTGTTTCCTCTAGAGATGCTGAGGATAAGGATGGGGTAGTTTGTTACACAGCATCAGTGTGGCAATAACTGACCAATACGCTCCCTCATTTTGTAGCACCAGGAATCAGTGTTTTCTCCCAAACAGGGAGCCCCATCCCCAACAATGAAAGTTAGGGTGAAATCCTTCAGATGGCAGAACTAAGAAGACCTCCATTCATGAAGCCTCGTCTCAACTTTTAAGAACAGGCCTTGAAGAGGGCTTGACAAAGACAGAGTTGATGCTTTTAAGTCACCTTTCCCATCTCTACAACAGGCCTCTGAGCCCACCTGAACAGCAGAGCAGAACTGTTGTCCTTGGAATGACCTGGGTCCAGACCCACCTCTTATCTGTGGGGACCACACAGTGGTCTATCTCCCTCCGCCATTCAGATCTTCACCTTCTCCAAGGTCAGCATTTATAATGAATGGGATGCAGAAATCCCCAAGTCATGTCCCCCACCCCCCACATCAGTTTGGTAATTTATTTATGAGATTTCAGCTGTGCCCAGTGTCGTATGTCCTTGGGGCCCTAGTGACTTTATCATGCGTGATTAAAACAGGACGAAGGAATCAAAGAGAAAGGTCAGGAGTCTTCCTGGGTGGTTGTAAGTTATCCTACCTCCTTGGATGTCCTGTGTGGACACTTCTGGATGGTGGGGTTTTTTTGTTTTTTTTGTTTGTTTGTTTGTTTTTTTTTTGGTGAGTTATTCTTTCCATTTTGAGAGAGTTTTAGAGCTAAGAAAAGCTGCAAAGATAATTCAGAGTACCCATATACCCTTCACTCAGCTTTCCCTTAGGTTAACATCTTACACAGTTTTAATCAAAATTAAGAAAGCATTCTCACTGTTTTCCTACTAACTAGAGTCTGGATACTCTAACTCATGAACTCCATAGTTTTTTCTTTAACCTTCTTCCATGCCAGGATTCCACCTTGTGTTTGGCAATCATGTCTCCTTAGTCTCTTCCAGTTTACCCCCACTTCTCTGTCTTTCCTCATCTTTAGTGGCCTGGCACTTTCTCTATCTTTCCTCATATTTTTTGACCTTGACACTTTGGGAGATATTGCTCAGTTATTTTGTAGAAAATACTGTATTGGGGGCTTGCTGATGTTTGCTCACAGTGAGACTAAGGTTGTGTGTTATTGGGAGAAACACCCAGAAGAAGTGCCCTCCCCGCAGTGCGTCCTGTTGGGGTGTGTGGTGTCAACGTGCCACCCAGTGAGGTTGCCCTTGACCTGAGCCTGACGTGCCTGAGCCAGATTCTCCCTGAAAACCCACTACTTTTCCTTTTGATTAAATATTTGGGAGGGTGGCAATGCATATATCCTGTTTCTGCCTAGACTTTGAATAGCACACACAGTGCGTGAAGATAAATGGATAACTCTTCTGCCCCAGTCTGTAAATTCAATTGACTGTGGTTTAAGCCAATGAAACTGAAGTCTATCCCGTGTCACTCCACCTCTTTCCATCTCCTCCTAGCCCTGCTGTCCGACATCTCCTGATTTACATGTCCAGCCTCCACCCCACCATTCTCCCTGCCAACCCCGTCCATTCACCTCCCAAGAGCATTCTCAGGTGTCTGCACTTTGGGTCAGCACCAGCCATATCCTGAGTATGCTTATGGCAGGAAGCCATCAGTGCAGAAGCTGAATTCCAGCTTCAGGAAAACAGCTCCTGGAACAGAGTGATGCCCGGGTTTGGCATTTCAGGTCTCTAAGTCTGTCTTGTGCCCCACTCGGCGCACAGCATTCTCAGACCCTTGGCCTGGCAGCAACCTTTCCCTACCCTCCACCCAAGACATCCTTAGGTTCCTGCAGCTGCTCAGCACCACCTCACCCTGTGAGGAAGAGGGTGAGTTTGCAGGGAGGCCATCAGAACATAGAAGAGAGCACCTTGGATTCTTCCCAAAGCCCCCAGACAGAGCCCTGGGCGCCCCTGGTTTCCTGATAAATGTCACACACCCAGCGTTGGCTTCCTTGGCTGATCTGCCGTGACAAGCACAGTTGGCTGCTTGAGTTTCTCTCCTTCCATTTTTCAGCTGAACATAAGTTAAGGTCTCCAAACGGAGACATTGATCCAGGATTTCATTTTCCTCCTCTGCTGTTTCGGCTTTATGAGGACCCAAGTGGTTACTGTGGAAACTTTCGATGGGCCCAGCAGTCTAGCAAATTAAATCTTGCAGCCCCGGCAAATCCTGCCCTTGCGTCTCTGCACAGTCCCCAGCCTTTTCTGTGGATTCATCTTTCTCTTCTGGGACGGGTATTCGTTTACCCCCATGGGTGCAGGTTAAATAATAAAAAGGCTGAAAACAAAACCAACTCATATCATAGGCAACCTACTGCTGCTATTGCTTTTTCATTTCAGTCCAGAGAAAAGGGACCACTAAAGTAAAAAAAAAAAAAAAAAAAAGCATTCTGGAGGAAGGATAAAAATAAAGGTGAAGAAGGAGAAGGGGGCTTGCAGGTGGGCAGCACTGATCCCTGATCTACTGGGAAGGGGGTGTTGGTTGACCTGCCATGAGATCACTCAGGGTGGGAAGAACACAGTAGACTTTCCATCATGGATAGGGGGCTGGCCTGGGTAAAGCACAGATCCCCATGACCCTGAGGACTGACGGAGCAAGCGGCCAGCCAGCTGCCAGAGTTGATTTCCTGCAGGGGGGCACATCCTTTTTTCATTCACATCGGCCTCACCGTTCTCAGTAGGGAGATAGAGCATCAGCCTAAAAATAGCTGCTTGTGCTGGCCTCATGGCCCCAGCCAAAGCCAGAGGCGTCTCTCCTGTGACACATTCCCGCCACCTTTGGCCCCGGGTGGAGCAGAGCTGGCCTCTTGCCAGGCTTGATGCGAGGAGGTGAAGCCAAGGGTCCAGCTGGAGCAGCTGGGTCAAAGACAGCCACAAATCTGGATTTCCAGGTCATGTGAGGTCAGGCCAGCCGCGTTTTTATTTGTAATATTTAAATATATATATTTTTTCATGTAAAAATATGGATTTCCAGTGAATCTAGAAAAACTAGACGCCCTGCTGCATGGGGCATCAAGGGGCTGAGCCGGTAGGTGAGTGGCTTTGTCCAGTGGGCCACCCTCCTTACGCCACCTGCGGTCCACTGTTGTGTGTCATCTTAAGGTGTGTCTGCTCTGTTCCCCACAGATGCAGCTGAGGAAGCTGGTGACAGCTTGGTGGTGGTGTGACCCTCAGGGTGGACAGCCTAGCCCCCAACCCCAATGGCTGCCCGCCGGGGGGCCCTGGTGGGAACACAGGGGAGGACTGCTTCATTCAGGGCTAAGGGCGGTGCCTTCACTGAGCAATCAGGGACCTGCCAGTCCTCCCCCTGCTCAGAATGTGGGTGCCTGCAAGATCTCTGGGAGGCCTGTTTGTGGGCAGTGGGTCCCTGCCCTTTGCTTCCACAAGGCTCTCCTACCTCCCTAGCAAGACGTTCACACACATTATCGTGTTATTGTAACTCACTGGATGGCCTGTTCTCCCCGCCACCCACCCGTCCCAAGAGACCAAGGCCAGTCTGTCCATACCCTTCCCAGGCTGAGCCCAGGGCCTGGTGCACATCAGACACTCAGGACCGTTAGTTTAATGAAGGAGCCGGAGGCAGGCCGCGCCTCCACCAGCCCCCAGCCCTGGGCATTTGATGGCAGCTTCTTGATAAAATCTGAACAAAATTTCAATGGCACCTAAGCCCTGCTGGCCAGTCTGTACTTTATCAAGGGATGTCAGGGTCGCACAGAAAAGTCACAGATGCACCTGGGCCCCGGAGATGGCTGTGAGCACTGGGCAAGCAGGTCTGTGTCCTGAACAGTCGTCCTGAACTTGGTGGGTGTAGTCAGAGCCTGTTTTCTTGGATATCTTTTCATTCCTGCTCTACCGGTCAGAGCCAAGCAATCCCATCATGATTCAGTCTCAAAAGTAAGAGAGGAAATACCAACATTCCCTTTCTTCAAAATTAGGACTTGGCCTTATTCAAGGAGAAGGCCCTGATTATGGAAAAACCATTCATAAGTTAAAACAAAAATTAACAAAAGAAGCAATTGTCTGAGATTTGCAGTCCTGCCCAACCCACTAAGAGGAGGAATAGGGGGACATCTTTTCTGAAATAACCATTTCAAATGGGATTCAACCATTTTCACTTATAAGCAGGATGCAAAGTGACTTTAAGCCAGAAATACTTGGAAAATATTAGATGTTTGTGTTTGACCAAGTGATGATGAGTTTATATATGGGGAGGGGCTGGGGAGTCTGTTGGAAAGTGAATGATGCTAAGTCTGCAGAGAAAAACGGAAAACTATAAACTGAAGAGAATCCTACACTCAGATGTATCTTTCTTTGTGTTCTGAGATCCCCACAAGTGCCTCTCAGATGTTGCTTCTTAGCCATCCAGATTGAAATGTGTAAAACAGAAAAATGTCAGCAACGACAGGGAAACAGCAAAGACTCAGGAGAAACGGCCTCAGTGACATCATGAAAGAACCTAGATCCAGCCATGCCTGAAGCATGTTTGTCTAGTCACCAAGCTAAGATATTGAATTGGCTTTCTGTCCCTAAAAGTGCCAAGAGACAGCAGATATCAGTACCTTGAAGTGGAGTGTGGCAAGTGACAGAGTGTGAAAGAGACCGAGGTGAGGCGGAGAAGGAGACAGTGATGTCTAAGTGCTGGGCCCTCAGTTATACAGCCATGAAGAACTGAACACCCTGGGAAGCGGAGGCCAACTCCACGGGAGCTCATTGGCCATAGCCTTGGACGACCCTGAACAGAGGACAGAGAGAGGCCCCGCTCAGACCCCGACGCTTGGAAGCTGTATTGTAATAAGTGTGCTTTGTTTCGAAGAGCTGTGTGCATGGCACTTTGTTAGATGACAGGAGGAAATTAATGCAGGCTTCCCTAGTGGCTCAGCCAGCAGAGAAACTGCCTGGGATGCAGGAGACCCCTCGCAGCATAGGGGGCCCCCCACAGCCCAGGAGACCCCCGGCAGCACAGGGGACCCTCTGCAGCATGGGAGACCCGGGTTCAATCCCTAGGCTGGGAAGATCCCCTAAAGGTGGGAATGGCAACCCACTCCGGTGTTCCTGTCTGGAGAATTCCATGGGCAGAGGAGCCTGGTAGGCTACAGTCCTTGGGGTCTCAAAGAGATGGACATGACTTAGCGACTAAACCACCACCACCACCACAGGAAGCTAATATGAAGCGGGAAGGATCTGATGGGGGCAGGATGGCAGAACCCTCCCTGTTCCTAACGAAATCAGTCTTACTGTGTAGTTCAGAACTGAAGCTGTGGGCTGGGAGGTGCTCGGAGAACCACTGGCCCCAGGGTAGACCTCTCCAGGGAAACCACCTGGACCACCTTCCACATCCGCCAATTTCATTCCTGCTCCAAGCACCAGCGGGACCTTCACACACAAGCTGCTCAGCCCGTATCCGGTGGAGTTTATGAAACGTTCCCCATCCGAACCCCTTGTCCCCAACCTTGGCTCGTGCATGTTTCCCCACTTGGCTCTTGGGGAACCTCAGCTCGGCTTTACCAGGCAGCCTCAACTCTCTCTGAAGCAGTCATTAACGAGAGTGGATGCAATGTCCTAATTCCCGTACTCAATTATGTTAAATTATACATCCCCGCAAAATCTCTCCCTCACTGCATTATTTAAGGAGAAAGAGCTAAATAAAGAAGACCTCTATTTTTCATTCCCAATTCTCAGATAATTTTAAATATACTGACTTTTTCCCCCTTTAACCATGGACTCTTATGGAGATGGTTGATTTTCTTTTTGGAGACTTAATTTTGATGGAAGCTCACAACTTGTAATAAAGCTCTATGTGCTCACCTGGGCATTTCTATAGCAACTATCACAGCTGAGGAAGAGGGGTTTGCTGCAAGAAACCCGTTTTTATTCTTGACCCAGCATGTCATCATGTGACCCCAACAAGTCTGAATAAGGGTGGCATCCGGGTTGGGAACCCCCTCATCATTTCACTCAGGAATTTGCAAGTGCTCGTGAATGGAACTGTAGCAAATTGAATTCCGTTTTCCCATTTACATGCACTGTGCTTTCCCAAATGAGTGTCCAGAGGGGTTGAATGAGTGACTTTCTCCATCTCTGCTTCCCATCCTAATCGTGATAAACCAACAAGGGTAATTTTCACTATTCAAAATTCCTAATCAATTAATGCTTGCATGAAATGCGGGCCCCTTTAGTAATGCAAACTATCAGACAATATAGGGAAAAAAGAGTGATGTGCCTAAGAGAGCAGACTCAGGTACCCAGCACCATCATGGACAAGCTCTGTGACCTCAGACAAGTGACTCAATCTCTCTGTGCCTCAATTTTCCCATCTTCAATATGGGATCAGAACAGTATTTATGTTTTGTGCTTTACTAATATGTAAAGCACTTACAGTGGTGCTCAGCCCGTGATGAGTGTTACATTTAATATTGTTATTGTCATTTGTTTTTATGAGGTGGATTTCTTTGAACACCACAGAAGATTTACTGATGATCTCATCCACTCATTCTTTCATTGATTCATCCATGCTACAGGCATTACTTCTGTGCCCCCAGGTCAGTGAGCTCTTGTGACTTGGAAATTCATTTTCTGATCACTCTTCTCATCAGTGGGGAAGAGCTCAGACTCACTCCTCCAGGTTGAGCTGACTTATGTCTGCCAACACTGAGCTTCTCCAGCCTGTTCCTACCAGTGACCAGAGACAGTACTACAGTGACCAGTTGTCATTCCCAGGCTCTGGATACATATGTAGAGAAAAAGTCACACAAATGAGGCCAGGGGGGAGAAAATAAGCTGGATGCACTGGTGTAGGCATCTTCCCATTCACCAGCTTTCTTGGTACTTTGGAATCCTGGCAATTCCTGGGTTTTGTGAATCAAATGAGCAAGAGATTCAGGGCTTTATGTTTCCTTCTGAGACCTTATGTCTGAGCATAGGTAAGTTTTCAGTGACCACTAGCCGGCATGTAGAGGGCATCCTGCATCTTCATCTCATCAGTTGTGCTGAATCTGCTTTAGCAGGGCAGAGATGAAGACAGACCGCCACTAGGGTCATGCAGGTTAGCACAGATGCATGGTTAAGATGACATTAAAGCCAGAAAAGATGTAACTAGCCATCCACCCAGGCAGCATCATTAATTTCTATCACACTGCCCTGCCTTCAGCTAGACACTGCTTCTTCTTCTTACTTGTGGCAACAATTCTTCCATTTGAGAGGAAGGGATTATCTACGCCACAGCCACTCCATGCAGATAATCAAATTACATGTTTCCTTTCTTCTTCAAATATAATCAGGGGCAGCATCTGTCTATCCAAGATGAGACAAACGTGCCTGGCACCAGCCTCGAAGCAGAGGTGACCTCAGCAGTTCAGCAAGTACTTGAAGACGTCCATTAATTACCCTATCCATCCTGACCCAGCATCCCCACACTCCAGAGAAATAACATTCAAAGGACACAGACTGAATGAGAGGAAGGCAAAAGTTTTTAAGAAGTCGCTTTTAGACATATCAATAATATCTCTTTGTTGGGAAAAAACTTTTTAATTAAAAAACAAAGGGGAAAAAATCTATCATAGCATTTAGACCCCACTCCTAAATTTGTGATAACTGATGCAAGGCAGTGGTTCTCAATCAGGTCAATTTACCCAGCTGGGGGATATTTGACTGTTTGGAGAGGGGAGGCCAAGGATCCCTCACAGCAGAGAACTGTTTACCTGTCTGTAGTACTGAAGTCTAGAAACCCTGTTACCACAATATGCTATAATACAATAAGCTTATTTTTATGCAACATGAAAATATCACCTGCTAGACTAACTCCTGATACATATGCTGAAGGTACATGTATGCTCAGTCAGGTCTGACTCTTTGCAACCCCTTGGACCATAGCCTGCCAGGCTCCCCATTCATGGGATTCTCAGGCAAGAATACTGGAGTGGGTTGCCATTTGCTCCTCCAGGGAATCTTCCTGATCCAGGGATGGAACCCATGTCCTTCCGGAGTCCAGCTCCAGCAGCCAGGGAATCAGCCTGAAGGGATGAGCGGTGTTGGCAGAGAATGATGTAGCCTCTGACTCAAGGTATGGGACTACATGTTTATTCCAAGCTTCAGGTTCTCTTTTATACTTTTACTAAAGCATTAGGTCAGAGGTTTTACATTTTCAGCTCCCCCCCATGCAGATTTATTGTCTCATTGTTGACCTTCAAACAGAGTTCCTGCTTCAGGGATTCTCTCAGAATCGTGTTTACTTGTGATTACATTGTAACTCATGCTTATGTCTGGGCTGCATACGACGTTCCTCTGTTTATTTCTTATCTTTCAAAATCCTGCTTGCCCCTAGTATCTTAAACTCACTATCTCCTTAAAAGGCTTCTAGCTATTCCTGAATTGAATTGAAAGTCGCTCAGTTGTGTCTGACTCTTTGCAACCCAGACTGGACAGTCCATGGGATTCTCCAGGCCAGAATACTGGAGTGGGTAGCCTATTCCTTCTCCAGGGGATCTTCCCGACCCAGGAATCAAACCAGTGTCTCCTGCATTGCAGGCGGATTCTTTACCAACTGAGCTATCAGGGAAGTCTTAATTATTCCTAAACCCTAAGCTCAGCAAACTTCCTTTGCCATAAACATTCCCCTCACAAACAGGTCTCAGATAACAATCCTTCCCATGGCTTCAAGCTGCAGCCTATGTGCTCATCCTGGAACATTCTTTGTAAAGATCCTTGAATAAATGTCAATGGTTACTTTATAGATTATTTTCTGGGCACAACTGCAGAAGACTTTGTGCTTTTTCATGCTTTTCTCAAGAACAATAAGCACTTTAACATTCTTTCCAGCCAACTCAACCTAAGAAAGGAAAGAACAAGTCAGAATCACAAAACTTAACTCCTTCATCCCAGGACTGCGCCTGCCTGTGGGATGAGGAGAGGGGGTTGGGGCCGTGCCTCCACTTTGTCAGCAATGCCTAACGCGGCTCCTGACAATGTCCCCTGCTTGACAGGCAGATTCTTTACCACTGAGCCACAGAAGCCCTGGAAGTTGAAGAGAAACATTTAACAAAGTGACTGTCTGCTGGTGAGGACTTGAGTTATCACCTATCTCAATAAAAACCACTTAATATTTATCTCTAAGCAATAAAGCTGCCCCAAATCCTCATTTTGTGCCATAAAAGTAATTATCATTATTATAAATATAGACATAAGTATTTACTGAGCAGTTGTTACTGTCCACAAAATGGGGGTGTCTGCATCGCCATGGGGACTAATGCCAGAAGGCATGCAAAGGGCTTGGTGCAGGAGGGTTCCTGGCAACAGGTGCTGCCGGCCAACAGCAAGTGCCCGATAAACACCAGGTGGCACTGGGTGCTTGTGGTGTGACCAAGACTGTTCATCAGGGCTCCGGGACTGGGAAGGTCATCTGGTCGGATGGTTGCAAAGCAGAAGCTTGAGCCATGATTCTTCCCACCCAACTCTGATCCACAGACAGATGGATCAGCAGTCAGCATGGACCCTGGGGAAACCAGAGTGAAGGTGGAGCACGCCCCGTGGCAGTGCCCATTATGTCAGCCTGTTTGGGGTGATACTGGTTTCCCAGCCACATGGTTGCTCCTCCATGGGGGCACTGACCATGCTTACTCACCCAGAGGTAAGTTCCTCTCTGGATCGATGGCCCCAGAGGCCATGGGGAAGGGCAGACCTTCTACTCTTTTGAGAGACTCAGTCCTGCTTCACTTCCTGGATCTTCCTTAGAAAGTTGGCATGACTTTGTGCCCTCTTGGTCCAGACTCCTGCAGGAAAGTGGGGTCAGGGCACAGAGGTGGAACCAGGGTCACCCCATGACCAACTTCAGGGTCCCCATTCCCCATCTATTAGGCTGTGTGTCATCTCTCCCAAGCCTCCACAACCTGCCCCTTTGAGCAATCAAATCCCACAGCTAGAAGCCCTTGCTTCTCCCCAGTCTCCTGAAGGGGCTGAGAGACCAGGGAGGAGATGACTCAGGGAGAGAGGTGGCAATGAGTGATGTCACACCATTTCCTGGTCTGGACAGCACCTGCTGAGATCAGAGTGGTTCTCCCCACTGCAGGCAGGAGAGCTGAGCTGCAGAGAGGTTAAGTAGGTGTCAAGGGTCCTTGAACTCCTTAGTGATAAATCAGAATTTGATCCAGACTATTTAACAATAGAGCCTAAACCCCAAGTTGCTGGTCAGTGCTGGTCAAGGACGCTGGATTCGGGCAAACCCTTGGCTACTTCCTAGACCGTGTGGGATTGACAGGGCAGCCTGTGCTTTCTGCAGATGACAACAGTCTGTGAGGGTCACAAGGAACATCTCAGGGACAGGGCTCAGCCCAGGGCTGGGCACACAGCGAGTGTGGAGGGAGAGTGGCCCTGGGACCATGACTGCTGGTCCAGGCATCCAGTGACATCAGCCATCCAGAACCTCGACACGCAAAGGACAACAACCCCAATCCAGCTGTGAAAGCACCTCTCCCTGGAAATGGACAGAACCGAGCCATTTTTTGGTATAGGCAAGACACTCCTCTGTAAATGTCACCCCACTTCCAGGAGACTGTACAAACATGCCCCAAAGTGCCTGCCCTAATGTGTTTATGCTGTTTTCCCAGGATGGTATTAAACAACACAACCTCCATTTCATACCTGAAGTGCGATTCTTCAGCCTTTTAGCTCGACCATGGTTGTGAAAATTGGGGCATGTTATCTGGCTGCCCATAGAAAGAGCCCAAACATCCTTTTCCACATGTGGTGAATTCTTGCTTAATGTAATAACAGGGTGACCTAAAGCAGCCTCATTTCTTTAATCATTCTAATTAACTAGCATATAGTGTTTTACCTAAATACACCAGAAAAAAAATGCAGTAATGACAGATACAGTAGGCAATTAACAACACCGAGGTCTCAGAAAGCTGACTGGAAAGCTGTAAGCGCTTTTGTTATTTCTCCTTTCTTAAAATAGACTCTGGCCACATACAGGAAAGAAGAACATATAAACCAAAGTCAAGGCTGCCTGGCTCTGTGGATTCTTGTTAGTCCCTCCCGCTGAGATTTATGATCTTCACTCCCACAGACGAGATGAAGACTTTAGGTACCGTACAAAGTGTGTGCATGCTAAGTTGCTTCAGTCGAGTCCAACTCTTTGCGACCCTATAGACTATAGCCTCACTCTCCTCTGTCCATGGGATTCTCCAGGCAAGAATATTGGAGTGGGTTGCCATGCCCTCCCCCACGGGAACTTCCCCACCCAGTCTTTTATGTCTCCTGCATTGGCAGGCAGGTTCTTACCACTAGCACCACCTGGGAAGCCCTAATGATATGTGTTATGGATATATAAACCCTCTGGTTCCCAGCACAAAGGCCATCACATGGTTGAAGTATCCTGGGTCAGAAAGTCAAATGAATGAAGTTCTGACCTCATCATCCACTTGGGTCTAGGGGACTTGAATAGGGCACTCAATCTGTCTCAATCTTGGCTCCCCATCTGTGAAGTGGGGACAATGGAATGGGCCCTTCAGTGCCCTTGAGAGAATTACTCCAGTGAATGGCTCCAGTACATCACCATACATGCCTGCTAAACACAGGCAGCTTCCCATCTTTGTTAAAGGTAATGTCCCTTCTCTGTCCTGGGGTAGAAAGAGGAGGGAGAAGATGAAGAAATCCAAATATGTATTTTTAAAGATTTATTTTATTTATTTATTTTTGGTTGTGCTGGGTCTTTGTTACTGCACACGGGCTTTCTGTAGCTGCTGGGAGTAGGGGCTACTCTCTAGTTGTGGCTCACAGGCTCTAGAGCACAGACTCAATAGCTGTGGCTTAGTTGCTCTGCAAGCTGTGGGATCTTCCCAGACCAGGGATCAAACCCACATTTCCAGCACCAGCAGGTGGATTCTTTACTACTGAGCCACCAGGGAATCCCAAATCCTAATATTTTAACCCAGAGGCTGGGGCTCCTGGCTTCCTGATTTCTGTTTCTGGGTAAGGCTTTAAGGAAGAATTTTCCCTTTCAGAGGTAAATGCTCATTCTCATTTTCACTTGGTCCACTTTTCCCTCTTTACTATTGAAAATATTAATTCTAGCTTTTACTTCCCAAGAAGAAAGGCTATTGCCGTTACAATGATTTAAATGGTAACTCCATTCTCTAACTTGTGTGCTTCTCTGGCTTTGATATGAAGGATGGAAACATTCACAGGGTTTGATTACAGCCCTGGGCAGGCTCCTGAGCGATTCTTCTTTGCTCTGATTTCTATCGCTTTGCAGTAGCAGCAGGTGAATTGGGGGAACGGATAAGGAAAAACAAATATGGGTAAATAAAGGCAGGATAAAAGCACCCAGGGGAGAACAAAGGTTATTTACACTGTGCCTTTTTTATTTTAGTAGGCCATAAGAAAAAAAAAAAAAGCTGCACTTGAAAAAATGGATTTGGAGGCTCAAACATCTATGGCGAAATAGAAAGTATATGAAATATTAAAAACTAACACTATCCCTTGATTGTGTTTGCCATGTCCAGTGTGTACCATGCTATCGTGACTATGATCTTATTTTTCTTCTAAATGTTTCTGTGTGGTCAGTGTCATTAACTCTTTCATGGATGACAAATCTGAAACTTAAAGAGATGAAAGAATTTTCTCTCCACAGCCAGGTAGCAGTGCTGGCTGAAAACCAGACATTTTTTGGTTTCTAGTGTCTTTTTAAAGACCCACGGCTGCTCTGCAAATGCCAGACCAATCATTCACACTCTGCAAGATTTTAAGACATGCCTTACGTCAGGAGTCTGTCTTAGAGGGACATGTAAGATCAAAAAGGTGTGCACCTTCCCTGGGAGGAAGGAGAGCATAGCTTCTCTGGGATTACATAAATATGGCATCTCTGAAAACTTAGTCAGACCAGCTTTTCCTTATTCTTGGTTTCTCAGCCTTGACACTGTTCATAACTGGCTGATTTGGGGTT